>NC_047017.1:37185426-37543119 GCF_902652985.1 Pecten maximus
TGCTATTTCCTATATAATTTTAGATATTGTAAGACAATGCTTGATTAGTACACACTTTAAACCTATGTTTTAGTTATTAATGATTTTTAAACATATTAGAATAATTGCAAAATATAGAAAAATGTTGTCAAATATTTAGTTTCCTTGGAAGTTCTCTGTTTGAATTAACAACCTTGAAAACTGTCAGTGTTATTTTCCTCTTGTTACTATTGTCTTACAGTGTGGGATATTCAACAGGGTCAAGTACATTTTTGGGCTTGCTTGCCCCTTCAGAGTTAACTTATGCCACAGTGCAGTTTCCATTGTCAATATATTCCTTTAAAGAATGTAAGTCTAAACAACTGGGTTTTTTTTAAGGATTTTTAGTTCACCTGAGAACAAGTCTCAGTTGACCTATTGCGATCGCCTTTTGTCCGGCGACCAACATAAACAATTTACATTTTCAACTTCTTCTTGATAACCGATTTGCTCAGGGACCTATTATTGGTTCTGTATCATGCTGTGATGAAGGGCTACCAAGTTTGTTCAAATGGATGACCTTGACCCTTCATTCAAATTCACAGGGGTTAAATATGCTAAAATCAAAGACTTTAACACCTCAGGTGATCATAAAGGCCCATGGTCCTCTTGTTACAAAACTTGGTACAAAGCTTGCCTGGGGAATTAGTGTTATTAATCAATGAAGAGATTAAGTCCAGTATAAGGTGACATTATACACAGGTCAGTCAGAGGTGCAATCACAACAAAAAATTATATGTCCTGGGCCAGTATAAGGTGTCAAATATAAAGGTCAGTTTGAGGTGCCAATTAACAGTAGAAATTATATTGTGTCCTCGGTACATATACGGTGCTGTAAAATACAGGTCAGTTTGAGGTGATGGTGCAGTAGAGATATTGCGTCCTGGGACAGTATAAGGTATAATTAAATATTGCGTCCTGGACCAGTACAAGGTGCCGTTGTATACTAATGTTAGTTTCTGGTGCCTTTACAACAGTCTACTCTTGAGTTTTGGATATTATCAATAAAGTCTTTTCACCCTGAATCTGTATTTGAAGTTATTTTTTAAAGTGTATATACTTTGTCATATTTACTTGAAGTTTTAACTATTGTTGCTTACCAATATTGTATAATGGTGCTTACTCATGCACTCATACCACTAAATGCAGATTTAAAGGTCACCAACGAATGAAACAGTAAACACCTAACCCAAAGGTCAACAAACTAAAGGTTAACATCTAACCTAAAGGTCAACATCTAACCTATAGGTCAACACCAAACATAAAGGTCAACAACAAACTGGAGGTCATCAATTATTGCAAAGGTAAACTCCTAACCTATAAGTCAACATCTAACCTAAAGGTCAACACCTAGCCTATGTCAATTATACCTAACCTAAAGGTCAACACCTAGCCTATGTCAATTATATCTAACCTAAAGGTCAACACCTAACCTATAAGTCATCATCTAACCTAAAGGTCAACACCTAATCTATACGTCAACATCTAACCTAAAGGTCAACACCTAAAGTAAAACTCAACACCTAACTTAAAGGTCAACACCTAACCTAAAGGTCAACACCTAACTTAAAGGTCAACACCTAACCTAAATGTCAACACCTAACTTACAGGTTAACACCTAACTTAAATGTCAACACCTAACCTAAAGGTCAACATCTAATCTATACGTCAACACCTAACCTAAAGGTCAACACCTAAAGTAAAAGTCAACACCTAACTTAAAGGTCAACACCTAACCTAAAGGTCAACACCTAACTTAAAGGTCAACACCTAACCTAAAGGTCAACACCTAACCTAAATGTCAACACCTAACCTAAAGGTCAACACCTAACCTAAAGGTCAACACCTAACTTAAAGGTCAACACCTAACTTAAAGGTCAACAACTAACCTAAATGTCAACACCTAACCTAAAGGTCAACATCTAACCTAAAGGTCAACACCTAATCTATAGGTCAACACCTAACCTAAAGTAAAAGTCAACATCTAACCTAAAGGTCAACACCTAACCTAAAGGTCAACATCTAACCTAAAGGTCAACACCTAACCTAAAGGTCAACATCTAACCTAAATGTCAACACCTAACCTAAAGGTCAACATCTAACCTAAAGGTCAACATCTAACCTAAATGTCAACACCTAACCTAAAGGTCAACATCTAACCTAAAGGTCAACACCTAACCTAAAGGTCAACATCTAACCTAAATGCCAACACCTAAAGTAAAAGTCAACACCAAACAAGAGGTCACCAACACCTTAAGAAAAGTTAATGTATAGGTCACCACTTAACATAAAGGTCACCTTACATAAAAGTTACCACCTCGTGTAAGTTTAACACCTATATGAAAGGTGAACAGTCAGGTCAACACCTACTGTAAGGTCAACACCTAATGTCAGGAAAACACCTCATGTCAGGTCGACACATGGTGGAAGGTCAATACATGGTGGAAGGTCAACACCTAATGTCAGGTAAACACCTAATGTCAGGTAACACATGATGTCAGGTTAACACCTAATGTAAGGTAAACACCTAATGTCAGGAAAACACCTCATGTCAGGTTGACACATGATGTAAGGTCAATACATGGTGGACGGTCAATACATGGTGGAAGGTCAACACCTAATGTCAGGTAACACATGATGTCAGGTTAAAACCTAATGTAAGGTCAACACCTAATGTCAGGTAAACACATGATGGCAGGTCAACACCTAATGTCAGGTAAACACCTAATGTAAGGTAAACACCTAATGTAAGGTCAACACCTCATGTAAGGTAAACACCTAATGTAAGGTAAACACCTCATGTAAGGTAAACACCTAATGACAGGTAAACACCAAATGTCAGGTAAACACCTAATGTCAGGTAAAAACCTAATGTCAGGCGAACACCTAATGTCAGGTAAACACCTAATGTAAGGTCAACACCTAATGTCAGGTAACACCTTATGTCAGGTAAACACCTAATGTAAGGTCAACACCTGATGTCCGGTAAAAACCTAATGTCAAATGTCAGGTAAACATCTAATGTCAGGTAAAAACCTAATGTCAGGTCAACACCTAATGTCAGGTCAACACATGATGTCAGGTAAACACCTAATGTCAGGTCAACACCTAATGTCAGGTAAACACCTAATGTCAGGTAAAACACTAATGTCAGGTCAACACCTAATGTAAGGTCAACATCTGTTGTCAGGTAAACACATGTCAGGTAAACACCTAATGTCAGGTAAACACCTAATGTCAGGCAAACACCTAATGTCAGGTCAACACAACACCTAATGTCAGGTAAACACCTAATGTCAGGTAAACACATGATGTCAGGTAAACACCTAATGTCAGGTAAACACCTAATGTCAGGTAAACACCTAGTGTCAGGTAAACACCTAATGTCAGGTAAACACCTAATGTCAGGTAAACACCTAATGTCAGGTAAACACCTCATGTAAGGTAAAAACCTGATGTAAGGTCAATATACATGGTGGAAGGTAAAAACCTAATGTCAGGTAAACCCCTTATGTCAGGAAAACAGCTAATGTCAGGAAAACACCTAATGTCAGGTAAAAACCTAATGTCAGGTCAACACCTAATGTCAGGAAAACACCTAATGTCAGGTTAACACCTAATGTAAGGTAAATACCTAATGTTAGGTAAACACCTCATGTAAGGTCGACACATGATGTAAGGTCAATATACATGGTGTCAGGTCAACACCTGATGTCAGGCCAACATATAATGTAAGGTCGACATGTGATGTAAGGTCAGCACATGATGTAAGGTCAACACATAATGTCAGGTCAACACATAATGTCAGGTCAACACATGATGTAAGGTCAACACCTAATGTCAGGTAAACACATGGTGTAAGGTTAACAAATAATATAAGGTCAACAATGAAAACTAACTAATGTAAAGGTCATCACCCATAACTAGTAAAAGGATTTACTGAACAATGATATCAGCGTTAATATTTACTGTGTACAAGTTAATGTGAAGAGAAGTTATCACAACTGAAGAGACAATTTACTATTAAGTACAGATAGTACAGATGAAATGAGAAAGAAAAGTGACAAGATCAGTTTTATTGACATTTGTACAAAGCAACATACTTTTATCAAGGTACAATAATTCATTATATAATCATAGATAGTAACAGCTTTAAATAAAGACAAATAGCATTTTATATGTATAACCATCACAATATTTTCAATGTCAACTCAAGATGTTTCAATGTAAATTCAAATATACTCAGCAATATTCATTATTTCACTTTTTGAAAAATATGAACCTGGAATACAGATCTACAAGCAAATACTGTCCGTTATACATTAAAACCTGACCAATTCAAATTAGGTTTTCCATCGACACTGATATTGGTTCATTAATAATGAAGAAACCTTTTTATGAATTAATGTCTCTGTAGCGCAGGAACACCATGTCACAGTATACAAATATTTGAGAAGCTGCCTTGAACCTCTATATTATAACAGGCACACAAATTATTTAATTTCAGTATCCAGATTGAGAGTAGTTACTAAGGGGCACTGTGATTATTAATAGCTGTCTTCTTAAGTTTGGTTGACTAAATGGCTGGCAGTAAGGTATCACCGTGATGTGTCAGATTTGTTTACTGTCGTGGCCGTCAGTAGGTAGCCACCTCCTCCACTCATAGTTATCATAGGGTGGGTCCGCATCTCCATCACCTCAAATAAGATTTACAATGTAAGATTTACAAAAACAAAAACAAACAAAAAAAACAAAAATTCACAAAAGAATATTTTCTTACTTCAAAAACAACAACTCCACTCTTACAATATAAGAATATTCCCATACTACAAAGCTTTCTTCACTTCATATAGAATAATGATAATTTACACCATCTTAAAAATTATGAGTGTAAGTTATCTCCCTTGAACAAACTTTGAATCTAAGTGGTATGATAGCGTGTAACCTCAGGTACCATGTCAATCAAACAATCATTATTACATTTTATTCATTTATTTATTGATATATCTATTTAAAATAATTATCCTATTGAGACAATCACTATTCTCTAGCTATTTGTACCTACTTGGTACTCCCTCAGCCAAGCTTCTGTGACACGGTAGTTTACCATACCCCCTTCCTTCCTCAGGTACTCATAGCAGTCCAAGATAGGCTGAAACACAGACACCAAAATCACTGAGGAACTGTATAAAAAGTAACACAAGCTATAAAAATCATCAGCAGGGAGGCTGTGTAAACATAATGTTACAAATACTAATGAGTTGCTTCAGTTTATCACAACACTAGAAACTGTTTAATTGTCGCAGCTTAGAATCATTTACTTTTTAGAGTGTATGGCATTATGTAGACAGGTTAGGAGTTCTCTGTGTCAAATATATAGATGTTTTCAATAGGCCACTAATGTGTATTAAATTGAATTTATTTTTAAAACTAAATTACAACAATGGCACAGTGAATTGTTATTGAAAATCAGGTAATTATTTTGGTGTCCTAGTAGCATTTTATCATATTTCCCTTATTTAAATATGATTTCCTTACATAAAGATCATAAATAAAGTAAACGTAATTCAATCAACATATTGGATCATCTCCTTTAATTTCTTTTCTTACATCTTCATATACCATGCGTTGCATAATGAACACTTCTATTATTCAAAACCTCAGGAGTTAGAAAACCTTTGTAGTTAAGAGAGGAAGTTGGTTTATAAATATGTCAAAATAGGTACATGAAAGTAAAGAATAAACAAGGTACAGATACAGGAAAGACAGATACAGATACACGAACGACAGGTACAGATACACGAATGACAGGTACAGATACACGAACGACAGGTACAGATATAGATACAGGAAGGACAGGTACAGAAACAGGAAAGACAGGTACAGAAACAGGAAGGACAGGTACAGATACAGGAAAGACAGTTACAGATACAGATACACGAACGACAGGTACAGATACACAAATGACAGGTACACGAATGACAGGTACAGATGCACGAATGACAGGTACAGATACACAAATGACAGGTACACGAACGACAGGTACAGATACACAAAGACAGGTACAGATACACAAATGTCAGGTACAGAAACAGGAAGGACAGGTACAGATACAGGAAGGACAGGTACAGATACAGGAAGGACAGGTACAGAAACAGGAAGGACAGGTACAGAAACAGGTACAGATACAGGAAGGACAGGTACAGAAACAGGAAGGACAGGTACAGAAACAGGTACAGATACAGGAATGACAGGTACAGATACAGGAATGACAGGTACAGATACAGGAAAGACAGTTACAGATACAGGAACGACAGGTACAGATACAGGAAAGACAGTTACAGATACAGGAACAACAGGTACAGATACAGGAACAACAGGTACAGATACAGGAAATACAGGTATTGATACTGACCTCCTTGTACTGTCCAAACACTACAACGGGACGTGATGGAGCAATATACTTCAACAACGCCAGCACAATTGGTGTGGGATGGAACTTGCATGCTACAATCAAACTGAAAAACACAAATTTACAAATCAAACCAGAAATGTTCAGGTTACAAGAAATATATTAAGGCAATCATTTCACTTATCAAAAATAAATTAAGGTTATGCCAAAGATATATTCACATTTTTTTTTAAATTCTTAAAATTAGGCAAAATTTATGAGGAAGACTTTTTTATCATCTATACGTCAGAGACTCAATTAGTCCACCAAAACAAAAGAACAAAAATAAAACATAAAATGTGGAATAAATTAATGAATAGGACATCAATTATTTGAATTATAAATTCTCTATGTTATCAAGTGTGTATTACCAGTCAATGTTTTTCTCCAGTATAAGGTCTCGGGCTTGTTGTATCTTTTGCTCTCGTAGTTGTCTATTTGCCTCTCTATCAATTCCCTGAAATGGCAACAGCTTTGAAGAGTAAATGTATTAACAGAAAAAACCTGAAATATTACAAACAAACATGTGCAGAAACAGAGGCCAATTGTATAAACTGAAAGACTGCAACATTGTCTCCAGTCCTGATTATAGAGACAAGAGGCCCGGAGGGGCTGTATCCCTCACATGGACATTTCAGTGGCAAAACACTTTTCATTCAACCCAAATGACTTGACCTTTGACCCAGCGACCTTAACCTTTGGTCAGTTGACTCCTTGTTCAATTCTGGCCAACAAGATATTCATCAGCGAAATGATACAAAATTTTACCAGGACCTTTAACTTAATGACCTTGATTTTTTACCTTAGTTAACATTTTTGTGAATAGTACATCTTGACCAAATTTCAAGTAAATCGGTCAATATATAATAAAGTTAACAGATGGGAACTAAATTTGAGGATGAACAGACCGACAGCAGGACAGACAGACAGAGTGATTGTTAAAGGGCACCCATATCTCCAATATGGGGACCTTAAATCAAGATAAAATCATGTCATTCCTACAAAAGAAAGATTTAAAAGAATTAGCTAAAATTCTCATATTGGGTCCCACCCCTCAGATGCCCCAGACTCACCGTTTACCAAGGCTATACAAAATCATTTTGCAACCCAAGAATGGTTCCGACTGAACTTGAAGAGAAACCTGCCACTGAAACAGAAGGAATTTGAAATATTTCCCCTATTGAGCCCTTACCCTTCAGACCCATGGGGATCTACCCTCACTGTTTATACAAATTAGGTTCCCATTCACCAAAGCATGCTTCAGACCAAATATGGACCAAATCCTTGAATTCCTACTGAAAGAATTTGCTATATTTCCCCCTATTGGGCCCACCCCTCAGTCTCCTGGGTGGTCAGCCCCACCATTTGTACAATTTTCAATCCCCACCACCTAGGGATGCTTCCAGTCATATAAATTTAAATTGTTATCATTGGTTAGGAAAAATTTGCTTAAAGAATGGTTGATGGATGGACAGACAACAGGCGACAGATGATGGACGGATGAGATGCCTTCAGATCAAATGAGCTAATGATATACTGCATGTAGGTAATACCTTTTTCTTTCTTTGTTCCATATCAGTTTTGACTAGATCATTCTCCTTCTCAACTTCCATTTCCTCTGAGCACCCTGGGGTTTCTTGAGAATCAGTATCTCCCACACAATGCTCTGTACATTCAATGTTTGTTGTAGTTCCTTGTGACTGTGTTGATGTATCTACAGACATATCTGTCACACATTTAGAGCTTGTATCCTCAGCTGTTTCCAGTGTCGACACATCAGTCGTATCTGTGGCGCATTGTGAATTTGTATCCTCAGTTGTCTCCCCTGAACATTTCACATTATCTGCCCCATTGCTACTTTTGAAATCAATCTTTCCATCAGAGTTGTCTGTCTTTGTTTGATCACACTCAATAGTATTGACACGGTCTAGAGGATAATTGTATAAATTGTTCAGAATTTCCTCAGAGAAGTCGAATGAGTCCAAGACAGGTCTGAAAAAAATAAAACAATTTTTAGCATCCCGTTCAGCTATAAAACATGATATATTTAATCTATTGCAACTTATTTTCAATTCATCAAGCTTTGTAAAATGATAAACAACCTAATTTAGAATTTCAAAAGTTAAGATGTAATTTATTTATTAAATTTCAGTCACTAATCATTGCACAATCCTTTAAAATTTGAATATTCTTAAACTGTGAATATATGGTGTGATATTTATCGTTGAATAAGCTCCCTACCCCAGGGTAAAGTTCAGTACCATTAAATTTAGGGAAGGCTTTTTGTGGATCACGTTTAGCTTATTACTCCAAAATTGATGAATCTGTAAAAATGAAGGCGGCAGCTTATTCATAGACAGGGCCTTATTTGTGAAGAGAAAGGGTAAACATTCCCGTTATCATCATCCTTACTTCCTGTAGATCGTTTTAATGATATATAGTTACCTTACTGCTGTTGGTCCTTGATGGAAGTGTATAACTTTCCCAAAACCTGAAACAATCATAATTTCAATCTTATTTCAATTTGAAAAATATAAATTGCCATCAAACTTGTACCACAGTCAGTCGCTAGACAATGTTTAAAGGACTGAAAGGAAGGTAACTTCATTGTCCACAACTATTCAATAATTGTCGAAAAAAGCAGCAATTAGTCAAATGTATATACCCGGTATTATTCCTTTGCAAATCAGATTCATTCAAATATTCTGAAAAGAATCAATAACATTGACATATCATACCCCAGGCCAGCAAGTGAAGATCTGGCACAACAAGTAAGACCTAATGCTGTATACTAAACAATAATACATTCCTATCAAAACCATTAAACAATAACGCATTTCCATCAAAACCATTAAACAATAACGCATTTCCATCAAAACCATTAAACAATAACGCATTCCGTTCAAAACCATTAAACAATAACGCATTCCTATCAAAACCATTAAACAATAACACATTCCCATCAAAACCATTAAACAATAACACATTCCTATATCAAAACCATTAAACAATAACGCATTCCTATCAAAACCATTAAACAATAACGCATTCCTATCAAAACCATTAAACAATAACGCATTCCTATCAAAACCATAAAACAATAACGCATTCCTATCAAAACCATTAAACAATAATGCATTCCGTTCAAAACCATTAAACAATAATGCATTCCTATCAAAACCATTAAAATCAAACTGATAATGCATCAACTACTTACCCCCGAGTCTCTCCATGACGGCCCCCACAACTAGCCCCATGCAGGTGTCCACCACCGCCACTGTGGAGTGTGCCCTGACATTCCCTCTACTGAGGATTTGAGCCAGACTGTCCACTCTCATAAAACTGTAACAGGTTACACACAATTCTCAAAAATACAGAAAAGCAACATACAACTGAAATTATCTTTAGGAAATCCAGTAAGCAGATGAAGGGCTAAAATCTCAAAGTGGCTTGAAACAAAATTTATGTGATTTGCAATTGAAGGGCTAAAATCTCATAGTGGTTTGAAACAAAATTTACGTGATTTGCAATTGAAGGGCTAAAATCTCATAGTGGTTTGAAACAAAATTTACATGATTTGCAATTGAAGGGCTAAAATCTCATAGTGGTTTGAAACAAACTTTACGTGATTTACAATTGTTTCCTATTAGATCCAGTTTACCATTCCTTATTTACCTATCAGATTACAGGCTGCTGTTTTTCTTCCTACTTACCATATTCTAGATGGGTTCTTGGCGTGATGCATCTCACATAGTAGTCGAGCAGATGGCTTCAGAATTGTGAATTCCAGAAGATGTCTTGAAAAAGAAACATTATTTAAATGATTAACTTCAATGTCCATTCATTTCGGGGGGGATAATTTCACGATTTTGATATGTAAACTATACGAGTGGGGGTAATTTTCACAATTGATCCACCTTCGTTTGTGGTTAAAGATTATGTAAAGTGCTATCAAAATAATGCGCTTCGGGAAAATATTCACAAACAAAAGGACTCCGCGTATGTAGCGTTAATTTCCCCCTCGCAAAAACTTCAACGTTTAAAGTGTAACGGAGCCTAGAACACTTAGGAGGTAAGGGTATGATAGAGCAATAGTTGGGAGCAATCTTATAGGAGAAAGAGAGAGAAAAAAAAAAAAAAAAGATGTATTTACCCATCCATGTGGGTTTTATTTGGGTTTGATATCGACATTTGCCCCTGAACACCTCCATCTAGGTCATATACCCAACCATGTAGGTTTTATTTGGACACTTTTTTTTAACATTTGCCCTCTGGACACTTCTATCTGAATTAATAAGAGTGAATGATATCCATTCATATGTACACTTACTTAATTTTCTTTTTCTTGATCCACTTGGCTTGGGCAAATACTGTCTTGGATTGAAAGGTTGAACTGTTCTCTATAAGCTGATCAATAATTTCCTAAGTAATAAAAGACAAAATATTTTGTAATGAAAAGGTTCAATGATCGAGTATAAAATGAATACTTTTAATATATGTTTGTTTTTTCAAGAACATACCTTTCCTTTGATGCCATCTTTCTTCATCTTCTCTATGTCGTCTCGTGTGAGTTTCTGATTACTATCCAGGTCCAGAAGATCCCTGTTATCTTTACCACCTAAAACAATAAATGTGTTCTTTATTATAATCAACAAACCAGGAACATGCTGAGTAAGTCGGATAATGTGTATGATGTGAAGAGCTACATTAAGAGGGACAGGGTGACATTGGACATTAGCCTTACCTTCTGCCAAAGCTTCCTTCTCCGATAGTGTTGATTTCTCCACTTTGACCATCTTTCCACCTTTTACTTCAAATGTAGTTCCATAGGGGTGACCAATCGTACCATCTAAGGTAAACTTTGCTTTCTCTAGCCATACTTGTCTAGAATACAAAACAATTTGTTACAAACTTTAGTTTTATCTGTAAACCAGGTATCACCAGGACCATAGTACTTTAGTTTACACAGGTGCCCAATTTATAGTCTGGGGAGGGGGGGGGGGGGGGGGGGGCGGGAATTAAGTGCATGTGATTTATATATACAAAACAGTGATTATCCATTTGAACAATCAGCTTAACAAAAAAGGCAAAATCTGACATATCTGATCCCTCAATAAATGTAACATATTTTCCAAAATGCTATCAACTATATACTGTAAGTTACTGATAACTTCAAGTAAAGGAACATAACCTGACCCAGGTTTTTCCCCCCCGACATAGATTTTCTGTGTCTTAAACGCAGAAAGAAAATACAGAACCCCCAAACAAATTATCTGTTATAATTAATACCAAGTGGCTTGGCCAGTCACCAGAAAGGAAATCAACCACAAATACATTGTCTATGGACATTTACTCTGTCTATAGGCAGTGACATCAGTTATTATCTTGGGAGTGGGTGCACCATCACACAAGATCTTAAATGGAGCAATTACATCAGGAACATATATGTGACAAAGCAAATTGTACGCACCATCAGATTCCTAAAACGGAACATCAACTTGGAAAGTACCGAATAAAAAGCACATGCCACCCTAGTTAAACCAGCTGTGGAGCATGCAAGCATTGTATGGGACCCCAAACATCAGAAAGACATTGAAAAGGTGCAATTATGGGCTGCTAGAAATGCCACAACACATTGACAGACAGCTAGTGTCACCACATTAGCCGAGTACCTTGCATTGGTCAATGGTTAGGCGTCGTTGCAAGTCAGAAGACAACAAGCAAGATTATGTGTCTCAACATGATCCACCACAATTTCATGTATACCAACTCCAACATGCTAATATCACCCAGGAGACAATCGAGGAACTCACAACCTTTCCTACCAAATTCCATCATGTGGTAGTGACTATGGGAAGTATACCACTGCAAGCATAATTAGGAAATAGAACCCCTTACCAACAGACACTTTCACCTCAGATGACCTGGAGGTATTCAGATCCCTATTACCTTAGCCTAATAACGTCGTTTTAGCTTGTTTTAACCAGCATGACGAGTGTATACATTACAGAAAAAGGAGATAAAGCAACATTAGTACTTTCTCTGAAATTTTTAGGTGGTAAAATCTCAGTCAAAGCTGATAAGATAATGGTTATTCCAAGATATTTCCTAAAATGTATATTGTGAACTTGTTTTAGCTTCGTCTTACAGGTGAAGCTAGTGTCTGCTACAACGTTTCAGAAATCGGTTCTGTACTGTATAACTACATGGGGTAGGTTTTCATTGCTTGTCTACTTTCATTTTGTAGAACTTCCAGTAAATGCTTTCGGAAATCATAAATTACTTACCTGTGTTTCCTAATCAAAAAAACTTTAATGTTTTTTCCTTTCTTCAAGATAATCTGATCGCCTTCCTTGATAATGTGCTGGGCAGAAAGATTCTCGTGATAAGTATCAGCTGCTAGTGTTTCAGTGGCCATGCTGTTGGTTTCAATGTGAAACACAAGCTACAAAATTCATCACTACATTACCTTCCAAGCAAGCGTCTGCGGCACCTAAAATTCGGCATGACGTCACACATACAGCGCCATCTGTAAACAAACACACGTGCTACAACTGTCTGACGTTTGAACGCGTCTGCAGGGAGTCAATGGGAGGGACCGATATAAACCGTAGGGAAGATGCCCAAATTGGAGGAAAAGTTAAAGAAAGTACCAAAGAAACTGTGTAAAGCATTGAAGTCCAGACTATTATTTTTCAGTCAAAGAATTTCAGAAAAACAACAAAAAAGGACTGCTAGATCTTTGTATTCACGCTATTATAGTCAATCTGTTGTGTCTTTCAAAGAAAGTCTTGATAAGTCTCACAGCTTTTACGTCACAAAGAGGACCAATTACATGCTTTTATCATGCCAAGACCACCAAGACACGGCTGATTTATTGAAAACTCATACGTTTCATGGTGTGTTTTTAGCATCTGGAGAAATTCAGTCAAATAAAATTTTCATATTGTCAAATGTAGATAAAAACAATAGTTGTTCACACCAGGCCGTTGTACATATAAGTCCACTAAGTGTCAAAATGAGTCGAGCCAAAAGCATTGACTCCTTGGAAGCATGCAGTCCTGCTCATTCGTCTTTATCATGCACAAAGGCTATTACAAGGAGAATGAAATCCAACAATAGTGGGAAATACTCCAAGTTCATCCCAGTGTTTGATGCAATGGGTGATAAATACCCTCGCGGTTCCATCTCGGACAGATCTTTACTTTGTTGGCTTGATTTACAGGCATGGTATGTCAACTATTTAGAAGATAAACTGAACAAAAAAAGCCTCCTTGAAGTAAACAGGGACTCCAGAAAAGGTTGTGATGATATGGAACTGTATCGTCCATCTCTTAACCAAGGAAACCAACCAAGAAAAATACATGAAAATTGTGCTTTAGATAATGACAGGTTTGGCAAAAGAAATGAAGAATACCTCCAAACATTTACTAAAGACCCTGAGGATGATGACAAATTGTCAATACAGATTTATGTAAAAATGAACAATTCTTCGATGAACCTTTGCAGACTAAAGAGTGAAATGATTGTGTGCTGTTTACAGACTTTCTTCAAGCCATATGATAACTTTGATCTGATGTGGGTCGCAGATCTAGATAGCCATGTTTCCGAAATTCAAGATAAAGGAATGTGTGACATTTTTAAACATAATGTCATTGATATGGTTGATCTGAATGATGTGAAGGCATTAGTGTACATGCCACAAATTCCTGCAGCAAAACTACGTCACAAAGATATCTGTGTTCTTGACACCATAGCGAAAACACTTGACTTGATTCCTGACCAAGTCCTCTTCCTGCCAATGGACAAGAAAATGTTTCTGTGGTGAGCAATGATGTACTACTACCGATACAGAAAGAAAAAAGTAACACAAGCAAGTCATTTTTTAGCATCAACCAGAGTCCTGTTGGACACTGTCAAATATCTAAATATATGTTATGATAAAATTGCTTTTTGATTTGCACTATAGTATATAAGTGTTCCCAAATATATTAAGTCAGATTGCTCAATAAATGATGATTGATGCTAACAGCATTTACAAGTACATCATAGGAAATCACTAGTGAACTTTGAATTAAAAACAAAAAACAAAGATGAAAATGTGATCCTTGTTTGATTTTCTTTTATTTGACACCAAAGGCACAATACTTCTGTTTGTAGTTAATAGCATGTAGGGTATTATGGCACAAAACATTATCTCGCACAACTCATAGTGTACCTCATCAACATCTAGTAAATCATAATTCATGATCAAGTAAAAAAAAACTTTTGCAATTTTAAGTAATCAATATAAGTATACCTATTTTTTATTGTAATTGTGATCTTAGAAAGGTTACAAATATTAAATCATAAATGGATATGTTATCGGCCTCAGAATGTGAAACAGACTTGAAAATAAAGATAAATTGTAAAAAAAAATGTTATTGTGTGTGAAATTTTATGAAATGCATAAAAAATGTCTGTATATAGCAATTATGGCAAAATTGTACTTTCCAATATTGACCTAGTGCAAGTGACAATATATATGAAAACAGAGTTTTTGGACAACTGAATCAATATAGACCATTAATGAGGACAAATATGTAAATACAGTACTGACTGGGCAGATGTCCCTATACTAATGGATTTAGTAATATATTTAGTAATTATTAATTCTTACGTGATGTATAAACATAGGTGACATTCATCAGAATACAAGAATTGTCAGAAGACAACATAGCTCACCAAGTCGAAGTAATTCCAAATTGACTTTTTAAAAATCAGCAGTTCTGCAAATGCAGTACTACTCAAAAGGTCATGTTACAAGGAAAACAGGTCAAATATGCAATCCTTGTCTCATACAGTTAACATACAGTGGGTCACAGTTAACATTTTTCAAAATGCATCAGGTCCAAAAATATAAAAGCCAATTTAAAGGTTTTTTCTTACATACTTCACAGTGATCCCATGATTGTTAGGGATGGATCAATCTCGTGGGGTAGGGAAAGGCAGCTGGCACCCACTGTGATGCCACTCACAATAGGGTAATGTCATCATTTTTTGTTTAGTAACCACCATGTAAATTGATAATGTCATCATTTCGGTACACATTCCATCGAGCATTGATAATGACACAGCACCTTAGAATCTGTTACTTGTTTCAAGTATGTAAGAAAAATAATCAAATATGGGCCTGGCTGTGGACATGGATATCTCAACCCTCACATAAGAATTTGGCTGGCCAGCACTTTGACCAGCCAAACTCTTACACTCAGGTTGAGATTAATAGAATCTAACATGAGTCTGTTCCATGAACAAGGATATCTCAACCCAAGTGTAAGAGTCTGGCCATGCAGTCAGCACGAGGCTTGTCGAGTGCTGGCCAACCAAACATTTATATGTTTCTATTGTCCTGATTTTTCAATGCTTTTTACCTGGGGATGTTTTACATATATTGACTTGATGTCAACGTTTAATGATTACACAATACCTTGGCTGAAAAAAGAGCCACATAGGTATTATTGTCATTTGATCAAATGAATAAATACACTAGAATTACATGTAATTAAATGCCTTGCCTGTCCCACTTTGTCAGTATAATAAGTCTGTATTTTTTTCCCAAAACAACCAAAAAATCTCCACTTGATAGTATGAAAGCATGCACCTTGTATAATTTATAGTCATGTATATATGAATATTGATCAACTGTATTACAAATATCATATTTCACAAAATCACTAATTCTCAAAATTGAAATCAATATGACATTTTTACCCTAAAAGTTTCTATTTCTAAAAAGTAAGAAAATGCATCTGATTATATTATAGAATTTATTCAAATTGGGCTGTAAACTTGTAAATCAATTAAAGAAGCCCATACTACAATGCAAATATATTTTAAGTTTGGTTGAAATGATATTGATATTTTTTGAGAAACTGAGCTAAACACAAAACCTTAAAGTCCAGATTCCAAGCATCCCTAATTTTCAGTCAATCAAGTTTTGTTAAAGTTGGACTTTTCCTTTTTAAGCGACAGATTTAAAGCAAAACATGATGGTGAAATGTTGATGACAACACGTCATCACCACAAAAGTAACACCATAGTCCTGCTATGCAACTTCATTGCTGGAGAAACAATAAAGTTTCCTGATGAATGTGCACATAAGTTGGTAGTGAGCATATTTCATTATTCAGAACGGAATTTTTAGAATTTGATACACCAGGTCCTGATCCTGTAAAAATCTTGAATAACCCGAAGTCAGTGTGAGATCTCAGTTTTGTGGAATTTAGTAGTTTAATGTAGAGGATATTGACTGGTTTCCTGTTGAATATAACATATATTTCAGGAGTATGACAGAATATTGATAGATCGGTATACATGAATTCTGTCATACAAGTGAATACACATCATATTCAACAAAAGACAAAAATAAGAGAAAATATCAACATTATTCCTGTGGGTTTCCGACGATGGACGATAAGTGTAGCGTAGCATAGTGCAATCAACCTTGGGTTTCCGACGATGAAAAAAAGAATGATCTATACATATACATGTAGTACTAAATTTACATCTAGAGTCAGGTTGTCAAGCTTCACTACATTTTAAGACTAACTTACTAACCTGGTAGTATTTGAGCATCTCAAGCGTAAACATGTTTTACATGAGTCGAGATAACAGTACAAAACATACTGTACATATCACAACATTAAAATTCACACAGTGAGTACACGAGAATGATTTTATAGTACTGATATAGTACTACAGATTATTTGTGACATTAGATGTCTGTTAAATAAACAACAAATCAAACAGTCTGTAATATATACTAAATATAGTACCCGTCAGTCTCACACAATGTCTTATACTGGATAGTTCTGGGAACAGAAGTTGTGAAACAGGCAACGTTATACTTTGAGTAAGAAATACAAAAATAAATAAAGATACACAACAATTGGAATCTGAAATAAATAGAATTTGAAAATATATCAACAATAATTGTACAAAATGATTAATGATGCACAAAATAATTAACAATGCATAATTAATTACCCGTCAGTAATAATAAGCCATTAACATTTAAATCATAGTTCTTCAGGAATATGAAATTTAGAACAATAATTAATATTTTCACAGTCTTAAAAACGACTATTGATTATGACAATGAATAACATACAAGAAAAATTTACTTTTTAATCTGAGAATGGTTGGCACATAATCCAAGCCTATAGACAAAGGTGACAACAACTCGATCAGTCTTCTATTGCCAATCTTAAAATGGTGTCTGGTTTTAACTGATCTAAGTTCAATCATGTAAAGCCAAAATAAACCACAAACATACAAGAAATATCACCCCGGTTTACACAGTAAACTTCACCTCAAATGACAACAAATCAAGCATAGCATCTACCCTAGACATATTTTCATATTAAAAAGTTTAATAAAATCAAAAGTTTTCCTGGAACTTAAAATCTGAGTAATGTACTTTCCTAAAAAATGGTAATATTTGATCAATTCCACAGAACATGCTGATATTTGACACATTACTGTATAAATGCATACCTGTAGTACAGTGTCAACAGTGCATTTTTTTTTAATTCGTCCTACACTGTTATTAGGTAATCATTGGTAGTTTGTTAAATATCTTTGGGACAGGGGTTTGATTCTCCATTTCGATGAGATCAAGAATAGGTATGGGATTTATGGATTTTTTCTGGGTACTCTAGTTCCCCCACAATAACACTTGTTTTGCACTTCCATTCGGGCCAATAAGAGCAATCAAAAGAAGTAAATATAACTTGTTTCACAAATTGCTTTAAAGTAAATAAAGTTTACATTAAAGAATTGTTAAAACGACATTTTGTAGCATTTAAATTTTGTGCTGATTAGTTCCAACTACAGCTAAATAGCAGTAAATAAGTATCATAGACTAAGTACGGTTTTCACACATCAGTATCTACATACTTACATGTACATTCCACGTGACAATTCCACAACATAAGATATCTGGTATATGATTTAAAAGGACTGTAAATGCCATCAAGGGTTAATGACTAAATCATTGTAGCCATAGAAATAGCAGTAGTTCATGGTAAAAATGACTGCTCCATCTAAAGTATCACGTGCACGCTGTCAGTAACTTAGCTAAGTTTAAATGTAAATTAAAATTTCTATATAAGACAGAAAAAGTAATATTTGGAAACCAAGGCTTCTCAGCATCCAAAGATTGGCTGTCTTCTTTATTGTGGCCTAAATGATGTGTACGTTTCGACCTCTAGTTAGACATCATCAGGATGTGGTCCTGATGACAGCCACATATCCAGGGGTCGAAAGATGTCAACAACATCTAAACACAATCAAGATCACCATCTTGAATGCTGAGTAGCCTTTACTTCCAAATATTATGTTCACTACATAGGAAGGATTGCTATTGAATATCACAAGGTACCCATCCAAGAAGATTACCCTCATTTGAAACAACAGGAATGTTGGTTTTCTTCCATTTTGCAGTCTCTCAGGACAGCAAAGGTGTAAGAAATTTAAAGATAGGCTTTAAAGTTTCTGGTTATGACATTTATTATCGTTTTAAATGACAGAGCTTTGTAGATAAATGTATCATACAGTATGCAGTAAAGTTCTGTCACATCAACACTACAGCAAGGCAGTTCTCCTACTGAAAATGTCGGCAGTAAATACATTTCTGTATTTACCTTCTATGACTACCTAACAAACTACCCTTACTATAACTCTCAATAGCTGTAAGGAAACTCCAAATAATAACCAATTAAAATTCTGAGTTGTATATTGGTCTATCAAACTACTGCTGAAATTGTCTGTGACTCTCACTGTATCTGGCTCATGTCATTGCATCATAACTTCCTCACTGTTAGTGAGCTAACTCTCACTATCTGGCTCATGTTATTACATCATAATTTTCTCATCAAACTCTCACACTATCCAACTCACTCTATTACATCATAACTTTCTTACTGTTAGTGAGCTAACACTCACTGTATCCAACTCATGTTATTATATTATAAATTCCCAAGCTCACTGTTAGTGAACTAACTCTCCCTCTATCAGGTTTCATCTTTGAAATTCCAGGCTTTTATGAAGATGGGATAACTGATAGAAAGTGTAGCCTTTGGATTTCCGAGATATTTAGATATGACATTATTCTCACTACCTGAAACTAGTCAGCTCCCTCTAACATTACATATTTTCCTGGTTAACATGTGGCCCATCTCTCATTGTTAAACTTCTATATAACAACTGCAAACAACTGTCTTTAGTGATCCAGTTATTTGCTGTAACTGCCTGAGGTGGTCCAGCTCCTCGCTGTAAGTGTCTGTAGTGGTCCAGCTACTCACTGTAACTAACTGTTTATAGTCTAACTCATCACGGCTTGTTAAACTCCTGCTGTGACTGTTTGTAGCCTAACTCATCATGGCTTGTTAAACTCCTGCTGTAACTGTTTGTAGTCTAACTCATCACAGCTTGTTAAACTCCTGCTGTAACTGTTCGTAGCCTAACTCATCACTGCTTGTTAAACTCCTGCTGTAACTGTTTGTAGTCTAACTCATCACGGCTTGTTAAACTCCTGCTGTAACTGTTTGTAGTCTAACTCATCACTGCTTGTTAAACTCCTGCTGTAACTTTTTGTAGTCTTACTCATCACGGCTTGTTAAACTCCTACTGTAACTGTTTGTAGTCTAACTCATCACGGCTTGTTAAACTCCTGCTGTAACTGTTTGTAGTCTTACTCATCACGGCTTGTTAAACTCCTACTGTAACTGTTTGTAGTCTAACTCATCACTGCTTGTTAAACTCCTGCTGTAACTTTTTGTAGTGGTCCAATTCCTGTTCTGACAGGGATGGAGTTAGAGCTGAAAGAGCCTCCAGGAAGTCTTGCTTGGAAACCATCACATTTTTCTGATCTGTAGTCTCACCTAAGAAACAAAAATGCATTCAGACTGGATTAATGAGCTTCCTGTCAAGTTTCATGGTTGAAGTCATGATGTGAAAAAAATATGTATCAGGTAATATTATTTACATTCTTTAATGCACCAACCAAGGAAACTTAAGATAGCTATGGTGAACTACTGATTTAATTTAATAGCTATATAAACCCCACTTTACCGGTGTTAATCAGTTCTGTGACTCACCTGCTTCCAGCTTCTGTATCCGCCTTTTAATGGCATTCAGCATAGCATCAGAACTCAAGGCATAAAAGTCAGCACCGGTTAAATTTTTGGGACATTCAGCTACCACAGCAGAAAGATCACAGTCTGTTTCAAGCTTAAATCTGAAAAATGTTTTAAGTGAAATCTAGAATGAGAGTGTTTATCATAAACCTATAATACATGGGATAGCTTCAACAAATACTGTGATGATATAAAGATTGGATGAATACCAATATGTCATAACATATGTAAGGAGACACGAGTCTACATCAGCAACTCCGTCCTTGAAAGACCAAGGCTGTTTATAGGATGTTAATCTATACAAACATATCAAGTACATGTTTTACAGACTTTAATATAAGACTTGAACAAGGAGCCGCAAAGCTTGGCATTATCCCCCGCGCCCCGCAGTTGGTATGAAAACCCAAATACATGTATATATCAAGCTCAAAGTAAGAGTTATTAAGGAAACAGTAATTTGGTATTTTTGATTAAGTCTCCATGGTGACAGAAATAATACCGAAAATAGAAGGTCCGCAATAGCAAAGGCACAACTAGTCTGATATATTCAGAAAGTTTCAAGGAGCTGCGTTGAACAGTTTTGGAGTTATAGCCCGGAAACAAAAGGAAACAGTAATTTGGTATTTTTGATTAAGTTTCCATGGTGACAGAAAAAATACCGAAAATGGAAGGTCCGCAATAGCAAAAGGCACAATTAGGGCACTAGTCTGATATACGGTAAACCTCCGGTTAGTTCGAACAAAATTAAATAAATATTGACCAACCTGTTCGAATTATTCGAAATTATGCTTCAGAAAATAAGCTTGAGTTCGAACTATTCGAGTCAATATCGGCGAAAATCTCGGCAGAGTGAAATCATTAGACACAAACACATCCATCGTAAATCTGATACGTAACAACAGCGGCCTGAACAATGGCACATTTGTAAGTAAGTAAAATGATAGTATTTTATTTAATTCAATGTTAATTGATCGTTAAACGTTCTTCATTTCGCGATAATTGTGATGGTTATTGTGCGAAGCCGCTCGGGCAATGCGTAGCTACAGTAGGCCCCAAAACAGTACAGTACATATTTCATTTGTGACACAAAAGTTAAACATTTGTACAGTATAATCTTTGCATAGTTATATTTTTTATCTGAATCAGAAACTATCGCTATATTATTGTAATAAATGGTCTCTTTAATACATCAAAAGCAGTCTACATAACTTGTTGCGTTTACGAAAGCACTACTGTAAAAATAGGCGATATATGTTGGTAAAATTAGGTCAGAACATCAACATGTCTGCTTTTAAATATGCCCAGTCATATTATCTACCAAACATAGTTGATACCTGCAAAATTATACATCACTGATTGGGACACCTGTGGATTGTTTTGACTGGATATGAATGCTTTTCACGTCACTCAGCACAATCGGGCAGCCGATCCTTTCAACTTTACCGCAAGCGACACCTCGCGTGGCCTGCTTACCTAGCGTGAGGTCGCAGGTTTTCAGGTAATAACTTGATTGGCAATACTTAAGAGATGTCCAGTCACAATTAAATAATCATAATGCTAAGTTAACACTAGTTATATGTGAAAATACACGGACGATTTCTTAGTTTGCCATACAGCGCGAATACAAATATCGTATGTTATTTATACATTGTCGGGGCCTAAATTTGCAATCAGCTGTCTCGTGCGTGGTGTATTTTGCAATGTAAAAAAAACCTGAATTAACACTAAAATATGTGGCACATATTAAATCACAGACGCATTCTGATGACCACACATACAATCTAATAACCTAAACGTGCTTGCTGATCAAATTTAAATCTTGGCATTTTTTCGGGGCCGGTGTCAGCTATAAACAGCCAGAGTTCGAACTATTACTAGCTAAACAATTATTGTTTTTCTTGAAAAAGATGTGTGTTCAAACTATCCGCGTGTTCGAATTAATTGGAGGTTTACCGTATACAGAAAGTTTCAAGGAGCTGCATTGAACGGTTATGGAGTTATAGCCCGGAAACAAAAGGAAACAGTAATTTGGTATTTTTGATTAAGTTTCCATGGTGACAGAAAAAATACCAAAAATCGAAGGTCCGCAATAGCTAAAGACACAACTAGGGCACTAGTCTAATATATACAGAAATTTTCAAGGAGCTGCGTCGAACGGTTTTTGAGTTATAGCCCGGAAACAAAAGGAAACATTAATTTAGTATTTTTGATTAAGTTTCCATGGTGACAGAAAAAATACCAAAAATGGAAGGTCCGCAATAGCAAAAGGCACAACTAGGGCACTAGTCTGATGTATACAGAAAGTTTCAAGGAGCTGCGTTGAACGGTTATGGAGTTATAGCCCGGAGAAGAATCTCGGACGGACGGACTGACGGAGCCCAATTTAATATCCCCTGCAAACACGTTTCACAGGGGATAATACCTGGGTAAGTGTAAAAGTGAAAATTAACACTGCCAGGTGTTACCAAGTTCTGTTGTCTCATCAATTTACTCTTAACTATTACAAGAAATCAGCATTTTTGCGAGTAAATCATTTTTTTTATTTTGCATCTAATTGTAAAATTAAACACTTGCGGGATAAGAAAACTAAAAGAGTGATTTATATAATAATTTTGATGTAATAAAAAGAACTTTGCTTTGTCTTTCTTTACCAACATAAACATAATCTTTATTTTATTTGTATGTATCAATTAGAATTAGAATAGTTTGAAATTCCTTATGGTAGTAATATCTGTATAATAATGTTGCTCATCAGTCTGAAATCATACTGTCATTATAAGGTACTTACTTCCTGGTCAGGGCCTTAATCACTCGGAGTTGTGAGTCTTTGTCATCACTGACACCAAGGTACAGCAGTTTGTCAAACCTGTGGGTAAAGCAGAAAAGTTTTTGTGTCAGGTCACAAACCATGGGCCACAAAACACACACAAGTCATAATGCTTCTGTGTCAGGTCACAAACCATGGGCCACAAAACACATATAGGTCATAATACTTCTGTGTCAGGTCACAAACCATGGGCCACAAAACACACACAAGTCATAATACTTCTGTGTCAGGTCACAAACCATGGGCTACAAAACACACACAAGTCATAATACTTCTGTATCAGGTCACCTGGGCCACAAAACACACACAAGTCATAATACTTCTGTGTCAGGTCACAAACCATGGGCTACAAAACACACACAAGTCATAATACTTCTGTATCAGGTCACAAACCATGGGCCACAAAACACATATAGGTCATAATACTTCTGTGTCAGGTCACAAACCATGGGCCACTAAACACACACAAGTCATAATGCTTCTGTGTCAGGTCACAAACCATGGGCCACAAAACACACACAAGTCATAATGCTTTTGTGTCAGGTCACAAACCATGGGCCACTAAACACACACAAGTCATAATGCTTCTGTGTCAGGTGACCATGGGCCACAAAACACACACAAGTCATAATGCTTTTGTGTCAGGTCACAAACCATGGGCCACAAAACACACACAAGTCATAATGCTTCTGTGTCAGGTCACAAACCATGGGCCACAAAACACACACAAGTCATAATACTTCTGTGTCAGGTCACAAACCATGAGCCACAAAACAAACAAGTCATAATGCTTCTGTGTCAGGTGACCATGGGCCACAAAACACACACAAGTCATAATGCTTCTGTGTCAGGTCACAAACCTGGGGCCAAAAAAACACACACAAGTCACAATGCTTCTGTGTCAGGTCACCTGGGCCACAAAACACACACAAGTCATAATGATTCCACTAGCAGAATTTGAGAAGAAGTTTGAAATAGGTGTTTGATCAGGAAAACTATGATTGCACAATCATGTTACAAAATGGCCGCTGTGGCTGCCATTTCAAAGTTTTTACGAGGCTCCCCTTCCTTAACATTCTCCCCAATTTCCCCAAAAATAACAACACTTGGCCAGGACCATCTCAGAATCATTTCAGGCAAGTAAGAGCTCAGTTCCACTGGATGAAGCATGATGCCTATAGGTCATCTTTGACCCTCAGGTCTGGGTCAGATAACATAAAAAAATGTTTATGTACACAGGACCACATCCAGTATACCATGTTGTGATTAGTGATTACCTGCCAGGCCGAAGTAGTGCTGGGTCTAATAAATCTGGCCTGTTAGTTGCTCCAATTACAAACACATCACATGACTTGTGAAGACCATCCAACTCGGCCAGCAGCTGAGACACAACCCTGAAATCCATGACGCAAACCATGTTTTAACTGTTATACAAATAATCTAAATATATATAGTGGAAACTTGACAATACATGTACACATACAGGTTAACTGAATTCCTGTGACCCCAATTTTCATGAAACAAAATACTTCTATTACAGTAAAAAAAATTCCAATAACCTGATAAAATCTCTTACTTTTCATTTTTCTACTGGCAATACTGCCAAGATGTGTGACTAGGTTGCAATGTATTAAAATGTTTAACTAACTGTAAATTTCAGTAGCACTATGGTAAACAGACCGAGCATGAATAACAATGTAACTAAGCTTTGGAATAAATAGTCTTGGACAATAAAACTTCATCTTAAGACTACACTCACCTGTCCATAACTCCTCCAGAATCACCACTCTTCCCTCGGTTCGGCGCAAGAGAGTCCAACTCATCAAAGAATATAACACATGGTGTGGCACTCCTAGCACGATGAAACACTGTCAATCGTAAAATAATATTACAAACGGTACCAAAAACTCATGGCACGATGAAACACTGTCAATTGTAAAATAGTTATATTACAAACGGTACCAAAAACTCATGGCACGATGAAACACTGTCAATCGTAAAATAGTTATATTACAAACGGTACCAAAAACTCATGGCACGATGAAACACTGTCAATCGTAAAATAATATTACAAATGGTACCAAAAACTCATGGCACGATGAAACACTGTCAATCGTAAAATAGTTATATTACAAACGGTACCAAAAACTCATGGCACGATGAAACACTGTCAATCGTAACACTCACATTACAAACAGTACAAAAAAACTCATGGCACGATAAAACATTGTCAATCGTAAAACATAAAACAAACACTGTCAATCGTAAAATAGTTATATTACAAACGGTACCAAAAACTCATGGCACGATGAAACACTGTCAATCGTAAAACAAAGCACGATGAAACACTGTCAATCGTCAAATAGTTATATTACAAACAGTACCAAAAACTCATGGCACGATGAAACACTGTCAATCGTAAAACAAAGCACGATGAAACACTGTCAATCGTAAAATAATATTACAAATGGTACCAAAAACTCATGGCACGATGAAACACTGTCAATCGTAAAATAGTTATATTACAAATGGTACCAAAAACTCATGGCACGATGAAACACTGTCAATCGTAAAACAAAGCACGATGAAACACTGTCAATCGTAAAATAATATTACAAATGGTACCAAAAACTCATGGCACGATAAAACATTGTCAATCGCAAAAACATAAAACAAACACTGTCAATCGTAAAACATAAAACAAACACTGTCAATCGTAAAATAATATTACAAATGGTACCAAAAACTCATGGCACGATGAAACACTGTCAATCGTAAAATAATATTACAAATGGTACCAAAAACTCATGGCACGATGAAACACTGTCAATTGTAAAATAGTTATATTACAAACGGTACCAAAAACTCATGGCACGATGAAACACTGTCAATCGTAAAATAGTTATATTACAAACGGTACCAAAAACTCATGGCATGATGAAACACTGTCAATCGTAAAATAGTTATATTACAAACGGTACAAAAAACTCATGGCACGATGAAACACTGTCAATCGTATAACAATATTACAAATGGTACCAAAAACTCATGGCACGATGAAACACTGTCAATCGTAACAGTCACATTACAAACAGTACCAAAAACTCATAGCACGATGAAACACTGTCAATCGTAAAATAGTTATATTACAAACGGTACCAAAAACTCATGGCACTATGAAACACTGTCAATCGTAAAACAAAGCACGATGAAACACTGTCAATCGTAAAATAGTTATATTACAAATGGTACGAAAAACTCATGGCACGATGAAACACTGTCAATCGTAAAATAGTTATATTACAAACGGTACCAAAAACTCATGGCACGATGAAACACTGTCAATCGTAAAACAGTCACATAACAAACAGTACCAAAAACTCATGGCACGATAAAACACTGTCAATCGTAAAACATAAAACAAACACTGTCAATCGTAAAAACATTCGATAAAACATTGTCAATCGTAAAACAAACACTGTCAATCGTAAAACAGTCATATTACAAACGGTATCAAAAACTAAATCCTCTGATGACTTACTTAGATACTAAATCCTATAGAGCCCAAACACAAATTGTTGACTGGGTATCCATTTAACATGTATTATAAAGATGGTAGGTGTAGATAATATGTGTTCTCTTTTAAAAGCCATACATGCCATACCTCCCGGCGTGAGACAAAATCTCCCTTATTTTCAAGTCATTTATTTCCTCCCGGCAGGAGAGCCCAAATTCCCGTATTTTGTAATTCCCTCCGGTATTTTTGCCGACGCCATATTTGTTTACAATTCAGTAGTTTTTCTCGCGAGATTTGGCTAAATTTAGCGATCACGTGATCCATCTGTTCACGTAATCACTCAATCAAAATGGCGCCTGTTGGACACGGCTTTCACGAAGCTCTGGCTAGTGTAATGTTTGCGCTAGAATATCTATCACCATGAAATAAAGGCAAGACGCTTACAAACAACTTTAACCATCTTTGCTAACAGACTTGAATTATTGTCTGTTTTCTTTTAGGACCATACTTTGATGATGGTAATTGATACAGAGCCTGGTCAGACGCAAAAGCACACGTGTTTTTCATGTAACATGTGTATCGTTGATCAGTGATAGCAAGCTGAAATCCGATATTTTCTTTTAGAAAGCTATCAAAATTAGCACATCTGGTGGTCGTAGTGGTCAAGCATGTTTACAATGACTGTACAGTCCATGACAGAGACAATATACAAAATCTAGAATGATCGTGATAAGATTTACTGCAGTTTCCTAACATGAACATCTTCAGTTCTCATGACTTCATGTATACATTTACTTGCACACTTGGAATATTTTTATATCTAAATGGTCCAACATAAGGTATCCCACAGGACATTTCATGGTGATATTTTTCCAACTGATGTGTTCCCTCAGAGTGGATCAAGCTTTCTAATTTTAAGAAAAATCCAAACTGATAAATAATTAACTTTCTTGTCTTAATCTTTAGCTACATGTAATTAAAATATACCCTTTTCAAATGCTGTTATGTAATATGCATAAAGCTGTGAAACTTTTTGTGTTACATAAAAAAATCAAAAAATAATTTCAAATCTTTAGAATCTGAATGTATACTATTGCATTTTTTACCTTATACAACTTTTTGTTGTTTGCATATACAATATGATTAATATCCAAAATAAATATAAATATTCTTTATCACTTTCAAAATTAGTTTATTGCTTTAAAATTGAGTAAAAATGTTGATATTCATGTCACGCACAAATCTCCCTTATTTTAGGCAAAACTCCCTTAAAATAATCATCAATCTCCCTTATTGGTCTCCTGAAAGTATGGCATGTATGAAAAGCAATATTTGAATTCGACAGATTCTGCTTTTATGAAATAAGTACATGGATACTTCATATACAATCATTTGTTGTGGGCATGTATTTACTTCACAGCTTTTACTGTATTAGAAACGGAAATAAAACAACCACAGTAGTGTTAATGTGAAACGTTTTCTCCATATATTCATGTGTAAATATCAAAACTAATACTAAAACATTGTACATACCTTCTCTATACTAAAACATCGTACACACCTTCTCCATACTAAAACATTGTACATACCTTCTCTATACTAAAACATTGTACATACCTTCTCCATACTAAAACATCGTACATACCTTCTCTATACTAAAACATCGTACACACCTTCTCCATACTAAAACATTGTACATACCTTCTCCATACTAAAACATTGTACATACCTTCTCCATACTAAAACATTGTACATACCTTCTCTATACTAAAACATCGTACATACCTTCTCCATACTAAAACATTGTACATACCTTCTCTATACTAAAACATTGTACATACCTTCTCCACACTAAAACATTGTACATACCTTCTCCATACTAAAACATTGTACATACCTTCTCCATACTAAAACATTGTACATACCTTCTCCATACTAAAACATTGTACATATCTTCTCTATACTAAAACATCTCACATACCTTCTCCATACTAAAACATCTCACATACCTTCTCCATACTAAAACAATGTACATACCTTCTCCATACTATAACATTGTACATACCTTCTCCATACTATAACATTGTACATACCTTCTCCATACTATAACATTGTACATATCTTCTCTATACTAAAACATCTCACATACCTTCTCCATACTAAAACATCTCACATACCTTCTCCATACTAAAACATCTCACATACCTTCTCCATACTAAAACATTGTACATACCTTCTCCATACTAAAACATTGTACATATCTTCTCTATACTAAAACATCTCACATACCTTCTCTATACTAAAACACCTCACATACCTTCTCCATACTAAAACATCTCACATACCTTCTCCATACTAAAACATTGTACATACCTTCTCCATACTAAAACATCTCACATACCTTCTCCATACTAAAACATTGTACATACCTTCTCCATACTAAAACATCGTACATACCTTCTCCATACTAAAACATTGTACATATCTTCTCTATACTAAAACATCTCACATACCTTCTCTATACTAAAACACCTCACATACCTTCTCCATACTAAAACATCGTACATACCTTCTCCATACTAAAACATCGTACATACCTTCTCCATACTAAAACATTGTACATACCTTCTCCATACTTAAACATTGTACATACCTTCTCCATACTAAAACATCGTACATACCTTCTCCATACTAAAACATTGTACATACCTTCTCCATACTTAAACATTGTACATACCTTCTCCATACTAAAACATCTCACATACCTTCTCCATACTAAAACATCTTACATACCTTCTCCATACTAAAACATTGTACATACCTTCTCCATACTAAAACATCGTACATACCTTCTCATTACTAAAACATCGTACATACTTTCTCCACACTAAAACATCTCACATACCTTCTCCATACTAAAACATCGTACATACCTTCTCCATACTAAAACATTGTACATACCTTCTCCATACTAAAACATCGTACATACCTTCTCCATACTAAAACATTGTACATACCTTCTCCATACTAAAACATCTCACATACCTTCTCCATACTAAAACATTGTACATACCTTCTCCATACTAAAACATCTCACATACCTTCTCCATACTAAAACATTGTACATACCTTCTCCATACTAAAACATTGTACATACCTTCTCCATACTAAAACATCGTACATACCTTCTCCATACTAAAACATCGTACATACCTTCTCCATACTAAAACATTGTACATACCTTCTCCATACTAAAACATCGTACATACCTTCTCCATACTAAAACATTGTACATACCTTCTCCATACTAAAACATTGTACATACCTTCTCCATACTAAAACATCTCACATACCTTCTTCATACTAAAACATTGTACATACCTTCTCCATACTAAAACATCGTACATACCTTCTCCATACTAAAACATTGTACATACCTTCTCCATACTAAAACATTGTACATACCTTCTCCATACTAAAACATTGTACATACCTTCTCCATACTAAAACATCGTACATACCTTCTCCATACTAAAACATTGTACATACCTTCTCCATACTAAAACATCTCACATACCTTCTCCATACTAAAACATTGTACATACCTTCTCTATACTAAAACATCGTACATACCTTCTCCATACTAAAACATTGTACATACCTTCTCCATACTAAAACATTGTACATACCTTCTCTATACTAAAACATCGTACATACCTTCTCCATACTAAAACATTGTACATACCTTCTCTATACTAAAACATCGTACATACCTTCTCCATACTAAAATATCTTACATACCTTCTCCATACTAAAACATCGTACATACCTTCTCTATACTAAAACATTGTACATACCTTCTCCATACTAAAACATTGTACATACCTTCTCCATACTAAAACATTGTACATATCTTCTCCATACTAAAACATCGTACATACCTTCTCCATACTATAACATTGTACATACCTTCTCCATACTAAAACATTGTACATACCTTCTCCACACTAAAACATTGTACATACCTTCTCCATACTAAAACATCTCACATACCTTCTCCATACTAAAACATCGTACATACCTTCTCCACACTAAAACATTGTACATACCTTCTCCATACTAAAACATTGTACATACCTTCTCCATACTAAAACATCGTACATACCTTCTCTATACTAAAACATCGTACATACCTTCTCGGACGTTCTGTTCACTCTGACCCACATACATGTTGATTAATTCTGGTCCCTTAACGCTGAAACAGAAATTATCATTTAAATTACTCCTTAAGGCTAAAACAATAGACAATTTCATAAAACTAACTTATCATAAGACTAAAACAATAGACATTATCATAAACTAACATATTAAAGCTAAAACAATGGACACTCATATAATCAGCCTTTAACACTAAAACAATAAACATTCTCATAAAATCATCTGAATAAATGAAAATATTAATTTTTTTTTTTTAATTTCATCTATTAAATACTTATTTGTTTTGTTATCAATGTTATAAAATGTTTTATCAATTAGGTACTGGGTAGTGTTTCTGTAAATCTAGTTGAAGTAATAGTAATGAAAACATCAGTAGGCCAAATAGTGCTTCCTTCTTGGTCTTGTTTCATGTGACATCAAAAAAATCTCATTATCACTAAATATCTTTTTTTTTTCATTTTTTTTTCTTCTAAAATCTTACTGAATGAACATTTTTTTATGAATTAGTGTTGTGATCGTTAAAGTAAGACAGACCTGAGGAAGTTGAGGGAACACTCTGTAGCCACAGCTTTGGCAAGTAATGTCTTTCCTGTCCCTGGTGGGCCATATAATAACACACCTGTTAGGCAACAAAGGCAATATTATCAAATTTCAAAATCTTTGAGATAATACAGGTCACATATATATAGAAGTACTAACTGAAATTAATTATTTCAAGTTTCATCAGCTGGACTCATTTTAAAGAGAAGTTTGAAACATGTTCAGAAACAAAATGGGAGTGTTTTTACCTGATCGTCGAAGTCCTGCAGCAAGCAGTTCTGGATACTGTAGTGGAAGCTGAACAGTATCTAGGATTTCAGATTTGACATCACTCAGGCCTCCAACATCGGACCAGGTTACATTTGGAATCTAGCAGAAATATTATCCCAGTTTAAAGCCACTACAGTACTACAGTAAGAATACATGTCTCACTTGATATTGAGGATTATTTGCTTCAATATAATTATGCGTTTATTACAAGTTAATGGTATAGATATTTAATAGTTGAATCAGTTTAACACCTAGGTGTTATATAAATAAAGGAACAGTGTAAGACATCAGAGGGAAGTATTTAAGAAAGGGTGACAATCAGCAATCTTGCAAGATAAAGGAAAATTCTGCATTACAATTTTTCTTCAGGTAAGGCATCAATTCAGATCACAGACTATGAATGTTTCACTGTATAGCTGAATACAAGAGCTAGGTAAGCAGAATTCTCGTTAGAAACTTTTAGTATTAGTATATTACATTACTATGTCCCTACCTTTGGTGCACCAATGGTGTCAGAGTGAGCTGCCTGAAGTTTGTCTAGGGCAGACACAAAATTTTCCTGTTGTACCACCACACCTGCCATAGATAAATCTTCCTCTTCTTCATATGATAGCAGGCGGCGCCCATCACCACTAAACGGCCAAAATAAACGGTACACTTAATACACACAATAAGAGATTCAGGAAAGATCCTGGCACCCACAACTGAATGGCCTTATTGGGCCTATGTACGAATGATACATGTATTTTCTCTACTATCCTCACCTTTCCCCTTTTACTCTTCGACATTTAAAAAATAATGGGATCCTGCATATAATATCTAAGAAACTCATCAAGAACCTTCTGGAAAGTAGTGATAACAAACCTCTATTGTCAAAATTTAAAAAAAAAAGGCAAACTTTAACACCGGTAGAAACCTAACTGTGCAATTAGGAATAGACAACCACACTTTAGATGTACATACAAACAAATGGAGGAGCCAATATTATTTTGTACTTACCACAGGTTACAAACTTTCTCATAGGCATCTTGTTTGGCATGGGATATCAGTGCAGCCATATCTCCAAGTACAAATCCCTGACAAACAGATCAAAATCATTAACTCATTACTCTGAATAAGACTTCATTCAGAAGGAGGTACAGTGGTTCTGAGTGAGGTATTGTCTGGATAATACCATCAACTTTATTTAGCAGGACATATCCTTTCGGAGTAATCCATTGTCCAGATTTAAGAATAAAAATAAAACTTTACCTAGAAGGATGTACAGATATTCTGGGATGCATTGTCAAGATTAAACCTAAAACTCTATCTAGCAGGACATACAGCCATTCTGTATTGCCCATTTAAAACTGTAAGAATAAAAGCACTGTGTAATGTTAACAGGACTTACAGCTGTTCTCAGCAATATATTGCCCATTTAAAACTGTAAGAATAAAACCACTATGTAATTTTAACAGGACTTACAGCTGTTCTCTGAGCCAGGTACTGGCCCGAGAGATCCCCAGAATAGTTCACATTCTGCAGCAGTCCATCCAATATCTCTGATCGTTCTTCCTCATTTGGTGCCTGCACAAATATTCAAATTTAGCAGAGGATGAGTTTGACACAAGACATTAAGATACGTACCAATTAATTAATTATCACAGTTTACAAAAAGATGAATTCAACAGTTGAGCAAACAACAAGTCACATATTTCATATGGTATATTTTTTCATAATGTAAGTGTTACTTCATGATATCATTGTTACACCAAAATAACCTTTCAAGATTTACAGAATGTGTACCTCTATTTGTATTTCATGGAGAAACGAGTCTCTCACATCTGCAGCAAGCATATTTGGTGAATGTGTGGAGCCAATCACAATGACAGGGTATTCCAACAGCTCTCTCCTTTGTTGGCGCAAACAAAGCTGAAAACTACTGGCCACTCGTGGATCTGATCAAAGATTAAGAATGAGTACATCATTAGAATTTCATTGTACGTGTACTGTTATGTAAAGAATTATACAACTTATACATCTATTAAAGATTGTATACATTCCATACTTTAGAAAACTATTATAACATTAATGATTATGTTAATTTCTAACAGACTAGTATTGGATCCCTACCATCTGTGTTCCTCTCTTTGTCCTTGCCCAGGGCATGTATACTGTGTAGGTACATAATACAGGGTGAGAAGTTACTGGCTGTAAAACAAAAAGTATTACTCATGTCAATAAATCAATTAAACTACCAATAAACCTGTAATCAGGATCTGTCTATGTAATTAATGCTGAATTACACCATTTAAAAAACAATTACCATTATTTCATTTGTAGTAATAAAGAACCATGCAAATTTCAGAACACAAAATCAATCGTAATCTGTAAATAACTGTCCATTAAATAATAACTTCACTTTCACCAAAACATGATATGAGAATCAAAGTTTTCCAATAGAGCTTTAAATGGAGTTTTTCAGAAATAATAAGCAGCACTGAATTAATGATTACCTGACATTGAGTCATTATCTCATACATGTTTGATTGTCTTATATGTATAATGATTACCTGACACTGAATCATTATCTCATACATGTTTGATTGTCTTATATGTATAATGATTACCTGACATTGAGTCATTATCTCATACATGTTTGATTGTCTTATATGTATAATGATTACCTGACACTGAATCATTATCTCATACATGTTTGATTGTCTTATATGTATAATGATTACCTGACACTGAATCATTATCTCATAGATGTTTGATTGTCATATATGTATAATGATTGCCTGACATTGAATCATTTTCTCATAGATGTTTGATTGTCTTATATATAATGATTACCTGCATTGAAGACATCTTTGATCCGTGCTTCCATCACTCTAGCAGACTCCCCATATAATCTGTGACAATTTACCTGTTATGAATATGTAATTAATGTACACTCTTACTGATGATATAGATTTATATAAGTAGGAAATTAAAATACATGTATTTAAAACAAGCATACTATTTATTGCTAAAGCAATAGATACCCCCTACCAGTTTGATGAAAATGAATCAAGCTAGTGCTAGTACATTCTAAACAAGTGCAATCAATGATTGTGAACCTCACCGACAGCAGCAATCACACTATGCACTCATTTTTTATGTATGTATAAGTATGTCATTTTGAAATTGTAAGTCACATAATATCACTCCTAGACCTCTAATGGATGTATAAACCAAATTAGAAGGGTGTGGACTTACAAGCTTTCCAAAAGCTTACCCCAAAATCTTTAAAGTGGGTTTTGATGTCAAAAAAGGTAAGTACACAATATGGTTAAATGCAAAAAAAAATCTTAACTTACTAAGTTACTCGTAACCCGTGAGCTAAAAATGTAACAGTGACTTTGATAAAACAACCTAGCTTGACTTTCGTACTTGTCCGAGATATTATGATCCTAAAACGTACTTGTCCGAGATATTATGATCCTAAAAAAGAGTCTTAAGTTTGATGAAAATTCCCCAAAAGCCGTCGCTAGATCACAGACAAACTTCCTTGTTACATACATACAAAAATTGATGGAGAGGAAAAGAGTTATCATTTTAAATTATAACTGAACACATAACCCTTAACCATTCACCTGTACAATGTATGACAAATTCAATTTTAAAACCATGTGACATTTTACCTTATAATGTAACTATATAAACCCTCTTAAAAATCACCCGAAAATTAATATGTATTCATTAAAACAATTTTTCGTTTACCTTAAACATATGAAGGTTCAGTCGTCTAGCAACTGCAGTTGCCATGGTGGTCTTCCCACACCCTGATGGACCAATTAACATTAAAGATCGCAAGACATCTTTAAGATGAGGGCTTGAAATGCTGAAAAATTAATAGAAGAATAGTAGATATAAATTGAATGGACATCCTTTAAAATGAAGGCCACATTCGAGGTCATGACAGCCATTTTATTTTTGTTCAGAACCATGACAGGATATTTTGCTACTTTGGTAAAATTAAGGTTGTAAATTTTGAGTTTTGGACCAGGTGTCAGAATTTAATACAGTGTATTTGCACATTATTCAGATATATTCTGCTTTAAAGTTTGTAATGAAAGAAAATGTATTCAAAAAATACAAGTGAACTACCAGCTGTTAAACACTACCTGTTGTGAAGCAAGGGTCTGATGAGCTCCTCCATGCGGTCAGCATATTTATTGAGGCCAAACAGGTACGTCTGTTCCCAGTAAGTAAGGGGATTCCTGGATAGGTAGGAGGTGGCAGTCACAGGAATATAACTGTGTACAGACCCCACCTGTTAACAAACGTATCACAAAAAGTTTTTGTTTAAGAGGTGTACACATACTTATGACTTTTCAGAACTAGTCAGTCATCAGCTGACCAAGGATGGTTGCCTAAGAAAATTACCAATGTACACATTTATTTGAGATGAAGGCACTTGAAGTTGCACCCTAAATATTGTTAAGGTAAAAATTATCTATATAGTGCTTCTTCATTGGTCATGAATTATCTGTTCTGTAGTTACCTGTATCAGTCTAGTGGAACTGCTATCACAGATGTAACATGGCAGGGAGACATCAGGGCCATCTATCTTTACAACCTTGAAGAAAACCACAGGGTTCCGCTTGTCTGAGTCCAAATCCATGCTACTGAATTCTGGATCATCTAAAAACACCAGAGAGAAACTTGTTCTACTGTATAGATGACTTCAGAGTTTGAATGGGCAATTTAATGCAGAAATCATGAGGGGATGAGACACCAAATAATCTACATGTATATATAATTAAGAACTAATGAAATCACTAGATACATGACACAAACAGATATGAACACATATTTCAATACTCAGTACTGTACACAAAACATTGGTTTCCAACACTATATCAAGATTTACCTGTACTCCTAATAGGTATAATGTCACCTTTGGTCATCAGCCTAAAAACAAACAAAAGCATTGATACTGAGATACAAAATATCAGTACTGATAGCAATGGTGTGTACACATGGTTAAGTTAATAAGAGTTACTGGGTGAAATAAGTGTTCCATCAGCATGGATATCTTTCATAAATTATGATGTTCTACATAATTTAACAAGTTACTCATTTATGAAATAGTAATCTCATGACTTCCTATGAACCTTCCTACCTACAGCAACACAAACATAGACATATGTAGTCAAACTCTTTCCTATCATATATACCAGTTATCTCCCCTACCAGCATCTGTGACTACAGACAAATGATATGCCTAGATATATTTCTGATATACCTGGTATGCATTGAGCTTTGATGAATTAAATAGTGTACTGGCTAACATATACGTTATATATATACTCCCCTGAATATATGTGAAATCAAAGTGACCTAGAAAACAAGACAATGTACTGGCTAACATATTCATTATACTCCCCTGAAGATATGTCAAATACAAAGTGAACTAGAAAACAAGACGTTTCTCATCACTAGACCTTGGGACATTGAAGTAGGCTTTAATGGCCTCGGTGTGAATGGCTCTGGGACTGTAGTATGGACTGATCACTATGGAAATCTGTATTTCTCTGGCTAATGGAATTTTACTGCTCCATGACGAACTTGTTGTTCCCGAGTCAACTTCATGCTCATCCTGGTCAGAGTGGTATTTCTGAAAGACAAAAATCAGGATGTAATAATGTACAAACTGGATCTTCTTTAATCTGCTCTCATTTTAATATATTTCATTTTGATCTACTAATCAATTAATCATTTTACTCATTTATCTTATTTTTTTCTTTATTCCATTGCCTTCCCATAGATGAATCATTTCATCAATACACATAGAATAATTTTCACCAAGTGAACATTTATTAGTCTTTTTCCTTGCTTGATTTAAATTCTTCTTGTCAAAACTTATACAATTAGTTACCAGATGAAATGTCTTGAATGATTTTTAAGAATTGTGGCATTATTACGCCATATTAAAGTTCCATTACAAATCTGCAAGATATGTATAAACTTTGATAAAACACTGGGTAACTTTTAAATTTGATACAAGTACCGCAATATATCTTTCTCTTGATTTCATTAGATTTCATAAATATTAAGTTCATAAAATACCTCAATCCTAATGGGTCCAATTATGCCGTGTGGTTTGGCACAAGTCATTTGCAGGTTGAACAACATCAAAGGTGAAATGAACACTTTGTTGGTATTTTCTAGAGACTCTGTTATACACTTGACCAGACCAAGTCTAAATGGCACGGTAAACGGCTGAGTTGTATCGTCTAGTGATACACGAACAAGGCTTTCCTCAAAAAATCCATGCTGTAACATTGTTTGTTTGGTCATACCTATGTAGTATAAAGGATCAAAAGTCACTTCTTGTTGTGGTTTGATTAAAAGTCTCTTCCAAAGGATGTGTTGCTGTACTACTTGGTAGTTAAAGGATATGTACAGTGGTTGAGTAGAGGATTTCTGGACACCAATAGTTTTGGCATTGAGTGTCAGCGAATCTGGTCGCATTGGTTGACAGAAATCTGATATTAGGTACTGGTCAACACTCTTAGAAGCCATGGCCTTTGTTGGACTGTCCAACTGAAACTCAGTGCTCCTCCTGTTGACATCTTGGTCAATGAATGAGATTATTATCTCTGTATTCACAGTGATTCTACCAACCCTTAGAGGACAGCACTCTAACACTTGCATGTCAAAATAGAATGAAGGATCAAATTCTGTGTCACTAAGAAAGAGTTTTGAGTATGGAGCCAGGAAGATGTCATTCTCCCTGACCAGTATGGGGTGTAAACACACTTCCACCAATAGTCCTGTACAAAAGTTAACTCTCTGCAACCAGCGGTATGCATTGAAATTTGACACACCAATAACCAGTTTCTGGATAGGGTATATTTTAACTTGCCTGATGTATAAATCATCTTCAGCAGCAATTTGGTAATGTGCTAAAAAATCTGCAGTTCCAGTTAAAACTATAAAGTCACTATACTCAGGCTTCAACTTTCTGTCAACAATATCACCCTTCTCTTTTCTAATCCAAACGCATGCAGCAATATCCAGCCATTCCTGATCACAACATACATTTGTAGACTCTATGTGGAGGTCACAGGAACAAGAAGGTGGGAAGGGGAGGCTGCCACTGGGGGAGGTACTGACACTGATCTGCCCTCCTGAGGATGGAGTGACTGGAAAAGAACTGTTGAAAGTGAAGTCGAGATCAGATGATCTCTTGCAACATACAGACAGGAAACATAATTGTGAGTCTTCTTTTGTTGATACACCTAGATTTTCTGCATCCTTTTCGCTGATGGACAGGTGCAATGGATGACTGGTTTGACTATGTTCTTCGATATGAAATCGTGCTAGCTGTCTCCTTTGGACTTTCATTTTCTCTTTCTTTCGTGTGCTATCTACAATCGTGTGTTTATATTGAATAGAGTAATAATATTAGAGGTTAACCGAAAAGAGATAGTCTGAGTTGTAAGAATGTTTGTATTGAACATCAGAAATACTTTCAACAATCAAAGCGTCTAATTAACCGCGACTTCCATGTGCTTCCGGTTTGTTTCAAAACAAATTTGCAGACTATAAGCGTGCTCAGCGTTTTTCTGTTATTGTGATTTAGAATACCACGCAGTCACTCACCAAAGATATTTTTCTAGCAGAGCCCAAACGCATTTACTCTCAGGATGAAGTATGACAAATATTTTAAGTTGGCACACATTTTAACATTATAAAAATGGTCACCATAGAATGTCTTTCCAAAGTTGAGTTCAGATTTCTGTAAATAGTAATAAGTATATTTTCTAACATATTCAGCTTGGTGTTTTATTCATTCTTCGCATGAAAACCTGTCAAGCAAACGTAATGTTTTTCATAGAAAAGAAAAAAAACCAGTGAAATGTATTCATTTTTAAAATGTTTAAATAACATTGTAGGTAATGTACTGTATTCATATACTGTATGTAATGTACTGTATTCATATACTGTATGTAATGTACTGTATTCATATACTGTATGTAATTTACTGTATTCATATACTGTATGTAATGTACCTTTTCTCCAACAGGATCAATGTGGATGGCCTGTTGGTGTATTTTCCATTTGACTACATTTATCCAGAGCAGTATATGTATATGTTGGAGTTGAAGCGGTCTTTAGATGCAAAAGTAAACTGATATATTAAAAAAATAAATATTTCTAGTTATATTCAACAAACACTATATGCATTTCACATGCCAGTATATATAGCATTATTTGGTAGAACCTTACTCATTAGTAAGCTAGGGATATGAGGTCCAATCCCTAGCATAGGCATTGAAAAAAGTAATGACCTTTGTTACAAACAAAAGTGAGTACCAATGAATGTATTGATGGACAAAAATATACTTAACCTTGATTCACAAACATTGTATACACCAGAACCATTGCCAAGGAAAAGTATTCACCTTGAAAAAAGTATATAAACCTGGTAAAATACTAGCAGCTTTGTTAAGGAGAAATTCTCTCTAGCTTATTTGGTTGAGTGGTATATTAGCTAAAAGCTTTAAATACAGTATAGCTTAATATTTTTATATACAATTGTTTAATTAAACATTGTGTTTAAACTGCAAATTATTTATAAGTTAACATATATATACTTTCATGAAAAAATAGATGAGGATTTCTTTATGTTTAAGGGTCACTGTGTGCTGGAAATGCCTTCAGGAACAGGAAAGACAGTCACATTGCTATCCCTCACTGTAGCCTATATGAAGGTATTTATTACTTTTGTTTTATCTAATTTTATACAGAATTTCTCATATATTTTTTTTTGATAATTAAGGTGGATTATAGAAATATAAGAATAAAAAAGACTTACTACTATTTGCAGATAACTTTTTCACCATGTCTGAGGATCAAACTAAAGTTTGTGAAAGGCCGAAAGCTCTGAAGCTCATAGCTAAGTTGACGTTATAGCTTCTGAGGCAAATACTGTGCATTGATTTCTTTTCTGAATACTTTCATATTATTTATACTTCATTTTATTATCATTTAGGCTTATCCTCTTGATGTCACTAAGGTAATCTACTGTTCTAGAACAGTACCAGAATTAGAAAAGGTGAGTCTAATACTTAATGTTAAATGTTATAAGATTTTCTACACAAGATGTCTATATATCAGAAGTGGATTCAGACTGGTCAGTGTTGAACAACATCAATTTTTCCTTTTATACAGATATATACCTTAATGTAGAATAAGTAAGTATATATTGTGTTTTACAGGTGATAGAGGAATTGAAGAATCTGATGCAGTACTATGAGAGAGAGGCTGGGGAAGATCGACCTAAGATAATGGCTCTTGCCCTCAGTTCAAGGAAAAATCTCTGCATTCATCCCGGGGTAACATCATTGTACAAATCAACATATAAACAATGCTAAGTCAACCATTAATACATGTTTGAAAATGGTAATTTGTGCAGTAATGCAAATATCTTCTCTTTTTTTTGAAAATACAGAGCAGGGAAACAAAAGAATATCTTATTATTATTATCATTTAAAATGTGAATAACCCCATGTACTCAATACAGGTAAGCCAGAACCAAGATGGTAAGACAGTAGACAGTAACTGCCACCAGTTGACAGCCACACACGTTCGGATGAGACACAAGAGAGACCCAGAGAATGTCCCCTCTTGCAGTTTCTATGAGGTAAATTTAAATTACCCAGGAAAGGCATAAATGAAATAGATGGCCTTACATAGAATATGTTTGTTCCAAGACTTGTTTTTAAAGATGAAATATATGTATGCATAGCAACTCTCCCATTGTTCTTAAAACTGATGATAATGGGTACAATATGTAAACTGCATCTGTTGTATCTTCTTTACAGAAATTTGACATGAATGGAAGAGAAGTCCCCTTACCTGAAGGAGTGTATGGTTTGGTGAGCACATCAGTTTACTTTGTATCTGAAGATAAACAATAGTGCTAGTTCTACCAGGAGGGTCTATGGAGTTATCATGTTATCAGAATGGTTGTACACAAAAAAAAACCATATTGTACTGCTTTGATAGACTAAGAGCAATGATAATATCAATTTGATTGTATGCACCAGGATCTTACATGTTTTAATGGAATTTAAAAATTTGCTGCTATTTTTTTCTAGGATGAGCTCAAAGATTATGGAAGACGTCGTGGCTGGTGTCCTTATTTTCTTGCAAGATATGCAGTAAGACTTCATCCCTGCTGCTATTCATGTGGCTAACGTGATTAAATGCTAGAAATAAGATAATATTCAAAGATAATATACTGCCACATTTTTCTGATTCAAATACATGTAGGTATCTTTGTTAGTGGAAATTTGAAAAAAAACACATGAGTAAACAAGGAACATGATAATTGAGATCCCAATTAGAATAACAATAACATTTCTGGCTTCAAAATGAAAACTTATCATGTTATTGTCAGGATGGTTAATTTTCTGGTATATTAACTTGAGATTTGATTCCCTACTTACTCCATTTCAGATTTCCCATGCAAACATTATAGTATACAGCTACTACTACCTGTTGGACCCTAAGATAGCAGACTTGGTGTCCAAGGAACTATCAAGGCAATCCATAGTCATATTTGATGAAGCACATAATATAGGTAATTTTACAATGCATTAATCTTTTTTTATACATTTACCGGGTAGTTACATCTTTGTGTAAATCATAAACCATTCAAATATAATTTTGAGCTCACCTGGTCCTAAGTACCAGTTAATATGGTACCGTGTCACTCCATCCTCTGGCATGTCATGGTGTTAAGCAGTATTGGTTGAAGGGGGCTCAATGTTGTAAAATTAGAGGACATGGATAAATACGGACTGCAATAGTAGAAGAAGTAGTGGCTTTTGGGCATTATTGGTTGTAGTGTTGTGTAAATAGGGTCTTGTTTCCATAGAGACAGGAATGGGAACTAATAAGGGAAATACAGATTAAAATTGCTCTAAGACTTGCTCTCAAGGGTTAAATTCATGATTTGGTTGGAAGCAAATTTTCAGTGAAGGGGATATAAATTATCATAATGTAGTGTAAAAGGTGTAGTTTTAACCCAATCCGACCACATACACCTCTCCTCCACAGGAACAGAAAGGCCATTAAATGGGAAATAAAGATAGAATTTTGAAGTGCATGCAGAGTTTAAACCAGATTTGCTATGAATCATCATAAGAACTGTGTTCCAAATTTCATACTTATTACTTAACTTGAAATGAAAATGTTTTGTCATGATTGTAGAAGTTTATTTTTGAATGAAAATGTTTTGTCATGCTTGTACAAGTTTAATTTGAAATGAAAATGTTTTGTCATGATTGCAGAAGTATTTAGATGAGTGATACAAGCTCTGTGGGCCTCTTGTTACACTATTTATATCTAGTCATAATGATGTATACATTTATGGGTGTTTCTACAAATGATTCTTCCAATTAAAAAAAAAAAGATCATCTTATAAATCTGGAGTTTTAAATCAATACACTATACAATGAAATTTTAGATAATTACAGTAAATCCAGTTGTTAAAACTAAAATCAAATTATATGTCAAATCAATAACGTTCAAAAGATAAATAATACATGAACATATTATTATATTACATTTATACTATACATATTTTATATATTTCATTTTCTAGATTATCTGATATTTATAGAAATGCAATGAGATATCTGATAAATAATCTGTGAGGACACAAATTTGAATATAATGAGATAGCTGACCTAGTCTCTCTGGGGAACAAATAATATCTATGATATATTTTTTGTTTATTTTCAGATAATGTATGTATAGAGTCTATGAGTGTAACGATCAGCAGACGAATGCTGGACAAATGTTCCCAGAATATAGAAGCCCTGACTAAACACATCAACAGGTACAGAAACATTTAAAGTTTAATCTAAGGCTTGTCTGAAATAGTTTATAAATTCAAAACAAAATGTTCACCTGTTTTAGTATTCTATTTGATTTACCTTCATTCATTAACGTTTATAGAATAAAAGATTCGGACACTGATCGCCTTCAGGACGAGTATAGGAGATTGGTGGATGGTCTAAAGGAAGCACATATCAACCGAGAAACAGATGTTGTTCTCTCCAATCCTGGTAAGTGACAAAGTAGCATGTTCTATGTGGAATTAAAGAATTGCTTGTTTATCATTGTGATGGTATTTCAAATCTAAATCCATCTCAGGAATGTTAATTAACAATGAGTTTGCATTTTTGTCTTGCAGTACTACCAGATCAAATTCTCCAAGGTAAGCAGGATAACAAATATCATCATGGTGTTCCTCTAATGTAGACAGTTTATAAAACACTTACTGGTAATGAAAGATGCCATAGTAATTTGTCCTTGTGTCTCTGATATCAGCTTTTCTAACTGACCTTTAAGTTAATATCTGTATACAGCAACCTTTTGTGATAAACACTTAGGTAAACTTGTTGTAAAGAAAAGAACTAAATAAATACTCTGATCAAAACGATACCTTCATATAAGTGACAATGGATTTTTTACTCCCTTGGATATTTTGGTAAATAAAAAAGATAATTTGGCTGTATATCCCTGACAGTCTTTGCTTGGTAACATCAGGATTTGATAAAGAAAATAGATAATTCAACTATATGTCCCAGACAGAGGCTGTCCCAGTTTTTAGCTCACCTGGTCCAAAGGACCAAGGTGAGCTTATGCCATACTGTGGCGTCCGTCTTCCGTCCGTCATCCGTCTGTCAACAATTGACTTCTTCTTCATAACTACTGATCAGAATTTGACCAAATTTGGTCAGAAGCATCCCTATGGGGTGGGGACTCAAAATTGTACAAATGGTGGGGCTGACCCCCCAGGGGTCTGAGGGGCAGGCCCAAAAGGGGTCAATTTGGCTCTGTTAATATAAACGACTTCTTCTCTGAAACCAAGCAAAGGATATTGCTCCTATTTGCCTGGTAACATCACTATGGGGTGAGGATTCAAAATTGTACAAATAGTGGGGCTGACCCCATAGGGGCCTGAGGGGTGGGGCCAAAATGGGTCAATATAGCTATATTGATATTAACGACTTCTTCTCTGAAACCGAGCAATGGATATCGCTCATTTTTGTCTGGTAGCATCACTATGGGGTGGGGATTCAAAATTGTACAAATGATGGGGCTGACCCCCCAGGGGCCTGAGGGGCAGGGCCAAATGTGGTCAATTGGGCTATATTGATATAAACGACTTCTCTGAATCCGAGCAATGGATATTGGTCATATTTGCCTGGTAGCATCACTATTGGGTTGGGATTCAAAATTGTACAAATGATGGGGCTGACCCCCCAGGGGCCTGAGGGGTGGGGCCGAATGTGATCAATCCGGCTTTATTGATATAAACGACTTCTTCTCTGAAATCGAGCGATGGCTGTCGCTCATATTTGCCTGGTAGCATCACTATGGGGTGGGGATTCAAAATGTACAAATGATGGGGCTGACCCCCCAGGGGCCTGAGGAGTGGGACCAAATGTGGTCAATCGGGCTATATTCATATAATTGACTTCTCTGGAACCAAGCAATGGATATCTCATATTTTACCGGTAGCATCACCTTGGGGTAGGAATTGTACAAATGACGGTGCCACGCCAAAAGTCAATTTCATTTCATGGCTTAATGCACTTTGTGGCACTTTTAGTATCAAAATAAAACCAATGTACATGTACCCATATGCTTATGATATATATTGACATACAATGTAGCAATACCAGCAACAAATATACTCAAGCATCATTCTTGTTTCATATCTCATGAAACCAGGTGAGCGATACAGGCCCTCTGGGCCTCTTGTTGTTAATTGATGTTTTTGATAAAGAAAATAGATAATTTACCTGTATATCCCTGACAGAGGCTGTGCCGGGTAACATCAGGAATGCTGAGCACTTCCTGGCCTTTATGAAGAGATTCCTGGAGTACATGAAGATCCGGTTGCGAGTACAGCATGTTGTGTCAGAAAGTCCACCATCATTCCTAAAGGACTGCTCACAAAAAGTCTGCATTGATCGTAAACCACTCCGGTAATTAACCGCTAAACTGTATCTCTCTGATAAATTGTGACATAAGACCACTTAGGTGTCAGAGCTACGAAGGCCGCTCGGATAACCTGTTAGCCACTGAATTACTATAAACCACTCAAGTCAACGGTTACACCACTCATATCCCATCCTTGAATAACCTTATTTGATAATAAGACAAACAATAAAAAACCAAAATCAAACCACTCCAGTCACAAATTTGATACTTTTACTCCTAGGTAAATACTGTTAATATACATGTATATACATGAAGGAGGGAAATCAGAATGTTCATTTAACCCCCTATAATGGCGTACAGTCACTCTTACACATCAGGGTATGTTAGCATGTAAGACCTTCTCAGGTCCGTGTGCTAGCTCACATACAGGTTGTACATCATGATGTTATTTTCAGCTAAATCTTGTTCACTTTGTATGATTTCTGATTTTATGTTAATACATGTAGCTATTTTTTCCATATAACATACTCGTGTAGAACAGCACAGTGTTAAGTTTTCAATTTGCCCTAATTTGCCTTAAAAATTAACAGGGATTCTCTTGAATGGGTTGCTGATGATGAAAATTTATCACAATTACTTATATCATGGTGTTTTAAAGAGATGGCTTGATACACTGTATATTTCTGAATTTTGTACATGTATAGATGTCACTGTTACAGGTTTTGTGCTGAGCGACTGAGATCCCTACTTAGAACACTAGAAATCATTGACCTCCAGAACTTCACACCTCTCACCGTCATATCTCATTTTGCTACACTAGTCAGCACCTACACAAAAGGTAAAAGTATGGCATTATTTCTAGCGACAATAGGTTATTGTCTAGAATTAGAATATTTGACAGTATTTAAACTGACAATAGGTTATTGTCTAGAATTAGAATATTTGACAGTATTTAAACTGACAATAGGTTATTGTCTAGAATTAGAATATTTGACAGTATTTAAACTGACAATAGGTTATTGTCTAGAATTAGAATGTTTGACAGTGATTTAGACAGACAATCTGATTATCTAACATTGAGTACATTAAGAATGACATTATGTACAGAAAACATGATAAAACAAAATAAGAAATATCTCACAGAACCATAGGTCTTTAAAAATAATCTTTTTGTGTTAATTGTCAGAGGCAAATAAAATTTGTAATGTGACATACATGTCTTATTACTTGTGGTGTGAATTCTGCAGGCTTCTCTCTCATCATTGAGCCATTTGATGAACGAACACCAACCATATCCAACCCCATCCTAAACTTTAGCTGTATGGATGCTTCCATTGCCATCAAGCCTGTGTTTGATCGGTTCCAGTCTGTAGTAATCACGTCTGGGGTAAGTCTTTAGAGTAACAATCTCTACCATGTTTTCTGATACTTTAAACAATGAACAGTTTAGTGGTGAGTTTAACAAAGTTTGACAAAGGTTGAAGGTTCAGGTATAATATCATAATATTGATGATTATCTAATTCAGTTATCTGTCTAACACAACAGTAATATTTAAAAGTTGCTTATTGTTCATTTGTTTTCCTTATTTTGATTAATTTTTAGATATTTTTAGATACATTTTAAATTTCAGACTCTGTCACCACTTGACATGTATCCTAAGATCTTGGACTTCCGACCAGTGACCATGGCATCGTTCTCTATGACATTGGCCCGAACCTGTATATGTCCTATGGCAAGTCTCATCTATCAATATTGATTTTATACCTTTTATAAATTTTATTTTTCACAAAGCAAACTAAAACCATTAAACATATATACTTTCAAAGTTTATACTTGATCAATCATAAAAACCATTGATGTTATTAAGTTTTGGGAACTTTTTTTCAGATTGTTAGCAAAGGAAATGACCAAGTAGCCATGAGTACAAAGTTTGAAACCAGGGAAGACATAGGTAACTGATTTGTTGACTAATATCAGACACAAATGAACTGTCTTTTTTTTAGAGGAGAAGGCTTGTATACAGGCTTTCCTGCCTTTAATATCCTTTTGAATTATTTTGTTTTAAAAGGCCAGAAAGTAGAGAGAACAAAATTAGTCAAGCTGAAATTAACATAGATTGTAAATTTTTAGAATTAGAAAGAACATACATGTATTGAAAATTAATTCCTCGCATTCATTTATAACACACATACACACTCACCATTTATAACACACATACGCACTCACCACGCATGCATATTGCATGCATGGGAGGCGGTCCTTAAATGACCTTAGCTGTTGATAGGACGTTAAACAAAATAAACCAAACCAAGGCATTCAATTATCTTTTTAAATTCGTATTTGTAGGACAATTACATATATAGCGTTTTGTACCAAGGGAGGTAATATAGTTCCTTTCTTTTTTGCAGCCGTAATTCGTAACTATGGTAACCTTTTGGTAGACTTTTCTGCAATAGTTCCTGATGGGATTGTGTGTTTTTTCACCAGTTATGTCTATATGGTAAGTAGCATAATTTATTTACTGGAATTATACCCTTTTGATGTTATTAAGTGTTGTACAGAAAATAATTTTTAATAAAAAGAAAGATAAGATGACGAACAATATTAAACAATATGTGAATAACTCATTGAACACTAATTCAGACAACATTTTTAATCAATGAATGGTTCACAGAATTCCAGTATTCCAAGTATTTTGCGGAACTTCAGTTTATTCTTGATAATTATATTTTATTTAGAACCAATAATTATATTTCATTAAGAACCAATAATTGTATTTCATTAAGAATCAGTAATTGTATTTCATTAAGAAACATTACTGAGAACTTCACACCTGTCACATATCAATACCAACAATCATTATACAAATGTACTTCTATAATGTAGGACATTTAATTAAACCAAAATACTGAACTTTTCTCAACTTTTTGTACAACCTTCAACCCATGATAAATATTTTCGCTCTAAAATGTTCAATTTTTTTTTTCAAATTACATGTAAGTGTTTCTCACTTATACATGTCATAAAATAAAGACAAAACTTTGTATATTGTTTCAGGAATCTACAGTGGCCTCCTGGTATGAACAGGTATGAATCATGATCTCTTTGTTGTGGTAAAATAAAAGAAAAGTAACATCAGATCCAAATTTTGAGTTACTGTATTTATACTCAAATAAGCCTACCTCCCCTAGTTAGTAAAAGTTACGTATGAAAGTTGAGAGAGGGCATAATGGGGTATTTTTAATCCAATTTTAGCTTAATTTTTCAAAATTGTTGGTTCTGCAAAAAAAGAAAGGGCATATTTGTGGACAGGGGCTTATTTGCAGATATATACAGTATCCCTGGTGTCTTAAGATTTTACCATGGAAACATTCAGCCATATGATATACAAAAACCAAGTACATGTACATGTAAAAGAGGAAGCACACATAATCATAAGTGTTACCTAGGTTTTAAGCCAACATTCACAGAAATTTCTGTATTTATAAGGCACCTTGATTACATTGAACATGTGTCAACATTGATACATTGCTTAAGAAATATAAAATTTCATTAATTCTCATTTGGGGCAGTGGTGGCCGAGTGGTTAAGGTGTCCCGACACTTAATCACTAGCCCTCCGCCTCTGGGTTGCTTGGTATTGGCTGTAGGTCGGTGGTTTTCTCTGGTTACTCCGGCTTTCCTCCACCTCCAAAACCAGGCACGTCCTTAAATGACCCTGGCGGTTAATAGGACGTTAAACAAAACAAACCAAATCATCAATTCTCAAAACACTTCTGAAAATGGCATTTTTCCCAAAAAATCACTCTTCCTGAAAAGTAAGTAGAATATAGATCTGTTATATTACAAAACGTGTTCCAGTTGGGCTAAACGTGAATTGGAAAAGCAATTAAGATAAATATACTCAGTAGAAATTTTCAAAATCCTAAACAAGCAAAAATGAAGTTTATACAATCTATAGGTTGGGTTGAGATGTCCCTACTAAATTGCAACTATATTCCAGGCTAAAACACTAAACTTAATTCCCAGCATCCTTAGTCACTGGAGCGTAACATCCTTAGTCACTGGAGCGTAACATCCTTAGTTACGGTACCTTAGTCACTGGAGCGTAACATCCTTAGTCACTGGACCGTAAGTTCTGGCTGATATTTCTAAATGAGGGTTTAGATGTCCACTATGTGATCTAACTATTAAGTTGGACTTCAATTTTTTAGCCTTTGGATCTGAATTCAAAACTGAAATGTTGATGTCGCCACACACCATAACACCATAGTCTCACTTACCTTGTAAATGAGACAAAAATCCAAGTACAATTAAAGTTTTTATTAGTCTCACCATCTGTTGAGGAGGAACATTTCATACCATGGGTTCTTTTATCAGGTTCGTACCAATTGTACCGTTACAAATCTGCTGTACTTGTAAGCGAACACGCTATACCAACAGAACCCGTTCTTGTGGATCGTTGTTTCAAACGTACCACTTGGATCCAATATGGTGGAAGTGTGATGTCACAAAAATGTACTGTTTGTTAAAAACAATATGGGAACTCTTCATTGTGATGAAATCTTATAAATTATATATGTTAATGTTTGACAGAAATATTCTGGTGTTGATTTACATCTGTTACGTTGTAAAAACGAGAAAATAAGAGTTTTTATGTGTGAAGCTGCCTCTATCTTTGGAACTCACCTGAGATTCAATAGCATTCCATTATACAATATTGTACCTGTTGGGTACAACTGGTACGAACCTGATAAGGAACACACGGATAGTATCCCTATGACATATTTGGTGATGGATATTCCTGTTCACCATTCGTATTGACTCCTGCCTATGATATACAATGTGTTTATCATGTGAATTAGTTTGTACCTCTCTAACAGGAATATATTGAGACGTTATATTCCCATGGTTACTTTTTATTCTCTAGCCTGCCTGACATTGATTTGGTCAGACTGAACATGATAAAATCAGTTTTTTGTGAAGCTTGTTGGAAATAAAACTTACAACATGTTATACGAGTGTGTTCAAATTTATTAAAACACAAATAAATTTTGAAATAATGCATGCATGTGTTTATGTACACAAATAGGTAGGAATTGGTTTACTTATTTACAAGTTTGTATAGACAAATCATTTCCTGATAATTTACACAATCATTCCAGCCTCTATGAGTACATATATTTATATACAGCATTTTTTTCTATTTCATATCATACTAAGTAGTTCACCAACATACTCATTCATTTTCACACTTATAAATACATTCTCACTTGTTCTTCATTCTGTCATAATTATGCTTCCATTTCACAAGCATTCATCATAAAAAATTCTGTACATGTGTATTACCAATACGTTACAACACCTGTACACCATGATGTTCCTGTATTACCAACACGTTACAACACCTGTACACCAAGATGTTCCTGTATTACCAACGCGTTACAACACCTGTACACCAACACGTTACAACACCTGTACACCAAGATGTTCCTGTATTACCAACACGTTACAACACCTGTACACCAACACGTTACAACACCTGTACACCATGATGTTCCTGTATTACCAACACGTTACAACACCTGTACACCATGATGTTCCTGTATTACCAACATGTTACAACACCTGTACACCATGATGTTCCTGTATTACCAACACGTTACAACACCTGTACACCATGATGTTCCTGTATTACCAACACGTTACAACACCTGTACACTATGATGTTCCTGTATTACCAACACATTACAACACCTGTACACTATGATGTTCCTGTATTACCAACACGATACAACACCTGTACATCATGATGTTCCTGTATTACCAACGCGTTACAACACCTGTACATCATGATGTTCCTGTATTACCAACGCGTTACAACACCTGTACATCATGATGTTCCTGTATTACCAACACGTTACAACACCTGTACATCATGATGTTCCTGTATTACCAACACATTACAACACCTGTACATCATGATGTTCCTGTATTACCAACACGTTACAACACCTGTACATCATGATGTTCCTGTATTACCAACGCGTTACAACACCTGTACATCATGATGTTCCTGTATTACCAACACGTTACAACACCTGTACATCATGATGTTCCTGTATTACCAACACGTTACAACACCTGTACACCATGATGTTCCTGTATTACCAACATGTTACAACACCTGTACACCATGATGTTCCTGTATTACCAACGCGTTACAACACCTGTACACCATGATGTTCCTGTATTACCAACACGTTACAACACCTGTATTACCAACGCGTTACAACACCTGTATTACCAACGCGTTACAACACCTGTACACCATGATGTTCCTGTATTACCAACGCGTTACAACACCTGTACATCATGTTCCTGTATTACCAATGCGTTACAACACCTGTACACCATGATGTTCCTGTATTACCAACATGTTACAACACCTGTACACCATGATGTTCCTGTATTACCAATGCGTTACAACACCTGTACACCATGATGTTCCTGTATTACCAATGCGTTACAACACCTGTACACCATGATGTTCCTGTATTACCAACGCGTTACAACACCTGTACATCATGATGTTCCTGTATTACCAACGCGTTACAACACCTGTACACCATGATGTTCCTGTATTACCAACGCGTTACAACACCTGTACATCATGATGTTCCTGTATTACCAACGCGTTACAACACCTGTACATCATGTTCCTGTATTACCAACACGTTACAACACCTGTACACCATGATGTTCCTGTATTACCAACACGTTACAACACCTGTACATCATGATGTTCCTGTATTACCAACGCGTTACAACACCTGTACACCATGATGTTCCTGTATTACCAATGCGTTACAACACCTGTATTACCAACGCGTTACAACACCTGTACATCATGATGTTCCTGTATTACCAACGCGTTACAACACCTGTACATCATGATGTTCCTGTATTACCAACGCGTTACAACACCTGTACACCATGATGTTCCTGTATTACCAATGCGTTACAACACCTGTATTCCATGATGTTCCTGTATTACCAACACGTTACAACACCTGTACATCATGATGTTCCTGTATTACCAACATGTTACAACACCTGTACATCATGATGTTCCTGTATTACCAACACGTTACAACACCTGTACATCATGATGTTCCTGTATTACCAACATGTTACAATACCTGTACACCATGATGTTCCTGTATTACCAACACGTTACAACACCTGTACATCATGATGTTCCTGTATTACCAACACGTTACAACACCTGTACATCATGATGTTCCTGTATTACCAACATGTTACAACACCTGTACATCATGATGTTCCTGTATTACCAACATGTTACAACACCTGTACACCATGATGTTCCTGTATTACCAACACATTACAACACCTGTACACCATGATGTTCCTGTATTACCAACATGTTACAACACCTGTACATCATGATGTTCCTGTATTACCAACACGTTACAACACCTGTACACCATGATGTTCCTGTATTACCAACACGTTACAACACCTGTACATCATGATGTTCCTGTATTACCAACACGTTACAACACCTGTACATCATGATGTTCCTGTATTACCAACGCGTTACAACACCTGTACATCATGATGTTCCTGTATTACCAACACGTTACAACACCTGTACATCATGATGTTCCTGTATTACCAACACGTTACAACACCTGTACACCATGATGTTCCTGTATTACCAACACGTTACAACACCTGTACACCATGATGTTCCTGTATTACCAACACGTTACAACACCTGTACACCATGATGTTCCTGTATTACCAACACGTTACAACACCTGTACATCATGATGTTCCTGTATTACCAACACGTTACAACACCTGTACACCATGATGTTCCTGTATTACCAACACGTTACAACACCTGTACACCATGATGTTCCTGTATTACCAACACGTTACAACACCTGTACACCATGATGTTCCTGTATTACCAACACGTTACAACACCTGTACACCATGATGTTCCTGTATTACCAACACGTTACAACACCTGTACACCATGATGTTCCTGTATTACCAACACGTTACAACACCTGTACATCATGATGTTCCTGTATTACCAACGCGTTACAACACCTGTACACCATGATGTTCCTGTATTACCAACACGTTACAACACCTGTACATCATGATGTTCCTGTATTACCAACGCGTTACAACACCTGTACACCATGATGTTCCTGTATTACCAACACGTTACAACACCTGTACACCATGATGTTCCTGTATTACCAACACGTTACAACACCTGTACATCATGATGTTCCTGTATTACCAACATGTTACAACACCTGTACACCATGATGTTCCTGTATTACCAACACGTTACAACACCTGTACACCATGATGTTCCTGTATTACCAACACGTTACAACACCTGTACACCATGATGTTCCTGTATTACCAACATGTTACAACACCTGTACACCATGATGTTCCTGTATTACCAACACGTTACAACACCTGTACACCATGATGTTCCTGTATTACCAACTCGTTACAACACCTGTACATCATGTTCCTGTATTACCAACATGTTACAACACCTGTAGATCATGATGTTCCTGTATTACCAACTCGTTACAACACCTGTACACCATGATCCTGTATTACCAATGCGTTACAACACCTGTACATCATGTTCCTGTATTACCAATGCGTTACAACACCTGTACATCATGATGTTCCTGTATTACCAACACGTTACAACACCTGTACATCATGATGTTCCTGTATTACCAACACGTTACAACACCTGTACACCATGATGTTCCTGTATTACCAACGCGTTACAACACCTGTACACCATGATGTTCCTGTATTACCAACATGTTACAACACCTGTACACCATGATGTTCCTGTATTACCAACATGTTACAACACCTGTACATCATGATGTTCCTGTATTACCAACATGTTACAACACCTGTACATCATGATGTTCCTGTATTACCAACACGTTACAACACCTGTACACCATGATGTTCCTGTATTACCAACATGTTACAACACCTGTACACCATGATGTTCCTGTATTACCAACACGTTACAACACCTGTACATCATGTTCCTGTATTACCAACGCGTTACAACACCTGTACACCATGATGTTCCTGTATTACCAACACGTTACAACACCTGTACACCATGATGTTCCTGTATTACCAACACGTTACAACACCTGTACATCATGTTCCTGTATTACCAACACGTTACAACACCTGTACATCATGTTCCTGTATTACCAACACGTTACAACACCTGTACACCATGATGTTCCTGTATTACCAACACGTTACAACACCTGTACATCATGATGTTCCTGTATTACCAACACGTTACAACACCTGTACACCATGATGTTCCTGTATTACCAATACGTTACAACACCTGTACATCATGATGTTCCTGTATTACCAACGCATTACAACACCTGTACATCATGTTGTTTGTGTATTACCAACATGTTACAACACCTGTACACCATGATGTTCCTGTATTACCAACACGTTACAACACCTGTACACCATGATGTTCCTGTATTACCAACACGTTACAACACCTGTACACCATGATGTTTGTGTATTACCAACACGTTACAACACCTGTACATCATGTTCCTGTATTACCAACACGTTACAACACCTGTACATCATGTTCCTGTATTACCAACACGTTACAACACCTGTACATCATGTTCCTGTATTACCAACACGTTACAACACCTGTACACCATGATGTTCCTGTATTACCAACACGTTACAACACCTGTACATCATGATGTTCCTGTATTACCAACACGTTACAACACCTGTACACCATGATGTTCCTGTATTACCAACGCGTTACAACACCTGTACATCATGATGTTCCTGTATTACCAACATGTTACAACACCTGTACATCATGATGTTCCTGTATTACCAACATGTTACAACACCTGTACACCATGATGTTCCTGTATTACCAACGCGTTACAACACCTGTACACCATGATGTTCCTGTATTACCAACACGTTACAACACCTGTACACCATGATGTTCCTGTATTACCAACACGTTACAACACCTGTACACCATGATGTTCCTGTATTACCAACACGTTACAACACCTGTACATCATGATGTTCCTGTATTACCAACACGTTACAACACCTGTACATCATGATGTTCCTGTATTACCAACGCGTTACAACACCTGTACATCATGATGTTCCTGTATTACCAACACGTTACAACACCTGTACACCATGATGTTCCTGTATTACCAACACGTTACAACACCTGTACACCATGATGTTCCTGTATTACCAATACGTTACAACACCTGTACACCATGATGTTCCTGTATTACCAACGCGTTACAACACCTGTACATCATGATGTTCCTGTATTACCAACACGTTACAACACCTGTACATCATGATGTTCCTGTATTACCAACACGTTACAACACCTGTACACCATGATGTTCCTGTATTACCAACGCGTTACAACACCTGTACACCATGATGTTCCTGTATTACCAACACGTTACAACACCTGTACATCATGATGTTCCTGTATTACCAACACGTTACAACACCTGTACACCATGATGTTCCTGTATTACCAACGCGTTACAACACCTGTACACCATGATGTTCCTGTATTACCAACGCGTTACAACACCTGTACACCATGATGTTCCTGTATTACCAACATGTTACAACACCTGTACACCATGATGTTCCTGTATTACCAACACGTTACAACACCTGTACATCATGATGTTCCTGTATTACCAACATGTTACAACACCTGTACATCATGATGTTCCTGTATTACCAACGCGTTACAACACCTGTACATCATGATGTTCCTGTATTACCAACATGTTACAACACCTGTACACCATGATGTTCCTGTATTACCAACACGTTACAACACCTGTACATCATGATGTTCCTGTATTACCAACACGTTACAACACCTGTACATCATGATGTTCCTGTATTACCAACATGTTACAACACCTGTACATCATGATGTTCCTGTATTACCAACATGTTACAACACCTGTACACCATGATGTTCCTGTATTACCAACACATTACAACACCTGTACACCATGATGTTCCTGTATTACCAACATGTTACAACACCTGTACATCATGATGTTCCTGTATTACCAACACGTTACAACACCTGTACACCATGATGTTCCTGTATTACCAACACGTTACAACACCTGTACATCATGATGTTCCTGTATTACCAACACGTTACAACACCTGTACATCATGATGTTCCTGTATTACCAACATGTTACAACACCTGTACACCATGATGTTCCTGTATTACCAACACGTTACAACACCTGTACACCATGATGTTCCTGTATTACCAACGCGTTACAACACCTGTACATCATGATGTTCCTGTATTACCAACATGTTACAACACCTGTACACCATGATGTTCCTGTATTACCAACACGTTACAACACCTGTACATCATGTTCCTGTATTACCAACACGTTACAACACCTGTACACCATGATGTTCCTGTATTACCAACACGTTACAACACCTGTACACCATGATGTTCCTGTATTACCAACACGTTACAACACCTGTACATCATGATGTTCCTGTATTACCAACATGTTACAACACCTGTACATCATGTTCCTGTATTACCAACACGTTACAACATCTGTACATCATGATGTTCCTGTATTACCAACATGTTACAACACCTGTACATCATAATAACTGATGTTTCAAAAATTTCAATCATCTGCTCAGCATACATTGTTCCATACATATTTTTATTTACATTCTTCTAGTACACACGCACATACCACAACTGTTTATTCCTTCAAAACACTTACCATCTCACCTCATCATTTAAATACGAAAAGCACAAATCTATGCATTTGAAAGCACTTTATAGAATTAACATACAACATATTTTAAAACTAAATCAATTTTCAATTTGCCAAAATATTTCCTGTCAAACTCCTTTATCCTGACACATACATCCTACTGATTATATATGAACCATGGACATGGATACTGAGGCAGTTTCATATTCTATCACATAGAGATTCAGGAATTCTCAAAAATTAAGAATCTTCATATTGCACAGTCAACCATAGGTACAATGAATATTGCACAAGATACATATTCAATTTTATTTCACAGCCAATTCTGAAATTTGGTGCATTGTAAGCTACCATACCTAGATACCTATCACAGCATATAAACTTGTTCAAAATCATCATCACAAAAAACATCAACCATTCACTGGTGGATGTACAGGACACGGTAAACTATTTATTTCTGTAGCCAGTCTTTATTAGCTTTTCTTTTAAAAAATGCAGTCAATTTTCATGATTTACAAATCAAGAATATAATCTAAAGAATTTATTTGTAAAGTTTAGTTATTTGAAATGCATGTATGTCAAAAACTGGTTCATGCTGAAAAAATGTTTTGTAAAATAAATATTGCTAGGTTATCTCCCATATTTTCAGAATCTGTTATTAAATCCATGGATTTTGTAAGAGGGTCTCAACTACTTATAGATGAATAAAACAGACATTCTCCAAAAGTGACACAATACATGTATACTTATTCCCGGTCTAATCTGAGCTTTCTCTGTCTCCTGACATTGAGACATCTTCTAACATTGACACTACTAAATAAGGCAATGGTTTGCACATTAATGAACACTGAATGATATAAAGGCCATCTGATGTCAGATATCTTGTATTTATGAAGATTGAATGATTACTAGCTGTACTGGTTTATATGTGACGAAGTCCGAGTATCTCTGGCCATCCCAGGAGCCAGGAAAATGTGTAGTGTAAGCCAAATATCTTTGACATTTAACCAGTGATGTGATCAATGTATAGATGTCTGGTGGAGGGCTAAGATCTCTTATAGAACCATTCCATCAACATAGATATTGAAGGTAAATTATCACTGTCTCATCATTAGATGTCTTCATCAATCTAGACTAGCAACACATGAAAAGGCTTATACAGGAAAATAAACCAGCACGGATATCTAATTGTAAACTATGGATGTTCTGCCTTCCGATATCTGATTTTAAGTACCACCTAGACAGCTACACAGTAAACCTAACACAGATATCGAAAGTGAAATTATGCCGTCGACCATCAGATGTCTGATTAAAGCGCCACCTAGACTAGCTACAAGTATAGACTTTATATAGGAAAAACCTAACACAGATATCTAATGTGAAATTTAGGCTGTCGACCATCAGATATCTGATTAAAGCGCTACCTAGACTAGCTTCATGATATAATCTTTAATAAAAACACTAGGTATTTAATGTGAAATCTAGGCTGTCTCATCACCAGATATATCAGTCATCGTCATTATAGTACCACTTTGTATACTAGCTACACATTTTCAGTGTTCATACTGATAAAAAAAACATGATGTGGAGTTATAGCTGACCTGACATCAGATATCTGTCACCATGGTTATAGCTGACCTGACATCAGATGTCTGTCACCATGGTTATAGCTGACCTGACATCAGATGTCTGTCACCATGGTTATAGTTGACCTGACAACAGATGCCTGTCACCATGATCATATTACCACCTATATAATTAAATAACTTTAAAAATATTTAGAACCAACAAAACATACACATAAAGGAAAAATAAACAATTTTTAACACAACTATTGTATAGTACTATGAATAAGGGAACATGGAATTATTAACAAATGTGAAAAATAAATCAATCTCTTTATGTCTGTAATCAGATAGCGAACAGTCATTGTATATTTCATAATTAGCTGATAGAATTTCCTCATTTAAGGGGATTATTTTTAATGTTGTTTACTGTAATTAACAGATTTTTTTACATGATATTCATATGCAAAAAAAATAAAATAAAGGGAAGTAATTCATTCTGTCTCGCTATATGCACCAGACTTATTTTGGAGATACATCGAAAGAAATGTATATCCATATTCTGTACAGTACATTTCATTACTTATGGTAGAGATAAAAACACAAAATGTAGAAAACTATAAAGAAAACAAAAAAAAATCACCCATTATAATAATTTTTTTTCTATTACAAAATGGAAGAAAATCTTTCTCATGGTAATAAGGGTATAGTATATCTGCTGTACATTTATAATATTGCAGAATTCTATAAAAATATAAATGGTAGACATATCTATAATTCTTGTAATGCCATTCATGGGAATTATAGATACATCACTTTCAAAAGGACTAGAACTACATTTATACTGGCAGAAGAAAAAAAATAGTATTTCCTCCTCTTATTTATTGCTTTTAAAAATATACGCTGATATAAATAAAACATTTTTACATAAATTTTACACTTAATTTTGCAACAAATTGAAATGAGTAATAGCACATTGGGGGGAGAGCGATTTCATCCGTCAATATAGTATAACAAACCAAGGGTCATTCTTCAGGCACAAACATGGCCATGGACTTGTATATATGCACTGTTATATTAGGTGAAATACCCCAGTTATGGATCATACATTCTCACTGGGAGAAACACTTATAATGGTGGACAGTTTCTGAATGATGTCTGCATTGTTCATGGTGGGATGTTGGGTGTTACGTGCCAACTCGTGACAGATATTCATCAGGCGCTCTGTCATCTGACGTTTCTGAACCTTGGGACGGGTGTTGTTGTTACGGTTACGTTTATTGGCGAACCAAGACTTGACCTGGGTGACTGTGATTCCTCCAAGTTTGGCCATCACGTCCTTCTCCACCTTTGTGGGGTAAGGGTTTTCTCGGTGGCTCTCATACCAGCTCATCATAGCACCGGTGGCCTGCAGACTCAGTGGCTGATTGTGACGACTTTTCTTGTCACGATCTGCCTTCGTCTTAGTGTGATGATTAGGAAACACAGTTTTCCTGTCTGTAGTGGGAATTTGTTGTGTCAATACATCACTGGTGCCATCGACCTCCGTCATTGGTGTCACATGTTTACGTTTAGCAGGCCCGTCGTGTTCCTGAGACAGAATCGGTCGTTTAGTGGGGTGTTTGTTAGAAAGCATCAAATTGGGTTGTATTGGGGGCATTCTGTGTGTTGCCTTGGTAATGTTCGCAGAGGAATGGTAGTTCGATGAGGATACGTCACTAGATTGAATCTGGCTCTCCTTACGCGACGAACAGTAGACTTTGGGTAGTGAAGTCAGTATATTACTCTGGGACATAGATAAGGAGGCCTTCTCCAGTGAACTGAACTTGGGAACATGTTGAGTTACATTCACGTCACTGTTGAGATGTACTTGATTGTCTTTTACTTCCTCATCCAAGTCTTGTTTACTCTTTGTTGTGCTCTTGGACTTGTATGGATAGACGGGTGACATAGACAAGTCAGAGTTATAACCACTGTCCTGGTACCGCTGTGCTAAGTGCATAAACATAGCTGATGTACCGTGTTCCTGTAACACAGCCACGTTACTAGATCCTTTTCTCTCACTAGTGCTGCTGTGTGTGGGGGCTGAGCTTTCACCCTGATCCCTATCAGACTGGAGTGAGGAGAGTGTGTTGATGAGATCTGGGGTGGAACATCGGGCAATATCATCACCATACTGCTGCGTGTTACAAACGGGCAGGGATGTGGATTTGTAGTAACAACTGCCTCCATCAGTGAGACTTGATGGAATATCATATCTGTGTGTCTGTGGATTATACCCAGAGAAATGTTCCCAGTTATAGACACCCCACTCCTGATAACTTTGTGAGGTGGAGCTTTGTGACAAAGTGTCCTGACAATTTACATTGTTATAATACTCACTATGCTGGCACGAAGGGATCTCATCGTATCTCTGGTTGGGTGACAGGGAGCGTAGATGCATCATGCTGTTGTGTAGGGAGGTAGGCACAGGTGAACAATCCCAGGTGGGTAGACATGCAGGCAGACATCCTGTGGGTGTGGTACGGTCACCGTGAACCATACTGTCAACGTCCGAAATGTATATAGAACAAATGTCAGTGTAGATATCATCCAGGGTAGGACTACTGTTTATATATTTGTCTGCTGACTCCAGAGTCTCTTGTTTCATTTCCATAATCCTTCAGGTGATATTAACTCAAACTTTTAGATAATTGGTGTAGGTGCTAATTTGGCTCCAGTCTTTGTATTTTCCCTCCAATTTTGACAGATCACAACACATCTGAATAAAACAAAATAGTGAGCACATAACAGAGGGAGCTGCATGTTTATATACTCATTAGGTCATTCTGAAAGGTCAATGTCATCTCATTGGTCAAGATTATCTAATTGGTATGCATGTGGAACAACTGACATGGGTAGTGCATGTCAAACGCATCACTTCCTGTTTTCTGATTGGTCAGTCTTAAAAGATACCCAAAACTAAACAGAGCATGCAAAGTTCATGGGGTGCCTGCAATATTATGGTACAACAGTATATTATGTGGTCAAGGCTGAGTGGCCACCAGAGCTACTGTCTCTCTTCCATCTATCACTTCCATATCACATTCTTTTGTTACTTATATCAGACACAAGATTTACATCTTGTTAAAAGTTAACTTAAAATTTCAATATTTCTGTAATACTTGTAATTAGTAAAATACACATTTTCAAATATTAAAAAAATGTGTGTATAAAAAATCTAGTGTATGTGTAGAATATATGTATTTTGGTTGTAAGTGATATATAGAAACTTCAGCTGCTTCAATTTGTACCTAAAGTAATTATAATCATTTGGTATTCAGTACTTATTAAAAATATGGAATTATGTCAATTCCAGACTCACTAGATTAGTAATGATAAGTACTGTCCTGGATCACCAAATAATTTATCCCTGTCTATGAAAGTATTTTTTTGTAAATCATTCTTTCAAAGAAAAAATATTTTATATTAAAAGATAATGTTGAGAGTTTCTCAAATGACCAAGTGAAGTTTGATAGAAATAAGGTTGTTTCTGTCTGGACCTCAGTACAAAGAAATTATAAGTATTGAACTTTTTTATATGTTATTTAATGTAGATTGCCAAAATTAAGCACACAATGTTTGCCTGATTTACTTGTAATTAGAATAGTTCTGATGTTTCCTTACAATTGATTTATTGCCATAATTGTTTCTGATATTTCTTTCATTTTTTTTAAATAGGTATTTTTTAGGCTTACCTATTCAGTGGTAGGAACATTTTTTTAGACATACCTATTTAGTGAATAGGACAAAAATTTTAGACTTACCTATTCACTGATAAGAACAAACTTTTTTAGACTTACCTATTAAGTTATAGGAACAAACTTTTTTAGAAATAACTATTCAGTGATAAGGACAAACTTTTTTAGACTTACCTATTCAGTGATAAGGACAAACTTTTTTAGACTTACCTATTCAGTTATAGGAACAAACTTTTTTTAGAAATACCTATTCAGTGATAAGGACAAAAATGTTAGACTTACCTATTCAGTTATAGGAACAAACTTCAAAGTATCTTTTTCCTCTAGAAAATGCACAACAGTACCCATTGGAGTAGCAAGGTGAAGTGTTCTGTTCTGATGTAAACTTGGTACTACACTGGTACAGGTGTGGTCATTGATTAACTCCAAGCCACCAATCAAGTCTACCTGATGGAAGGTGTCAAAGGTCAATGATGATGACACCCCTAGGATGACCCCAATCAAATACTAATCAGGAGGCCTAAGTTAGCTTGGATGTCATTTAAGCAAATCATGCCATTGTGACAGAAATCACTATCTTTTTGAATATATTATCAGTCAGTATTTTTTTATACTTATACATACAAAAAATATGAACATTTTAAATATCCAAAGCTCAAACTATTGTTTATTATTATTGGAAAAAAAACAGAGATATTTGTGAAGAATCAATTATGATATCAGTTATCATCATATTAATTATTTTGATTAAGACCTTTGTACCAAATATAAAGTTTAACTTTGTTATTTTTATGTAAATGGACAACAGTATTTGTCCTACATCATATTGACCTCTTTGAAACTTGTTCGGCTTTATAAGAATGGCGTATAGTTTTGTTTTTTCTGAGAGAGATTTTGATTCAACTATTTTTGCAAAAGTAAGTGCCCTTTGTTTATTTCGCTATGCGATTTTTGTCCGAAGATCTCTCCTAAATGTTTCCAGTGATTTCTTTGAAACTTTGTAGTCTTTATAATCATGATATCAAGTATGTTTAATGAGTTGAGACTTCTTCAGTAACTCCTGATCCTCAAAATGTTAAATAAAAATAATAAACATTGGCTTTGCAGTGAAATAGTCCAGTCTATTTAGGGTTTAACTGGGACATAATTACAACAGAAATTATTTTTAGTTTTTTTCATAAACATTGGTGTGTATGCTGTAACAGAAAAAAAAAGTCTGCCAAAATTAACCTTTGGACATTTTTTTTTCTCCCTAATTCAGTGAAGAAAATAAGCTCAATTGCTTACTGGACCAACTTAAATGTACTATTTAATTCTTGGATAATACTGGATATGGTTTGAATGACTATATTGTAAGAAAAGTCTATTTATAATATAGATAGACAAAAAAAATCAATAGGAACTATTGCATCAAAGAAATGATGTAGCATGAATATTGCTAGAAAATTCACCTAAGCAGAAATGACATCTGCTTAAGATATCTGGAAATCATGAAAGTAGTCAGATTAATTAATACCTCTTCTCGTGTAAATTTGACCAAACCGTTAAAAACATCTAAACTCCTCATTTTGAACAACAAAATGAGTACATATATACATTTTGTGTTTTATCTCATTGCTAAATATTTTGGCATGAAATACCACAATAGTATGGTCCTCATGACTAATGGGAATTAAGGTTAAAATGATAAATGTTGGTCCGATAGTACAGAGTGGGGGATACACAATTTTGAATAAAATTATGAAGTTGTATGAATGTTGAACTTCAAATTTATTTCATCAAAACATCCAATTTATGATGAATTTTCTGACAAGGTCCTCAGGTTATCAGATAAAACTTGTTCCAGAAAGAAAGATTTTTGTTGTTTGCTGACTTAGCAATTTTTTACTGTTCAGGCAAAATTGCATATAAGTATGCTTTCACTGTAAGATCTTCATTTCATATGTAAACTGATCTTACCAAAATTAGTATTTCAGGTAAGCGACGGACTTACATGCATAAATGGCTAAAAAAAGCTTTTCAGCATATGCTTGCCTTTTTTTTTTTTTTAAGTTACAGATAAGAGAAATAGATATCATTCAATATTCACAAAAAATAACACACAATTAGCACAATTGGTCAAATTGATGCTCAATATTAATTTTTGTTTGTGCATGTACCATCTGCCATACATGAACATTTAGTGAAATGCTATACAGTGTGTATTTTTAAAAGTAAAATTTTAACTTGTTTTACTTATGAGATTAGATAAATGCTATTTTCTACATTTACAAAGACAAAATAAACAACAAACATTATCGTCAAGTTAAAAATGATTTTAAGCTATATTGATGTTAATATTTCATATCCATTGTTACACGAAACATAGATATTACAAAGAAGGCAAAAACCTGATTTTCTCTTATTTTCTTCATATCCTAGAACGCCTAAAATGCATTTTCCCAAACCACTCATAAACTGATGCAAATCATATTTCAATACAAGAAAGTATATTAACACTATTTGGCATTCGACGTGCATATATTATTCAAATCTTCGGTACTCTTGTTTTTGTTTTGATGTGATAAAGAGGTGTTTCTTTTGATATACGAAATAAGTCAAGAGAACTTTCTACTTTGAGCAAACTACATTGGAAGGTCTGTACAAGTTTCATAAATATTACATAAATGGAAACTAAATGTAGCACAAAATAATGTATATTTTACATTTAATGTTGCAAATTAGCAATCAATAAACAAACAAAGAACAGGCCATTCTTGTAGTCTGTGCTCCTCCTCTTATTTGTTCCCATGGTGATACAAATATTTATGATGTTAATACTTATTCCCTGTGTTAAAACTTATTTCTGATGTTAATACTTATTCCCTGTGTTGATACTTATTTCTGATGTTAGTACTTATTCCCCATGTTGATACTTATTTCTGGTGTTAATACTGTTGATACTTATTTCCCAAGTTGATACTTATTCCCCATATTGATACTTATTTCCCAAGTTGATACCTATTTCCCAAGTTGATACTTATTTCCCATGTTGATACTTATTCCCCATATTGATACTTATTCCCCATATTGATACTTATTTCCCAAGTTGATACCTATTTCCCAAGTTGATACTTATTTCCCAAGTTGATACTTATTACCCATATTGATACTTATTCCCCATATTGATACTTATTTCCCAAGTTGATACCTATTTCCCAAGTTGATACTTATTTCCCAAGTTGATACTTATTCCCCATATTGATACTTATTTCCCAAGTTGATACTTATTTCCCAAGTTGATACTTATTCCCCATATTGATACTTATTTCCCAAGTTGATACCTATTTCCCAAGTTGATACTTATTCCCAAGTTGATACTTATTCCCCATATTGATAATTATTTCCCAAGTTGATACCTATTTCCCAAGTTGATACCTATTTCCCAAGTTGATACTTATTCCCAAGTTGATACTTATTCCCCATATTGATACTTATTTCCCAAGTTGATACTTATTCCCCATATTGATACTTATTTCCCAAGTTGATACCTATTTCCCAAGTTGATACCTATTTCCCAAGTTGACACTTATTTCCCAAGTTGATACTTATTTCCCAAGTTGATACTTATTTGCTTGTTGTTGATGCTTACTTCATGTGTGATGCTTATTCCCTGTCTTATTTTGTGTGTTGATACTTAGTTCGGACAATGAAACTTTTTTCCCACATTGATACTTATTTCCTGTCTTATTTCATTAGTGATAATCATTTTCTGTATTGATGCTTACTTCATATGTGATGCTTATTTCCTGTCTTATTTTGTGTGTTGATACTTATTTCCCACAATGAATCTTATTTGATGTGTAATACTTATTTCATGTGTTTGTACTTCTTCCTGTGTTGATACTTATTATCCACTGTTGATACAAGATGTACTGATTTTCTTTGTTTATACAGGGGATCATTGACCAGGTACAGAAACACAAACTGTTGTTTATAGAGACCCAGGATGGTGCAGAGACAACACTGGCCTTACTCAACTATCAAAAGGTAGGCACGCAGACTTGACCTTTTTTCAAGGTCACAGGGATCAGATATGTAAAAATCTTCAGATTGATTTTCCTGATAGCAAAAATGCTCAGGGTCCTATTTGACCATTAGTATGCATGCAGGGTTGATGGACTATCAAGTTTGTTCAAATAAATTATTTTCTTCATGAGATGTGTCAGCTGTCAACAGGAAGGCCATTGCAAGAGGTTGAACAGAGGTTTGACAGGATTTGGATTGTGGCATTAATGTTATGTCATCAATCAGATTAATGATGTCATAATAGTAAAGGTTATGGGATCCATGTATCTTACATTTGCATAAGTGGTGTGCTGAGCACTGAAGTTAAGTCACTGTGACCCTGCATGACCTCAAGGTCAAAAGTTGAAGTAAATAGCAAATTTTCAGTACAATGTTGCAAAATCTTCTGAACTGATTGAAGATGATTTTTTTTTATGAAACTTAAAAAAAAAACTTACCTGCATCACCAACTTGATGTGTACAATTGCACTGAAATAATGTTCTGTAACCTACATCTCAAGGTCAAAGGTCAAATAATGGTACTAGGTAAGTGCAAAATTTACAGTGCAATCTTTTCTTAGCTGTAGCTTGTGAACTATTTCAGATACCTTTGGAAACTTAAAATATATGTTGCACTGCAATAAGATCACTGTTATTTTATTTTGTTTTAACATTTTCATGCATAATTATTTAAAATCAAATGAGAAATTGCTTGATTACATTTTAAAGTTACCAGGTCAAAGGAAAGGTAAAAGTTTGATATTTTACATATACAGTCTTTGTCCCAATGTAATGAAGCAAAAGGCCAAGGGTCATGATATTGGGCCAGTAACATGCTGTGATGAAGGACTACAATGTTTGTTCAAATGAATGACCTTGACCTTCTTTCAAGGTCACAAGGGTCAAATGTGTTAAAATATTTAAATGACTTACTCTAGTTAACCAAGAAGTCCAGGGTCATGATATTTGTTCAGTTCACAAAAGATACTTGCTTAGGTAAAAATCTAAGTGAATGGGCAAGGTCATTAGGCCTAAAGGTCAAGGGTTCAGATGTGTTGAAATATTTAAATGTCTTCTCAAAAACCAAGAATGGTTATGATATTAGTCAGTTAGAATGCTGGGAGGAATGGCTACAAAGTCTATTCAGACAAATAAACCTTTATTTACTTCCATGGTCACAAATTTGAGATGTGACAAATATCAGTTTAAAAGAAAAACATCTATCAGTAAAATCTAGAACTCAGGTGACCACATTTTCTCTCATAGTTTCATCTCAGGTTTGGGCCCTGAAAAAATGCATGTTGTTCAGTGAAGTAGTCACCAACTACTACAATGAGACCCTGCCTCAAAATGACCCTGGTTGTTCATTAGGCAATGAACCCAGCAAACAAACACCAATTTTGGAAAAAATGAAGAAAATAATAATCCAAATAATTTTTGAATGCATGTAACAATATTGATGGAAGATGAATCATATTGTCCCCTCTGTGACTTTGTTTGATACAGGCTTGTGAGAATGGCCGTGGAGCGGTGTTGCTGTCAGTGGCGAGAGGCAAAGTTTCAGAAGGAATTGATTTTGGTATGAGACTCAAAGTCTTTTATTACATTTGGCTCATGAATTTTTTTATCATTTCATTGAAGAAATGATGAACATACATTAATGTATTTTCATGTTTTATATATTTTACAGCTAGTATATAAATACATGTACTCTATAAATCTACCTCTGTACATATCAATGTACCCTGTTTACACATCAATGTATTTCAGTTGCTGTTAATTTAGGTTTTTTTCTTGTAAATCAATTTTAATTATATATTACAATAACTTTATGGGAGTGCTGGCTTTGAATTACTTTAAGGCATGGTAATGTAGTACTGAAATAAGTTCATACCCTATACAACACTCTGGTAAAGCTGGGCTATCAGTTATACCCTATACAACACTCTGGTAAGGCTGGGCTATTAGTTATACCCTATACAATACCCTGGTAAAGCTGGGCTATCAGTTATACCCTATACAATACCCTGGTAAAGCTGGGCTATCAGTTATACCCTATACAATACCCTGGTAAGGCTGGACTATTAGTTATACCCTAAACAATACCCTGGTAAGGCTGGGTTATTAGTTATACCCTATATAATACCCTGGTAAGGCTGGGCTATTAGTTATATCCTATACAATACCCTGGTAAGGCTGGACTATTAGTTATACCCTAAACAATACCCTGGTAAGGCTGGGCTATTAGTTACACCCTATAAAATACCCTGGTAAGGCTGGGCTATCAGTTATACCCTATACAATACCCTGGTAAGGCTGGACTATTAGTTATACCCTAAACAATACCCTGGTAAGGCTGGGCTATTAGTTACACCCTATATAATACCTCTGTAAGGCTGGACTATTAGTTATACCCTATATAATACCCTGGTAAGGCTGGGCTATTAGTTATACCCTATACAATACCCTGGTAAGGCTGGACTATTAGTTATACCCTATACAATACCCTGGTAAGGCTGGACTATTAGTTATACCCTACACACCACTCTGGTAAGGCTGGGCTATCAGTTATACCCTATACAATACCCTGGTAAGGCTGGGCTATTAGTTATACCCTATACAATACCCTGGTAAGGCGTGGCTATCAGTTATACCCTATACAATACCCTGGTAAGGCTGGGCTATCAGTTATACCCTATACAATACTCTGGTAAAGCTGGGCTATTAGTTATACCCTATATAATACCCAGGTAAGGCTTGGCTATTAGTTTGCCCTGTACAATACCCTGGTAAGGCTGGGCTATCAGTTATACCCTATACAATACCCTGGTAAGGCTGGGCTATTAGTTATACCCTATGCAATACCTCTGTAAGGCTAGGCTATTCGTTATACCCTATACAATACTCTGGTAAGGCTGGGCTATTAGTTATACCCTATACAATACCCTGGTAAGGCTGGACTATTAGTTATACCCTATATAATACCCTGGTAAGGCTGGGCTATTAGTTATACCCTATACAATACCTCTGTAAGGCTGGGCTATTAGTTATACCCTATATAATACCCTGGTAAGGCTGGGCTATTAGTTATACCCTATACAACACTCTGGTAAGGCTGGGCTGTTATTTATACCCTATACAATACCTCTGTAAGGCTGGACTATTAGTTATACCCTATACAATACTCTGGTAAGGCTGGGCTATCAGTTACACCCTATACAATACCCTGGTAAAGCTGGACTATTAGTTATACCCTATATAATACCTCTGTAAGGCTGGGCTGTTAGTTATACCCTATACAATACTCTGGTAAGGCTGCGCTGTTATTTATACCCTATATAATACCTCTGTAAGGCTGGGCTATTAGTTATACCCTATATAATACCTCTGTAAGGCAGGGCTATTAGTTATACCCTATACAATACCCTGGTAAGGCTGGGCTGTTAGTTATACCCTATACAACACTCTGGTAAGGTTGGGCTATTAGTTATACCCTATACAATACCCTGGTAAAGCTGGGCTATTAGTTATACCCTATACAATACCCTGGTAAGACTGGGCTATTAGTTATACCCTATACAATACCCTGGCGAGGCTGGGCTATTAGTTATACCCTATACAATACCCTGGTAAGGCTGGGCTATCAGTTACACCCTATACAATACCCTGGTAAGGCTGCGCTGTTATTTATACCCTATACAACACTCTGGTAAGGTTGGGCTATTAGTTATACCCTATACAATACCCTGGTAAAGCTGGTCTATTAGTTATACCCTATATAATACCTCTGTAAGGCAGGGCTATTAGTTATACCCTATACAATACCCTGGTAAGGCTGGGCTGTTAGTTATACCCTATAAAATACCTCTGTAAGGCTGGGCTATTAGTTATACCCTATACAATACCCTGGTAAAGCTGGGCTATTAGTTATACCCTATACAATACCCTGGTAAAGCTGGGCTATTAGTTATACCCTATACAATACCCTGGTAAGGCTGGGCTATTAGTTATACCCTATATAATACCTCTGTAAGGCAGGGCTATTAGTTATACCCTATACAATACCTCTGTAAGGCTGGGCTATTAGTTATACCCTATATAATACCTCTGTAAGGCAGGGCTATTAGTTATACCCTATACAATACCCTGGTAAGGCTGGGCTGTTAGTTATACCCTATACAACACTCTGGTAAGGTTGGGCTATTAGTTATACCCTATACAATACCCTGGTAAAGCTGGGCTATTAGTTATACCCTATACAATACCCTGGTAAGACTGGGCTATTAGTTATACCCTATACAATACCCTGGCGAGGCTAGGCTATTAGTTATACCCTATACAATACCCTGGTAAGGTTGGGCTATTAGTTATACCCTATACAATACCCTGGTAAAGCTGGGCTATTAGTTATACCCTATATAATACCTCTGTAAGGCTGGGCTATTAGTTATACCCTATACAATACCTCTGTAAGGCTGGGCTACTAGTTATACCCTATATAATACCTCTGTAAGGCTGGGCTATTAGTTATACCCTATACAATACCCTGGTAAGGCTGGGCTGTTAGTTATACCCTGTACAATACCCTGGTAAAGCTGGGCTATTAGTTATACCCTATACAATACCCTGGTAAGGCTGGGCTGTTAGTTATACCCTATATAATACCTCTGTAAGGCTGGGCTGTTAGTTATACCCTATACAATACCCTGGTAAGGCTGGGCTGTTAGTTATCTAGCTTACACTTATATTGTAAAGGTAATGTTTAATGTAAGTCTAAAGTCTGATCTCAGGATGTTCTACTTTAAAAATTACAATTCTTCAATACATCAAGAAAATTTAGTAAAGACATTGGAATGTTGGAATGTGTCACACACAAAAAAATAACTGGAGAGAGCTAAAACCTTACGAATAACAAACCATTTTCTGATTGGTTTACTGTGAAATATGTGATCTCTGTAAGACTGAATAATTGTTAGTGAAATACTGATGATGATATTTGACTGACTGTGTTGTCCATTGTAGATCATCACTTCGGGCGTGCTGTAATCATGTTTGGTGTGCCATACGTCTACACACAGAGCAGGATTCTCAAGGTACAAAACTACACCCATTTGGTTTATTAGCTTACCTGGCTCGAGGAGTAAAACCTGTTAAAACATTTAAACAACTTCTTCTTAATAACCAAAAGGCCTAGAAGCATGGTACTTGCCTGAAATGTTCCATGGAAGAAGCTGGACAAAGTTTTAGAGAAGAATTTACCTTGACCCTTGTTCAAGGTCATATGGGTCAAATCTGTTCAGGGGTCAAATAGGCTTACTTCTTTAAATGACTTCTTTTTAATAACCAAGAGGCCCAGAGATTTGATATTGGGTATGTAGCATGCTGGAGTCAAGGGCTTCCAAGTTTGTTCAAATGAACAAATATCTTTAGGACACATACAGCAACAATCCAATAGAGTCTGTGATATATATAACATATGATGACTATCCATAGGCTCGACTCGAGTACCTTCGAGAACAGTACCAGATCCGGGAGAACGACTTCCTGACATTTGATGCCATGCGACATTCTGCTCAGTGCCTAGGTCGTGTGCTCCGAGGAAAGACTGATTATGGTGTAATGGTGTTTGCTGACAAGGTAAGCTGGTATTTTTATGTTAGCTGTAAAGGTTGTGTATAGGTTGTGTATCTGGTTGTTATGTAAAGGTTGTGTATAGGTTGTGTATCTGGTTGTTATGTACAGGTTGTGTAAAGGTTATGTAAAGGTTATGTAAAGGTTGTGTACAGGTTGTGTACAGGTTGTGTATCTGGTTGTTATGTAAAGGTTATGTACAGGTTGTGTATCTGGTTGTTATGTACAGGTTGTGTATCTGGTTGTTATGTAAAGGTTATGTACAGGTTGTGTATCTGGTTGTTATGTAAAGGTTATGTAAAGGTTATGTAAAGGTTGTGTACAGGTTGTGTATCTGGTTGTTATGTAAAGGTTATGTACAGGTTGTGTATCTGGTTGTTATGTACAGGTTGTGTATCTGGTTGTTATGTAAAGGTTATGTACAGGTTGTGTATCTGGTTGTTATGTAAAGGTTATGTATAGGTTGTGTATCTGGTTGTGTATCTGGTTGTTATGTAAAGGTTATGTATAGGTTGTGTATAGGTTGTGTATCTTGTTGTTATGTACAGGTTATGTAAAGGTTATGTACAGGTTGTGTATCTGGTTGTTATGTACAGGTTATGTACAGGTTGTGTATAGGTTGTGTATCTGGTTGTTATGTAAAGGTTGTGTACAGGTTGTGTATCTGGTTGTTATGTAAAGGTTATGTACAGGTTGTGTACAGGTTGTGTATCTGGTTGTTATGTACAGGTTATGTACAGGTTGTGTATCTGGTTGTTATGTAAAGGTTGTGTATAGGTTGTGTATCTGGTTGTTATGTAAAGGTTGTGTATCTGGTTGTTATGTATAGGTTGTGTATCTGGTTGTTATGTAAAGGTTGTGTATCTGGTTGTTATGTATAGGTTGTGTATCTGGTTGTTATGTATAGGTTGTGTATCTGGTTGTTATGTATAGGTTGTGTATCTGGTTGTTATGTATAGGTTGTGTATCTGGTTGTTATGTACAGGTTATGTATAGGTTGTGTATCTGGTTGTTATGTACAGGTTATGTACAGGTTGTGTATCTGGTTGTTATGTAAAGGTTGTGTATAGGTTGTGTATCTGGTTGTTATGTAAAGGTTGTGTATAGGTTGTGTATCTGGTTGTTATGTAAAGGTTGCGTATCTGGTTGTTTATGTACACAGGCTCTGTAGCATGTTGCTAAGTAGTGTAGGGGTATCCATCGGTAGGAACAACACTACAATAAAGCTAGGCTTGTATGTGCCAATGCATGTCAGGATTTTCTATGCCAGTCTTACACAGGTTGTATTACTCTAGTATATGGCATTGTCCATTGGTCTGTCAACATTTGATTGTCATGGCTTTACAGATCCAATTTTGAAGTTCTGCTAAAACTTATGTAACATTTGTATAGGTGTTTAATAACTGATATATCACAAAGATCGCATGTGCATTTTGTGGACCATCAGGGGTAATAGATCACTCAGATCAGAGATTGATCAATTATCTAGGTGAGTGATGCAGGCCCTCTGGGCCCCTTGTCATTACATTGGTTGATATATGTTTTTGCCATACAGAGGTTTGCCCGTGCTGACAAGCGTGGAAAGTTACCTCGCTGGATGCAGGAGAACCTGTCAGACAACCTGTGTAACCTGTCCACAGACGAAGCTGTACAGGTGTCCAAACGATTCCTCCGACAGATGGCCCAGCCCTTCAGCAGGGTGAGTACAATATTTACCCTGGAATAGCCTGACTGATGATATCATCACTTTTCTATTATTGCATTCAGAAACTCAAATATTGGTAAATTATTTTTCTATCATTTCTATAAGTCTGTATTACCAAGAGAATAAGGACTGTCACAGGTACAGAATTTTTGCCCTGGGTCTCCAAATTTCATTACCCAACAAATATATGGGTACTGGATATATTTTGACCGTATGCAAATCACATTGTGTATAACTAAGAAGATAGTAAAATCAGAATTTTATACTGTATTTATATTTATAGCAATACTTTGTAGCTGATAGCATTGTATTCTTTTCTTGCAATAATTGGCCAAATGTTTCTGTAAAACTTTATACTTTAAAACAAGCATGTGGAATTACTGTCTTCAATGAACTGTTCATATGTGTAAATGTCATGACATAATCCTATTTGGGTAGCCTCATGTGTAAATAGCATGATATAATCCTATTTGGGTAGCCTCATGTATAAATATTATGCTATAATCCTATTTGGGTAGCCTCGTGTATAAATAGCATGATATAATCCTATTTGGGTAGCCTCATGTATAAATAGCATGATATAATCCTATTTGGGTAGCCTCATGTGTAAATAGCATGATATAATCCTATTTGGGTAGCCTCATGTGTAAATAGCATGGCCTAATCCTATTTGGGTAGCCTCATGTATAAATAGCATGATATAATCCTATTTGGGTAACCTCATGTGTAAATAGCATGAAATAATCCTATTTGGGTAGCCTCATGTGTAAATAGCATGATATAATCCTATTTGGGTAGCCTCTTGTATAAATAGCATGATATAATCCTATTTGGGTAGCCTCGTGTATAAATAGCATGGTATAATCCTATTTGGGTAGCCTCATGTATAAATAGCATGATATAATCCTATTTGGGTAGCCTCATGTGTAAATAGCATGCTATAATCCTATTTGGGTAGCCTCATGTGTAAATAGCATGCTATAATCTTATTTGGGTAGCCTCATGTGTAAATAGCATGCTATAATCCTATTTGGGTAGCCTCATGTGTAAATAGCATGATATAATCCTATTTGGGTAGCCTCATGTGTAAATAGCATGATATAATCCTATTTGGGTAGCCTCATGTGTAAATAGCATGGCCTAATCCTATTTGGGTAGCCTCATGTATAAATAGCATGATATAATCCTATTTGGGTAACCTCATGTGTAAATAGCATGAAATAATCCTATTTGGGTAGCCTCATGTGTAAATAGCATGATATAATCCTATTTGGGTAGCCTCATGTGTAAATAGCATGAAATAATCCTATTTGGGTAGCCTCATGTGTAAATAGCATGATATAATCCTATTTGGGTAGCCTCTTGTATAAATAGCATGATATAATCCTATTTGGGTAGCCTCGTGTATAAATAGCATGATATAATCCTATTTGGGTAGCCTCGTGTATAAATAGCATGATATAATCCTATTTGGGTAGCCTCATGTGTAAATAGCATGATATAATCCTATTTGGGTAGCCTCATGTGTAAATAGCATGCTATAATCTTATTTGGGTAGCCTCATGTGTAAATAGCATGCTATAATCCTATTTGGGTAGCCTCATGTGTAAATAGCATGATATAATCCTATTTGGGTAGCCCCATGTAAAATAGCATGATATAATCCTATTTGGGTAGCCTCATGTATAAATAGCATGATATAATCCTATTTGGGTAGCCCCATGTATAAATAGCATGATATAATCCTATTTGGGTAGCCTCGTGTATAAATAGCATGATATAATCCTATTTGGGTAGCCTCATGTATAAATAGCATGATATAATCCTATTTGGGTAGCCTCATGTGTAAATAGCATGCTATAATCCTATTTGGGTAGCCTCATGTGTAAATAGCATGCTATAATCTTATTTGGGTAGCCTCATGTGTAAATAGCATGCTATAATCCTATTTGGGTAGCCTCATGTGTAAATAGCATGATATAATCCTATTTGGGTAGCCCCATGTATAAATAGCATGATATAATCCTATTTGGGTAGCCTCATGTGTAAATAGCATGATATAATCCTATTTGGGTAGCCTCATGTGTAAATAGCATGGCCTAATCCTATTTGGGTAGCCTCATGTATAAATAGCATGATATAATCCTATTTGGGTAACCTCATGTGTAAATAGCATGAAATAATCCTATTTGGGTAGCCTCATGTGTAAATAGCATGATATAATCCTATTTGGGTAGCCTCTTGTATAAATAGCATGATATAATCCTATTTGGGTAGCCTCGTGTATAAATAGCATGATATAATCCTATTTGGGTCGCCTCGTGTATAAATAGCATGATATAATCCTATTTGGGTAGCCTCATGTATAAATAGCATGATATAATCCTATTTGGGTAGCCTCATGTGTAAATAGCATGCTATAATCCTATTTGGGTAGCCTCATGTGTAAATAGCATGCTATAATCTTATTTGGGTAGCCTCATGTGTAAATAGCATGCTATAATCCTATTTGGGTAGCCTCATGTGTAAATAGCATGATATAATCCTATTTGGGTAGCCCCATGTATAAATAGCATGATGTAATCCTATTTGGGTAGCCTCATGTATAAATAGCATGATATAATCCTATTTGGGTAGCCCCATGTATAAATAGCATGATATAATCCTATTTGGGTAGCCTCATGTATAAATGGCATGATATAATCCTATTTGGGTAGCCTCATGTATAAATGGCATGATATAATCCTGTTGGTGTAGCCTCATGTATAAATAGCATGATATAATCCTATTTGGGTAGCCTCATGTGTAAATAGCATGATATAATCCTATTTGGGTAGCCTCATGTATAAATAGCATGATATAATCCTATTTGGGTAGCCTCATGTGTAAATAGCATGATATAATCCTATTTGGGTAGCCTCATGTGTAAATAGCATGATATAATCTTATTTGGGTAGCCTCATGTATAAATAGCATGATATAATCCTATTTGGGTAGCCTCATGTGTAAATAGCATGATGTAATCCTATTTGGGTAGCCTCATGTGTAAATAGCATGATATAATCCTATTTGGGTAGCCCCATTTATAAATAGCATGATATAATCCTATTTGGGTATCCTCATTTATAAATAGCATGATGTAATCCTATTTGGGTAGCCTCATGTGTAAATAGCATGATATAATCCTATTTGGGTAGCCCCATTTATAAATAGCATGATATAATCCTATTTGGGTAGCCTCATGTATAAATAGCATGATATAATCCTATTTGGGTAGCCTCATGTGTAAATAGCATGATATAATCCTATTTGGGTAGCCTCATGTGTAAATAGCATGATATAATCTTATTTGGGTAGCCTCATGTATAAATAGCATGATATAATCCTATTTGGGTAGCCTCATGTGTAAATAGCATGATGTAATCCTATTTGGGTAGCCTCATGTGTAAATAGCATGATATAATCCTATTTGGGTAGCCCCATTTATAAATAGCATGATATAATCCTATTTGGGTATCCTCATTTATAAATAGCATGATGTAATCCTATTTGGGTAGCCTCATGTGTAAATAGCATGATATAATCCTATTTGGGTAGCCCCATTTATAAATAGCATGATATAATCCTATTTGGGTAGCCTCATGTATAAATAGCATGCTATAATCCTATTTGGGTAGCCTCATGTATAAATAGCATGACCTAATCCTGTTGGTGTAGCCCCATGTATAAATAGCATGCTATAATCCTATTTGGGTAGCCTCATGTATAAATAGCATGACCTAATCCTGTTGGTGTAGCCCCATGTATAAATAGCATGCTATAATCCTATTTGGGTAGCCTCATGTATAAATAGCATGATATAATCCTATTTGGGTAGCCTCATGTATAAATAGCATGATATAATCCTATTTGGGTAGCCTCATGTATAAATAGCATGATATAATCCTGTTGGTGTAGCCTCATGTATAAATAGCATGATATAATCCTATTTGGGTAGCCTCATGTATAAATAGCATAATATAATCCTGTTGGTGTAGCCTCATGTATAAATAGCATGATATAATCCTGTTGGTGTAGCCTCATGTATAAATAGCATGATATAATCCTATTTGGGTAGCCTCATGTATAAATAGCATGATATAATCCTGTTGGTGTAGCCTCATGTATAAATAGCATGATATAATCCTGTTGGTGTAGCCTCATGTATAAATAGCATGATATAATCCTATTTGGGTAGCCTCATGTATAAATAGCATGATATAATCCTGTTGGTGTAGCCTCATGTATAAATAGCATGATATAATCCTATTTGGGTAGCCTCATGTATAAATAGCATGATATAATCCTATTTGGGTAGCCTCATGTATAAATAGCATGATATAATCCTATTTGGGTAGCCCCATGTATAAATAGCATGATATAATCCTATTTGGGTAGCCCCATGTATAAATAGCATGATATAATCCTATTTGGGTAGCCCCATGTATAAATAGCATGATATAATCCTATTTGGGTAGCCCCATTTATAAATAGCATGATATAATCCTATTTGGGTAGCCCCATGTATAAATAGCATGATATAATCCTATTTGGGTAGCCCCATTTATAAATAGCATGATATAATCCTATTTCGGTAGCCCCATGTATAAATAGCATGATATAATCCTATTTGGGAAGCCCCATTTATAAATAGCATGATATAATCCTATTTGGGTAGCCCCATGTATAAATAGCATGATATAATCCTATTTGGGTAGCCTCATGTATAAATAGCATGATATAATCCTATTTGGGTAGCCTCATGTATAAATAGCATGATATAATCCTATTTGGGTAGCCTCATGTGTAAATAGCATGCTATAATCCTATTTGGGTAGCCTCATGTGTAAATAGCATGCTATAATCTGATTTGGGTAGCCTCATGTGTAAATAGCATGCTATAATCCTATTTGGGTAGCCTCATGTGTAAATAGCATGATATAATCCTATTTGGGTAGCCCCATGTATAAATAGCATGATATAATCCTATTTGGGTAGCCTCATGTGTAAATAGCATGCTATAATCCTATTTGGGTAGCCTCATGTGTAAATAGCATGCTATAATCTTATTTGGGTAGCCTCATGTGTAAATAGCATGCTATAATCCTATTTGGGTAGCCTCATGTGTAAATAGCATGATATAATCCTATTTGGGTAGCCCCATGTATAAATAGCATGATATAATCCTATTTGGGTAGCCTCATGTGTAAATAGCATGATATAATCCTATTTGGGTAGCCTCATGTATAAATAGCATGATATAATCCTATTTGGGTAGCCCCATGTATAAATAGCATGATATAATCCTATTTGGGTAGCCCCATGTATAAATGGCATGATATAATCCTATTTGGGTAGCCTCATGTATAAATGGCATGATATAATCCTGTTGGTGTAGCCTCATGTATAAATAGCATGATATAATCCTATTTGGGTAGCCTCATGTGTAAATAGCATGATATAATCCTATTTGGGTAGCCTCATGTATAAATAGCATGATATAATCCTATTTGGGTAGCCTCATGTGTAAATAGCATGATATAATCCTATTTGGGTAGCCTCATGTGTAAATAGCATGATATAATCTTATTTGGGCAGCCTCATGTATAAATAGCATGATATAATCCTATTTGGGTAGCCTCATGTGTAAATAGCATGATGTAATCCTATTTGGGTAGCCTCATGTATAAATAGCATGATATAATCCTATTTGGGTAGCCTCATGTATAAATAGCATGATATAATCCTGTTGGTGTAGCCTCATGTATAAATAGCATGATATAATCCTATTTGGGTAGCCTCATGTATAAATAGCATGATATAATCCTATTTGGGTAGCCCCATGTATAAATAGCATGATATAATCCTATTTGGGTAGCCCCATGTATAAATAGCATGATATAATCCTATTTGGGTAGCCCCATGTATAAATAGCATGATATAATCCTATTTGGGTAGCCCCATGTATAAATAGCATGATATAATCCTATTTGGGTAGCCCCATTTATAAATAGCATGATATAATCCTATTTGGGTAGCCCCATGTATAAATAGCATGATATAATCCTATTTGGGTAGCCCCATTTATAAATAGCATGATATAATCCTATTTCGGTAGCCCCATGTATAAATAGCATGATATAATCCTATTTGGGAAGCCCCATTTATAAATAGCATGATATAATCCTATTTGGGTAGCCCCATGTATAAATAGCATGATATAATCCTATTTGGGTAGCCTCATGTATAAATAGCATGATATAATCCTATTTGGGTAGCCTCATGTATAAATAGCATGATATAATCCTATTTGGGTAGCCTCATGTGTAAATAGCATGCTATAATCCTATTTGGGTAGCCTCATGTGTAAATAGCATGCTATAATCTGATTTGGGTAGCCTCATGTGTAAATAGCATGCTATAATCCTATTTGGGTAGCCTCATGTGTAAATAGCATGATATAATCCTATTTGGGTAGCCCCATGTATAAATAGCATGATATAATCCTATTTGGGTAGCCTCATGTGTAAATAGCATGCTATAATCCTATTTGGGTAGCCTCATGTGTAAATAGCATGCTATAATCTTATTTGGGTAGCCTCATGTGTAAATAGCATGCTATAATCCTATTTGGGTAGCCTCATGTGTAAATAGCATGATATAATCCTATTTGGGTAGCCCCATGTATAAATAGCATGATATAATCCTATTTGGGTAGCCTCATGTGTAAATAGCATGATATAATCCTATTTGGGTAGCCTCATGTATAAATAGCATGATATAATCCTATTTGGGTAGCCCCATGTATAAATAGCATGATATAATCCTATTTGGGTAGCCCCATGTATAAATGGCATGATATAATCCTATTTGGGTAGCCTCATGTATAAATGGCATGATATAATCCTGTTGGTGTAGCCTCATGTATAAATAGCATGATATAATCCTATTTGGGTAGCCTCATGTGTAAATAGCATGATATAATCCTATTTGGGTAGCCTCATGTATAAATAGCATGATATAATCCTATTTGGGTAGCCTCATGTGTAAATAGCATGATATAATCCTATTTGGGTAGCCTCATGTGTAAATAGCATGATATAATCTTATTTGGGCAGCCTCATGTATAAATAGCATGATATAATCCTATTTGGGTAGCCTCATGTGTAAATAGCATGATGTAATCCTATTTGGGTAGCCTCATGTGTAAATAGCATGATATAATCCTATTTGGGTAGCCCCATTTATAAATAGCATGATATAATCCTATTTGGGTATCCTCATTTATAAATAGCATGATGTAATCCTATTTGGGTAGCCCCATTTATAAATAGCATGATATAATCCTATTTGGGTAGCCTCATGTGTAAATAGCATGATATAATCCTATTTGGGTAGCCCCATTTATAAATAGCATGATATAATCCTATTTGGGTAGCCTCATGTATAAATAGCATGCTATAATCCTATTTGGGTAGCCTCATGTATAAATAGCATGACCTAATCCTGTTGGTGTAGCCCCATGTATAAATAGCATGCTATAATCCTATTTGGGTAGCCTCATGTGTAAATAGCATGATATAATCCTATTTGGGTAGCCCCATTTATAAATAGCATGATATAATCCTATTTGGGTAGCCTCATGTATAAATAGCATGCTATAATCCTATTTGGGTAGCCTCATGTATAAATAGCATGACCTAATCCTGTTGGTGTAGCCCCATGTATAAATAGCATGCTATAATCCTATTTGGGTAGCCTCATGTATAAATAGCATGATATAATCCTATTTGGGTAGCCTCATGTATAAATAGCATGATATAATCCTATTTGGGTAGCCTCATGTATAAATAGCATGATATAATCCTGTTGGTGTAGCCTCATGTATAAATAGCATGATATAATCCTATTTGGGTAGCCTCATGTATAAATAGCATAATATAATCCTGTTGGTGTAGCCTCATGTATAAATAGCATGATATAATCCTGTTGGTGTAGCCTCATGTATAAATAGCATGATATAATCCTATTTGGGTAGCCTCATGTATAAATAGCATGATATAATCCTGTTGGTGTAGCCTCATGTATAAATAGCATGATATAATCCTGTTGGTGTAGCCTCATGTATAAATAGCATGATATAATCCTATTTGGGTAGCCTCATGTATAAATAGCATGATATAATCCTGTTGGTGTAGCCTCATGTATAAATAGCATGATATAATCCTATTTGGGTAGCCTCATGTATAAATAGCATGATATAATCCTATTTGGGTAGCCCCATGTATAAATAGCATGATATAATCCTATTTGGGTAGCCCCATGTATAAATAGCATGATATAATCCTATTTGGGTAGCCCCATGTATAAATAGCATGATATAATCCTATTTGGGTAGCCTCATGTATAAATAGCATGATATAATCCTATTTGGGTAGCCCCATGTATAAATAGCATGATATAATCCTATTTGGGTAGCCCCATTTATAAATAGCATGATATAATCCTATTTGGGTAGCCCCATGTATAAATAGCATGATATAATCCTATTTGGGTAGCCCCATTTATAAATAGCATGATATAATCCTATTTCGGTAGCCCCATGTATAAATAGCATGATATAATCCTATTTGGGTAGCCCCATTTATAAATAGCATGATATAATCCTATTTGGGTAGCCCCATGTATAAATAGCATGATATAATCCTATTTGGGTAGCCCCATTTATAAATAGCATGATATAATCCTATTTGGGTAGCCCCATTTATAAATAGCATGATATAATCCTATTTGGGTAGCCCCATGTATAAATAGCATGATATAATCCTATTTGGGTAGCCCCATGTATAAATAGCATGATATAATCCTATTTGGGTAGCCCCGTGTATAAATAGCATGATATAATCCTATTTGGGTAGCCCCATTTATAAATAGCATGATATAATCCTATTTGGGTAGCCTCATGTGTTACATCAGGAAGTACACACGTCTGACATGAACTGAAGGTTCCCACGGTTAAATAGGCTGTGATATTACATTTGAACATATTTCAAAGGGAAATTTGATAATTAGATGTTTTGCTGTTTCTGTGTTGTAGGAGGACCAGCTTGGACTGTCTCTACTTACATTGGAACAGCTGCAGTCAGAGGAGATGCAGAAGAAGATACAGCAGAAAATGGCCCTTGTCAGTTGATATGGCCACAGGATAGTGCTACATGATCAAGCAACAGACCATATCAGTTTATAATTCTACATGATCAGATGATCGCTGTATCAGTTTATAATACTACATGAACAGACGATCCCCCTGTATCAGTTTATAATACTACATGATCAGATGATCCCCGTATCAGTTTATAATACTACATGATCAGATGATCTCCCGTATCAGTTTATAATACTACATGATCAGATGATCTCCTGTATTAGTTGATAATACTACATGATCATATGATCCCCGTATCAGTTGATAGCACTACATGATCAGACGACCCCCTGTATCAGTTTATAATACTACATGATCAGATGATCCCCTGTATTAGTTGATAATACTACATGATCAGATGATCGCTGTATCAGTTGATAATACTACATGATCAGATGATTCCCTGTATCGGTTGATAATACTACATGAACAGATGATCCCCCCGTATCAGTTGATAACCTCCTTTATCATACAATACTTGTTTAAAAGTAGGCAATATTACATGTTTGTGTTGTATGTAGCCAGGTCAGTGTATGCCTCAGGTTCGGATAGTGTTTATATTGTTCAGATAAAACTCTTAAATGTTTGTAGATAATTGTGTGGTTCATTGGCCTGGCTTCAGAGGTTTGTGTATGACTCAGGAGTTGCTCCAGTTCAGATGGTGTTTGTTAGACTCAAATGGTGCATATGTCTGACTTGAGTGTTGGAGAGAGTGTGGATGCCTTAACGGTTCTGATGGTGTGCTTTATAAGGATTTTTGTTGAGAGGTTGGTTAAGTGTAAAAGGTATCTGGTACCGAACAGGATACTTGTGAGAATTGGTGTTTTGAAGTTTCAGTGAAACTGATTGGAGAATTTGTTTTGAAGTTGTTTTTTTGTGAGACTGATGTGAGAACTGGTGCATTAAGTTGTTTTTGTGAGACTGATGTGAGAACTGGTGCATTGAAATTGTTTTTTGTGAGACTGATGTGGGAACTGGTGCATTGAAATTATTTATGTGAGAACTGATGCTTTGAAGTTATTTTTGTGAGACTGTCCATTGGATGGACTTAGTTATATTTCTGATATCCGACATTAAATATACTTCACATTTGCTAGATTTATTTTTTTGTTTGTTTTGTATTGACCATAGTATGTGACTGTGATGTTTGTTTTGTATGTAATAATTTATTCTTCAGAACTGAATGCTGTAGAGAAATGCATGTACAGTGAAAACTCACTGTGTGTACAGTGGTACCTCACTCTGTTTACAGTGGTACCCCATTGTGTACAGTGGTACCTCACTCTGTGTACAGTGGTTCCCCATTGTGTACAGTGGTACCCCATTGTGTTCAGTGGTACCTCACTGTGTACAGTGGTACCTCATTGTGTACAGTGGTACCTCACTGTGTACAGTGGTACCTCATTGTGTACAGTGGTACCTCAGTGTGTACAGTGGTACCTCATTGTGTACAGTGGTACCTCACTCTGCGTACAGTGGTACCTAACTGTGTACAGTGGTACCCCACTAACGTCCTATTAACAGCAAGGGTCATTTAACTGCAACTGCCCCACGTGGGTTTCGAACTCACAACCCAGAGGTGGATGGCTAGTGATAAAGTGTTTGTGACACTTTAACCACTCGGCCACCACAACCCTGTCTGCATTTGAGGTAACCAAGTATAATTATATAACATTTTACTGTCAAAACTGAGTTTTACATAGAGGTAAGCAGGGTCTTTGAGTTATCTCAGAAGAAGAAAACTCCTAATTAATGACAAACAATGACTGATGACTAACACATGTTGTCTGAGTGATAATTTTATTGTTATCCACCCCTTTATGTAACGAGGCAGACAATCACAGCCATATCTTCATAATCAGTACACAGGTACATGTATATAACAAATCTCATAACAATTTCGTCATAAACATAACCAGTATCATTAAACATCGACACACATACAAATTCTGTGCCAACTTGTAATAACAAGAGGCCAAATGGGCCTAAATTGATCACCTGTTATTAATCTTATGATTTACATTAGCATCTTTGTCAGAGGAGGCTATTTTACATAAGACTTTGTTGATGATTCAATTCATGCAACATTGATCTAGGTATTTATGTGGATCTGAAACTTGATGTTAATGATCAATTAACAGTAGCCTCTATCTCCGCACAAATCAGAACAAAAGTACCATCATCGGGACAAAGCTCACCTCACATTGTATGTAACTATAGCTCACACTAGAGTTGGGGGGGTGGGGGCTAATTCACCATATGAAATCTATATTGCAACAATACGGATATATTACAATATTTAAAGGTAAAATAGACATAGTATAAAACTAGGTTTTGCCAATATCCTAGTACAATTATAAAGGAGTTTACTGATGTCTTTTAACTCTTGCATCAGGTACTTAACAGTAGATTTGACATCAAAAGTCCGAACTGGTTTTTTTAAAAAGAACAGACTTTTCCCCAAAAATGATTCATTCCTACTCCATATTGTAATAGATAACCTTCTTTCCTCTTTTCATCTTAATAATCCGATAACAAGGAAATCTAAAGAGATCCAAGATGGATCTTGGTGCCCACCATTGAATGATCGTTATTGGTTTGTCAGACTGATCTTCTCTCTATTTTTCCCCTTTTTCTTCTTTTCCTCTTAATAATCTTATAACAAGAACAAGTGAAGCCTACATGTGAAGTTTTAGAAACATCCCTCAAGTTATTTAATTCCCAAAATCCAAGATGTCCGTCTTTCGGCCATTTTGTTTTTCTGATCAAAAATCAAAAATGAATTGGCACAACTAGGGACCAAGAGGAACCTATACATGACGTCTGAGGGATATCCCTCCAGTACTTTTCAAGAAATAGTAATAACAATCTTCATTTATCAAAATCAAACGACCGTCTGTCAGCCATTTTCTTTTCCTGATCAGTCTCAAAATTAAATTTACACAACCAGGGACCTAGGGGAACCTACATTATAAATATAGATCCAGTACATTTAAATAAATAGTGATAACAAGGACTGTTTACAGACAAACCATGAATATAGGGTGATTTAATAGCCCAACATGAGATGATGGTGGGATAAAAATAAGAAAATGTACCTATGACTTAAGTATATAAAGATTTATCTTTCAAACAGAACTAGAAAAGTAAGAAAAAAATACTATCAAAATGATAAATAGCTAGATATCTATATATACTGGCTATACTTAATGTGAGGCAGTTTTTTTTCCCAATATTCAAAAGTTTAATAAATATATGCAAAATTGCAAGAGAGGCCTGCTGCAAACTGTAAAAACAAGTACATAACTGTACAAAGTGGGGAAACCTACTTATCAGCATTCCTCCATCTTCAAATATTAAAATGTAGCAGAAAAGGACAAGACAATACAGTAATTATAATACATTGATGCCAAGCCTATCATCATACTGAAATATGTCCTGTCATTGCCTGGCGTTTAAAAATGTACTTAAAGCAACACTCAAGTCTAACCCGGATTGATGGAAAGGACTGGCCACAAAACAACAGGGACTCTGACATAATCTCTGGCCCAGCTTCCTGACGAAGCATGCTCTGTCAGCTGAGTGATGGTATTAACACTATGTAGAAGCCACACTGATCTGTTTCTTTTATGATGTATTAAAAAAGATCACCAACTATTAGCAGACAATACAATGTATTACATATCACCAACCATTATTAGTAATTATTTTTTGAACCAACTGCAATTCATCAACCACTCATTCACTTTCAGTCATTTTAAATTTTGATAAAGGTATAAATGCATACTAAAACATTCTCATTAATAATTTAATGTCATCATTAACAACGCAGCGCTGTTTAAACAGCAGACGCTGTCTAAATAACACAATGATGTCTAAACAACACCATACTGTGCTGTATAAACAACAACACTGTTTTGTCTAAACAATGTAGCACTATCTAAACAACAATATGGTGCTGTATTGTCAACACTGTATTGTCTAAACAACACAATGATGTCTAAACAACACAATATTGTGCTGTATCAACAACACTATGGTCTAAACAATGCAGCACTGTCTAAACAACACACTATGGCGCTGTATTAACAACACGGTATTGTCTAAACAACGCAGCACTGTCTAAACAACACACTATTGTGCTGTATCAACAACACTGGTCTAAACAATGCAGCACTGTCTAAACAACACACTATGGCGCTGTATTAACAACACGGTATTGTCTAAACAATGTAGCACTGTCTAAACAGCACAATATAATGCTGTATAAACAACAACACCATATTGTCTAAACACAATACGGTTTAAACAACAGAATAGTTATCTAACAATATCAGAATAACAAAATGCATATGTGATGGTTACCCCAGTTCTAATGTAAACTGCAGGTAAGTATGTTCACTTACACTATTAGGTAAAGTGGACAGTCATACAGACTTCAACATTAATCCATTGTATCCCCATGGTCATCACAGCTCTATATTTCATATGAATTTGATTCTTTATTTCAATTCCTAACACACATACATCTTTTATATATTTTTTTTAATTCAAACTAAATTCCTTAATTGTATCAATCAATTTAAATGATCTTTTCCCAATGAACATTTTGGACCATCTATTATCCCCATCATCCTATTCTAGTGCCCTCATAAACCATTTGTCTTATATTAGATTAGTTAGTTAGTATCATTAAGTTTACCATTGCTCTCACAATCACACATACTTGGTATTACTCTGCTATTTAACTCCTATTCTTTGAGAAACATACTTCAACAAAACAAATTGCACTTTTAAATAAATATATATATCTATACATTATAACAATTTAGGCAAAATTCTACAAAGAATAGAAGCTACAATAAAAAAAAACCTTAAAAATAAAATCAATAAAAGCCCTTAATTAAAGGTTATTACATATTCAAAGAAAAAAGTTTATCATCATCTATCATACCTACATGTATCACAAATATATATCATATATCGCTGATAAAGTTTTAAAGTTAACATTTATCATATAGGAAATATCTTGTGTGAAAAGAGTACTTGTGCCAATCAATATCATTGTTTTACTTCATGTTTATTTTTTCATCCATTTGAAAATACTCTCAAGTTTATACAGGAGATAAGGGAATAAACCATTTTTCTGGCTCAGAGTTGTTTCCCTTGGCAACGTGACAGTTCCCGAATGACGAGGAATAGCAGTGGAAACGATGCAAGTCTCATTAATAGATTTTTGTTTCTTTCTTTTTTTGTTTATACTTCATTTTACTTCCAAATACGCAAAATTGCAGCAACTACATTCTACAGTAGGCACTTCAAAGCATGTGATAAAACTGCTTACAATTAGATTACTAAATCAGTACTTCATTGACAACAATGCTACAATTTTATTTTGATGGTATTCAATACCTTAAAATGTACCCCTAGCTTTTCTTCAGCTTAGTTTTACTTAAGCTTGGGGACTTTGGAGGCCCTCTCGTGACAGGAGATTTTGAAGAATTACTAGTAGCAGAGGATTTTGAACGTGCACCAGTAACTGGAGATTTTGTTACGGGCGACTTTGGAATGTTAGTTTTTGGGACATGAGTATTTGATGAGGACTCCTCAGCAGTAGACTCCTTGGCTTCCACAGTTTTGGATTGATCCTCTGTATTTCCCCCCAGCTTTTCTTCCTTCTGTTTCTCACTCTCCAGACTTTTAGATTTCGCTTTTAGAAGCTTTGCATTCTTGTCAATCTTTGCATGTTCTGTTTCCACCATCTCTTGTAGTTCTTCCTGTAAAATAAAAAAAAACAGCTTCTTCTTATAAAATCTAAAAACTTTCTACAAAATTAAACTGAAGTTCTCTTCCTAAATTATCAGATAAATGACTTATTCCTACATAACTTCAATATACATAAGCTATACACAAATATGTCACTAATATTGGTTTTACAGAGTAAGAGTTAGCAAATTGCTAGTTAGCTTATACTCAGTACTTGTAGCTAAGTGTATAAGATCTGTTTCATAAACATTCAGAGAGTAAAAGAAATCCTTCACCAAAGTGAGAGTATAGGTCATGTTACTACCTAGCAGCAGTTCCCTTTAGTCTAGTGGTATGATGTTCTCATGGAGAGTGGGAGGTTGCTTGTTTGAGCAGACATGGTATTTTTATTCCCTCCTACCTATTACATATTTACCAGATGATCGCTTGCTAACGTACCTTCCATCCCAGCTTCTCTGCCATGAGGAGACAACCTTCATCACAAGTCCCTTGCCAAAACACATCTCTATAGAGAAAAACATTTGTTTATATCTAACTGCAGTTAAAGTTTACAAAATGGTTTAACAATGAAAATACTCACATAAGGAGTCCATTCTAAAATTTGGCACTGCATATATATATAGTTGTACTAATTAATCGATTTAATCGATTAGTCGTTTTATCTCTGACTATGACTAATCAATTATGAATTTTTTGTGATCTATCATGGTTAAGACAATATTTTCAAACATAGCTAGATGCCTTAAAAGATATCCGCAGCATTTTCCTCTATTTCAGTTAATGTGTTTGCAGATATTTCCTTTTCTGTTCAAGATTGATCAATAATTGATCATCAATTATTTAAGAAGTGGTGATGATCGATCATAAAATTTATAGTGATAAAGTTAAAGTGTCCATGTGACTAAATAAAAATAGAATGTAAAGTCAAACATCAGATCTGTGATTGACTTTTTGTTCAATTATATATACAAAATATATATATAAGTCGTTCAACAGAGTCAGAAAATAAGCCAATTTCACTAAGGATGAAAGATTTTATGAATCAACCAACACATTCAAAAGACAGTCAGGACATAACTTGGTTCTGTCTAACTTACCTGTAATGGTTTCTAACTTGAATGTAACGTTTTCTGTCTATACAACCTGTAATTCCTTATAACTTACCTGTAATTGTTTCTAACTAACCTGTAATGGTTTCTGTCTAACTTGCCTGTAATTGTTTCTGTCTAACATACCTGTAATTGTTTCTAACTTACCTGTAATTGTTTCTGACTTACCTGTAATGGTTTCTGTCTAACTTACCTGTAATTGTTTCTAACTTACCTGTAATTGTTTCTGTCTATCCTACCTGTAATTGTTTCTGTCTAACGTACCTGTAATTGTTTCTGTATAACTTACCTGTAGTTGTTTCTGTCTAACTTTCCTATAATTGTTTCTGTCTAACTTACCTGTAATTGTTCCTGTCTAACGTACCTGTAATTACTTCTGTCTAACTTAACTGTAATTGTTTTTGTCTAACTTACCTGTAATTGTCTTCATCATCAAACTTGAAGCCTCCTCCAAACATTAGCATGGTGATAGGATTGCTTGGCTAGAAAATAAAGAAAATACTTATAAAATATATCAATACAAATATACTAAATACTTTTGAAATGTATGTTATATTCAACGGAAAACCATTCAATATCCTCTATATATCATACCTCTGATCTGGTCCTCTCTAACCTAAAGTTTTATATATCCTACCCCTGATCTGGTCCTCTCTAAAGTTTTATATACCTTACCCCCGATCTGGTCCTCTCTAAAGTTTTATATACCTTACCCCTGATCTGGTCCTTAAAGTTTTATATACCTTACCCCTGATCCAGTCTTCTCTAAATTGATGTACATCCTCGGAGTATGATGCTGAGTTCTGAATGTGAAAACAAAATCAAACCTCAGATTAGCAAATTACTGCAGAACAGCATTGCAAAATAATATCATACCAGTTCTAAGTATGACTCAATATAACACTATACAGGACTTTACAAAGACTGATGGAGTGGGGATGGGGTAGGGTGCTGAATATAACACTATATAGGACTTGACAAAGAGTGATGGGGTGGGGGAGGGGTAGGGTGCTGAATATAACACTATATAGGACTTGACAAAGAGTGATGGGGTGGGGGGGGGGGTAGGGTGCTGAATATAACACTATACAGGACTTGACAAAGAGTGATGGGGTGGGGGAGGGGTAGGGTGCTGAATATAACACTATACAGGACTTGACAAAGGATGATGGGGTGGGGGAGGGGTTGGGGAGGGGTAGGGTGCTAAATATTACACTATACAGGACTTGACAAAGAGTGATGGGGTGGGGGGGGGGGGGAGGGGTAGGGTGCTGAATACAACACTATACAGGACTTGACAAAGAGTGATGGGGTGGGGGAGGGGTTGGGGAGGGGTAGGGTGCTAAATATTACACTATACAGGACTTGACAAAGAGTGATGGGGTGGGGGGGGGGGGAGGGGTAGGGTGCTGAATACAACACTATACAGGACTTGACAAAGGATGATGGGGTGGGGGAGGGGTAGGGTGCTGAATATTACACTATACAGGACTTGACAAAGGGTGATGGGGTGGGGGAGGGGTGGGGTGCTGAATACAACACTATACAGGACTTGAAAAAGGGTGATGGGGTGGGGATGGGGTGGGATGCTGAATATAACACTATACAGGACTTGACAAAGAGTGATGGGGTGGGGATGGGGTGGGATGCTGAATATAACACTATACAGGACTTGACAAAGGATGATGGGGTGGGGATATGGTGGGATGCTGAATATAACACTATACAGGACTTGACAAAGAGTGATGGGGTAGGGATGGGGTGGGATGCTGAATATAACACTATACAGGACTTGACAAAGGATGATGGGGTGGGGTGCTGAATATAACACTATACAGGACTTGACAAAGAGTGATGGGGTGGGGATGGGGTGGGATGCTGAATATAACACTATACAGGACTTGACAAAGGATGATGGGGTGGGGGAGGGGTGGGGTGCTGAATATAACACTATACAGGACTTGACAAAGAGTGATGGGGTGGGGATGGGGTGGGATGCTGAATATAACACTATACAGGACTTGACAAAGGATGATGGGGTGGGGGAGGGGTGGGGTGCTGAATATAACACTATACAGGACTTGACAAAGAGTGATGGGGTGGGGATGGGGTGGGATGCTGAATATAACACTATACAGGACTTGACAAAGGATGATGGGGTGGGGGAGGGGTAGGGTGCTGAATATTACACTATACAGGACTTGACAAAGAGTGATGGGGTGGGGGAGGGGGGGGGGGTAGGGTGCTGAATACAACACTATACAGGACTTGACAAAGGGTGATGGGGTGGGGGTGGGGTAGGGTGCTGAATATAACACTATATAGGACTTGTCAAAGGGTGATGGGGTGGGGGAGGGGTGGGGGAGGGGTAGGGTGCTGAATATTACACTATACAGGACTTGACAAAGGGTGATGGGGTGGGGGAGGGGTGGGGTGCTGAATATAACACTATACAGGACTTGACAAAGAGTGATGGGGTGGGGATGGGGTGGGATGCTGAATATAACACTATACAGGACTTGACAAAGGATGATGGGGTGGGGGAGGGGTAGGGTGCTGAATATTACACTATACAGGACTTGACAAAGAGTGATGGGGTGGGGGAGGGGGGAGGGGTAGGGTGCTGAATACAACACTATACAGGACTTGACAAAGGGTGATGGGGTGGGGGTGGGGTAGGGTGCTGAATATAACACTATATAGGACTTGTCAAAGGGTGATGGGGTGGGGGAGGGGTAGGGTGCTGAATATAACACTATACAGGACTTGACAAAGGATGATGGGGTGGGGGAGGGGTTGGGGAGGGGTAGGGTGCTAAATATTACACTATACAGGACTTGACAAAGAGTGATGGGTTGGGGGGGTGGGGGAGGGGTAGGGTGCTGAATACAACACTATACAGGACTTGACAAAGAGTGATGGGGTGGGGGAGGGGTTGGGGAGGGGTAGGGTGCTAAATATTACACTATACAGGACTTGACAAAGAGTGATGGGGTGGGGGGGGGGGGAGGGGTAGGGTGCTGAATACAACACTATACAGGACTTGACAAAGGATGATGGGGTGGGGGAGGGGTAGGGTGCTGAATATTACACTATACAGGACTTGACAAAGGGTGATGGGGTGGGGGAGGGGTGGGGTGCTGAATACAACACTATACAGGACTTGAAAAAGGGTGATGGGGTGGGGATGGGGTGGGATGCTGAATATAACACTATACAGGACTTGACAAAGAGTGATGGGGTGGGGATGGGGTGGGATGCTGAATATAACACTATACAGGACTTGACAAAGGATGATGGGGTGGGGATATGGTGGGATGCTGAATATAACACTATACAGGACTTGACAAAGAGTGATGGGGTAGGGATGGGGTGGGATGCTGAATATAACACTATACAGGACTTGACAAAGGATGATGGGGTGGGGTGCTGAATATAACACTATACAGGACTTGACAAAGAGTGATGGGGTGGGGATGGGGTGGGATGCTGAATATAACACTATACAGGACTTGACAAAGGATGATGGGGTGGGGGAGGGGTGGGGTGCTGAATATAACACTATACAGGACTTGACAAAGAGTGATGGGGTGGGGGTGGGGTGGGATGCTGAATATAACACTATACAGGACTTGACAAAGGATGATGGGGTGGGGGAGGGGTGGGGTGCTGAATATAACACTATACAGGACTTGACAAAGGGTGATGGGGTGGGGATGGGGTGGGATGCTGAATATAACACTATACAGGACTTGACAAAGGATGATGGGGTGGGGGAGGGGTAGGGTGCTGAATATTACACTATACAGGACTTGACAAAGAGTGATGGGGTGGGGGAGGGGGGAGGGGTAGGGTGCTGAATACAACACTATACAGGACTTGACAAAGGGTGATGGGGTGGGGGTGGGGTAGGGTGCTGAATATAACACTATATAGGACTTGTCAAAGGGTGATGGGGTGGGGGAGGGGTGGGGGAGGGGTAGGGTGCTGAATATTACACTATACAGGACTTGACAAAGGGTGATGGGGTGGGGGAGGGGTGGGGTGCTGAATATAACACTATACAGGACTTGACAAAGAGTGATGGGGTGGGGATGGGGTGGGATGCTGAATATAACACTATACAGGACTTGACAAAGGATGATGGGGTGGGGGAGGGGTAGGGTGCTGAATATTACACTATACAGGACTTGACAAAGAGTGATGGGGTGGGGGAGGGGGGAGGGGTAGGGTGCTGAATACAACACTATACAGGACTTGACAAAGGGTGATGGGGTGGGGGTGGGGTAGGGTGCTGAATATAACACTATATAGGACTTGTCAAAGGGTGATGGGGTGGGGGAGGGGTAGGGTGCTGAATATAACACTATACAGGACTTGACAAAGGGTGATGGAGTGGGGGAGGGGTGGGGTGCTGAATATAACACTATATAGGACTTGTCAAAAGGTGATGGGGTGGGGGAGGGGTGGGGTGCTGAATATAACACTATACAGGACTTGACAAAGACTGATGGGGTGGGGGAGGGGTGGGGGAGGGGTGGGGTGCTGAATATAACACTATACAGGACTTGACAAAGGGTGATGGGGTGGGGGTGGGGTAGGGTGCTGAATATAACACTATATAGGACTTGTCAAAGGGTGATGGGGTGGGGGAGGGGTGGGGTGCTGAATATAACACTATACAGGACTTGACAAAGGATGATGGGGTGGGGGAGGGGTAGGGTGCTGAATACAACACTATACAGGACTTGTCAAAGAGTGATGGGGTGGGGTGCTGAATATAACACTATACAGGACTTGCAAAAGAGGGATGGGGTGGGGGAGGGGTGGGGTGCTGAATACAACACTATTCAGGACTTGCAAAAGAGGGATGGGGTGGGGGAGGGGTAGGGTGCTGAATTTACAATACTTTTACAAACTTTAGAATTCTAGACTGCATTAAATTGCAACAAAGTTTTTGAAAATGATTCAGAATTAGAAACAATCTGATTGGTCAATAATTCATAAGCTGTGCTAATCATAGAAGGCCATCAGAACAATCATTCAAATGGGGCTCCTTCAGATCAGCATGTACGGAAGTACACAAAATAAAATTGACAGATAGATGTGCCATTTAATTGGTTGCTTTTAAAAGAACAGTGTAAATTATATTGCTGTAGTTTAGTCAAGAGGCATACCTGTTGGGAAGAGCTGCAAATGGCTGCACCACTAAAGATGTACCCAAGATCAGTAGTAAGTCACATTCCTTCATGTCCTGAATGACACAAGAACAAATAAACCTCACTGTACATGTATATAAATAAATAACATTGTTGCTTTTTCGAAGAAAAAAATCCCATTTCAAATCTTCTTCAAAGAAATCTTAACGTTTTGCTGTAGATTCTTACCCCATTTACCAATTCTCCAAATCTGCTGGGGAGAGACTCTCCAAAGAATACAATATCTGAAATCACATGATAAAAATATATTTCAATGACCATGGTTATAATACCACATGATAATGTATTTCAGCGACCCTGATCATAATACCGTATGATAATGTATTTCAGCGACCCTGGTTATGATACCACATAATGTATTTCAATGACCCTAGTTATGATACCACATAATGCATTTCAATTACCCTAGTTATAATACCACATAATGCATTTCAATGACCCTAGTTATGATACCACATAATGTATTTCAATGACCCTAGTTATGATACCACATAATGCATTTCAATGACCCTAGTTATGATACCACATAATGCATTTCAATTACCCTAGTTATGATACCACATGATAATGTATTTCAATGACCCTGGTTATGATACAGCAAGATAATCAATGTATTTCAGCGACCCTGATTATAATACTGTATGATAATGTATTTCAGCGACCCTGGTTATGATACCACATAATGTATTTCAATGACCCTAGTTATGATACCACATAATGCATTTCAATTACCCTAGTTATGATACCGCATGATAATGTATTTCAATGACCCTGTATTTCAATGACCCTGGTTATGATACAGCAAGATAATCAATGTATTTCAATGACCCTGGTTATGATACCGCATGATAATGTATTTCAATGACCCTATATTTACATTCTGTGTTGCATTTGTCTATATGTCGCTAGTAAACCAAATTGTATTCATGAGACTGTATACTACAATTTACAGTGATTCGGTCAGTGTAGGAATACAGCTCCAAGTATTGTAGGTTGAACGATGGCCGCCAGTTTAATTTCGGCCTAGAGAGCTTTGGAATGCTAGTATTTATTCACAGGAGCCACAACCAAAAATAAAGCAACGTCACAAGTTATGAGAGTATCATTTTATGGTTAGAAAAATGTAGTCAACACGATATTACTTTAAGTGCCATTCTTGATCTATACGAAATATGATCAAATTGTCAATGTCGTCACACTCACAGGGGCTCGTTCCGAATTTTCAGAAATGCAAGACACGTCAACATTGAAAGTTAAGTACATTGTATTTACAAAAAAAAATCTTGTATAATCATCGGGAGTATCGACATGGTTTCCGGTTGTGTATGTGTAGGCCTACTGGATTTTAGTATTGTGGTTATTCACTGATGTCAAAGGCCTACCTTACAAAATCGAGCCCCTGTGAAGTTGAAAATCGTCTGCTAAGTTAGCGACACTGATGTGACCGGTTAGACTGGAATCTGTTTCGAATGAAATATCCTTGGAATCGTTTTCCCCTACTGTCAAGACGACTTTTATTTAGAATTCAAGAGCTGATATTCTTCTTAAAATAACGTAAATCCAGTCGATAGAAACATAAGTGTTTTCAAGGAATCGAGTCTGTCCTTGGCAATGCCCGTTTAACGCCACATCACTTCTAAATGTTAACTGTATATCATTGCGCAGAAAAACAGTTTTGATTTTAAACAATCAGAAATCATGCAATTGTGAACAACTTGACGATACCTACAAACGTATATGAAATAAAGAATAAAGCCAAATTGTGCAAAAACCGTCTTATGTGTTTGCTATTAATAACGTCATCAGGGACTATATTATTCCTTCTGGAAATTTCGGCTGTTCCGGTATTTGAACTTGATGACGTCAGTGATAGAGTAAGCGGCAAATTTAAAAGCGTCATAACCTACAGTAAATAAAAAATCTTTATGAATGTAAATATAAGCATTGCACTGTTACCAAGTGGTAGTATACAGTTGATATGAATACAATTTGGGTGACAGATAAATATTTCATAACGGGCGACATTCTATTTATCTGTCACCCAAATTGTATTCATATCGACTGTATATTACCATTTGGTAACAGTTCAATGCTTAAGTATTTCAATGACCCTGGTTATGATACCGCATGATAATGTATAATGACACTGTATTTCAGTGACCCTGTATTTCAATGACCCTGGTTATGATACAGCAAGATGATCAATGTATTTCAATGACCCTGGTTATGATACCGCATGATAATGTATTTCAATGACCCTGGTTATGATACCGCATGATAATGTATTTCAATGACCCTGGTTATGATACAGCATGATAAATAATGTATTTCATTAACCCTGGTTATGATACTGCAATGTCAAAAGACAATATATTTCTACTTATATAGCTTAACAGTAGGCACATGATTTCACATCAACTCAATTCACAGTATAAATTAAGTCAATATTTCTTTGTGAGAATGTCAGGGTGTTCTGTGGAGTGTTTTCAGACTATTTCTGAGTAAACAGATTATACATGTATTTATACATCTGTAGATGTATAATGAACGTACATTATCTACTAGATATTGATTTTAGATTTCCATGGTTTTTCACCTGCTAAGTACTTACCCGGTTTCACAATGTTATCTTCACAACCAGGCACATCACACTTAGGTACTTCCCCAGCAAATACCTTTTCTAAAACAAACAGAATATATGGTAAAAACAACCTCATTATGGGTTCTCTCTACCTATACATATCTTACATGTTTCTGATTTAGATTTGTATTATTTTGATTATACAGAAAGTACCATTTGTAGAGTTATACAAACATTTCATGGATATCTTACTACAAAGTAAATGTTTAACTTGATAGGAATGTTTTATATATCTGCCATCCAAACACAACAGGCCCATCAATTTTAATTTACCTGTAGCGAGTAGCTTTGCTTTACAACCTGTTCCTATTTTAAACAATAAATCTGGTTTAGAACACCAGACTTTCCTAATAAATGCTGTAGTTTGACAGGTTCTCGGCCCGTCAGTGTTACCGTCAGAATACCATACCTTCTATAACGCTATGGTTTGACAGGTTCTCGGCCCGTCAGTGTTACTGTCAGAATACCATACCTTCTATAATGCTATGGTTCGACAGGTTCTCGGCCCGTCAGTGTTACCGTCAGAATACCATACCTTCTATAATGCTATGGTTTGACAGGTTCTTAGCTCGTCAGCCTCACCATCAGAATACCATACCTTCTATAACGCTATGGTTTGACAGGTTCTCGGCCCGTCAGTGTTACTGTCAGAATACCATACCTTCTATAATGCTATGGTTTGACAGGTTCTCGGCCCGTCAGTGTTACTGTCAGAATACCATACCTTCTATAACACTATGGTTTGACAGGTTCTTAGCTCGTCAGTGTGTACCGTCAGAATACAATACCTTCTATAACGCTATGGTTTGACAGGTTCTCGGCCCGTCAGTGTTACTGTCAGAATACCATACCTTCTATAACACTATGGTTTGACAGGTTCTTAGCTCGTCAGTGTGTACCGTCAGAATGCAATACCTTCTATAACGCTATGGTTTGACAGGTTCTCAGCCCGTCAGTGTTACTGTCAGAATACCATACCTTCTATAATGCTATGGTTTGACAGGTTCTTAGCTCGTCAGCCTCACCATCAGAATACCATACCTTCTATAACGCTATGGTTTGACAGGTTCTCGGCCCGTCAGTGTTACTGTCAGAATACCATACCTTCTATAATGCTATGGTTTGACAGGTTCTTAGCTCGTCAGCCTCACCATCAGAATACCATACCTTCTATAACGCTATGGTTTGACAGGTTCTCGGCCCGTCAGTGTTACTGTCAGAATACCATACCTTCTATAATGCTATGGTTTGACAGGTTCTCGGCCCGTCAGTGTTACTGTCAGAATACCATACCTTCTATAACACTATGGTTTGACAGGTTCTTAGCTCGTCAGTGTGTACCGTCAGAATGCAATACCTTCTATAACGCTATGGTTTGACAGGTTCTCGGCCCGTCAGTGTTACTGTCAGAATACCATACCTTCTATAACACTATGGTTTGACAGGTTCTTAGCTCGTCAGTGTGTACCGTCAGAATGCAATACCTTCTATAACGCTATGGTTTGACAGGTTCTCAGCCCGTCAGTGTTACCGTCAGACCATATTTTCTATAACGCTATGGTTTGACAGGTTCTAGGCCTGTCAGTGTTACCGTCAGAATACCATATTTTCTATAACGCTATGGTTTGACAGGTTCTCGGCCCGTCGGTGTTACCGTCAGACCATATCTTCTATAACGATATTGTTTGACAGGTTCTCTGCCTGTCAGTGTTACTGTCAGAATACCATACCTTCTATAACGCTATGGTTTGACAGGTTCTTAGCTCGTCAGCTTCACCGTCAGAATACCATACCTTCTATAACGCTATGGTTTGACAGGTTCTCGGCCTGTCAGTGTTACTGTCAGAATACCATACCTTCTATAACACTATGGTTTGACAGGTTCTTAGCTCGTCAGCCTCACCGTCAGAATACCATACCTTCTATAACGCTATGGTTTGACAGGTTCTTAGCTCGTCAGCCTCACCGTCAGAATACCATACCTTCTATAACGCTATGGTTTGACAGGTTCTCGGCCTGTCAGTGTTACTGTCAGAATACCATACCTTCTATAACGCTATGGTTTGACAGGTTCTCGGCCTGTCAGTGTTACTGTCAGAATACCATTATGATTTGACAGGTTCTCAGCTCATCAGTGTTTACCGTCAGAATACCATACCTTCTATAACGCTATGGTTTGACAGGTTCTTAGCTCGTCAGCCTCACCGTCAGAATACCATACCTTCTATAATGCTATGGTTTGACAGGTTCTCGGCCTGTCAGTGTTACTGTCAGAATACCGTTATGGTTTGACAGGTTCTCAGCCCGTCAGTGTTACCGTCAGACCATATCTTCTATAACGCTATGGTTCGACAGGTTCTCAGCCCGTCAGTGTTACCGTCAGACCATATCTTCTATAACGCTATGGTTCGACAGGTTCTCGGCCCGTCAGTGTTACCGTCAGACCATATCTTCTATAACGCTATGGTTCGACAGGTTCTCGGCCCGTCAGTGTTACCGTCAGACCATATCTTCTATAACGCTATGGTTTGACAGGTTCTTGGCCTGTCAGTGTTACTGTCAGAATACCATATCTTCTATAACGCTATGGTTTGACAGGTTCTAGGCCTGTCAGTGTTACTGTCAGAATACCATATCTTCTATAACGCTATGGTTCGACAGGTTCTCAGCCCGTCAGTGTTACCGTCAGACCATATCTTCTATAACGCTATGGTTTGACAGGTTCTCAGCCCGTCAGTGTTACCGTCAGACCATATCTTCTATAACGCTATGGTTTGACAGGTTCTTAGCTCGTCAGTGTTACCGTCATATCTTCTATAACGCTATGGTTTGACAGGTTCTCGGCCCGTCAGTGTTACTGTCAGACCATATCTTCTATAACGCTATGGTTTGACAGGTTCTCGGCCCGTCAGTGTTACTGTCAGAATACCATACCTTCTATAACGCTACGGTTTGACAGGTTCTCGGCCTGTCAGTGTTACCGTCAGAATACCATTATGGTTTGACAGGTTCTCAGTTCGTCAGTGTTACCGTCAGAATACCATACCTTCTATAATGCTATGGTTTGATAGGTTCTCAGTTCGTCAGTGTTACTGTCAGAATACCATCATACCTTCTATAAAATCTTTGCTGTATTCCTTTTCACAAATAAGGCAGTGAGCTGTGCGGAAACTTCCATGAGCCTCGACTAATTTCTCTGGGTCAAGCCCTGCTTGACTTTCAAGGGTGTCAATGTTCTTGAAAGACAAAATATCAATTATAGGACAACACATACAATAAATTAGAAAGATGACAAAGTATAAAGATTTTTTCCACAATTAAATGATGAAAGTTAAATATTTTTATTAAGCAATGTTTCCCTATCCCCACAACTTACCCCTCAGCACCTAGATATAGCTGTACCTTGATACCCTGCTAACCCTTACCTGGGTATAATGACGTAGCAACAGGCCTTTGTCAGCAAGCATCTTGATGAAGTAGTGACAAGGGGTTGGCTACAGAATCAAAAGACAATGTTTACCTTATTGTGTTGATGGGACAATGGAAAATAACAAGCAAACAACTACCAGGTATATCATGCATTATCATTACACAATATGGAAATACAACCTCCAATGAAAACAAACCTGATCAATTTCTTTTATCATTATATCTTTGTTAAGAAAGTATTGATGTTCATTAAGAAAATAAATATTTCATACCTTGAACACACCTGGCCATAGCTCTTTGGCAAGAAGAAAAAATGGCTCCGGATTTTTCTGGAAAAAAATCATTTATTTAGTTATTTGTATCTTTGACCTTCAAAACCTGAAAGTGCAAACTTCCGGGGAAAAAACAAAATTGAAAACAAGAACTAGAGAGCACATTGGTGACTAACCCCTAAAATACCCAATGTCAGACACATTGGTGACTAGCCCCTAAAATACCCAATGTCAGACACATTGGTGACTAGCCCCTAAAATACCCAATGTCAGACACATTGGTGACAAACCCCTAAAATACCCAATGTCAGACACATTGGTGACTAACCCATAAAATACCCAATGTCAGACACATTGGTGATTAACCCCTAAAATACCCAATGTCTGACACATTGGTGACTAACCCCTGAAATACCCAATGTCAGACACATTGGTGACAAACCCCTAAAATACCCAATGTTAGACACATTGGTGACAAACCCCTAAAATACCTAAAATACCCAATGTCAGACATTGGTGACTAACCCCTAAAATACCCAATGTCAGACACATTGGTGACTAACCCCTGAAATACCCAATGTCAGACACATTGGTGACAAACCCCTAAAATACCCAATGTTAGACACATTGGTGACAAACCCCTAAAATACTCAAGATCAGACACATTGGTGACAAACCCCTATAATACCCAATGTCAGACACATTGGTGATTTACTCCCAAAATAATGTCAGACACATTGGTGACTTACTCACAAAATACTCAATGTCTGACACATTGGTGACTTACTCACAAAATACTCAATGTCAGACACATTGGTGACTTACCCAGAAATATCCAATATCGAACACAGCCTGTGGATGAGGAAGGTTGTACTTTTGTAGGTTGTCATAAAGGCCTGTATTTGGGGACCTGAAATCCGGAATACCCGCCGCTGTAATAACCAAAAGTCTCGTAAGTATAGGACATGTCAAATACACTACTTACAAAACTAGATCTGTCTGTACTATGTTACAAAACTGTGGCCTTAACTACTTCCAAAGCCACCGCTGGTTCTATAAAAATATAGACCTATCAATCAATCCCAATAAGTGTACATCTAAAGTGTCTGTAGCTAGATGTACTTCTTTATGTCAACACTAGGGATATCTTATATTATGTACTTCTTTATTTCAACACTAGGGATATCTTATATTATGTACTTCTTTATTTCAACACTAGGGATATAAGTTCTTTATTTCAACACTAGGGATATCTATATTTTATTTTCTACCTACAATTTTATTCTCCTTAAGTCACTCATCTGTATAGGATTTAGATAGTGTACACAAACCAGAACTACACCAAACAGTGGAATTCTTCACCAATCTAAGTGATAACAAATCTAGGACTCACATTTACAACGGTCAGGAGAAAACTGTTCCTCAATGTTGAGACTCCTTTCTTATTAAATAGGACAGTTACAACATTGTTTAAGGGTTAACTGTAATATTTTTTTTACGTTATTGAGCAATAACACAAAAAACTGGGGTGTACTCTGAATAAACCGTGAAGTGGTTTATGAAAAGAGTACACCCCAGTTTTTTGTGTTATTGCTCAATAACGTAAAAAAATATTACAGTTAACCCTTACAATTTAATTAACAACGATAAGAAACATTTTCATTAAGTTTAACATGTTTATTTTGCTCCAGATTTAAAAACACATCGATAAATACAAAATCCCGTGAACAACGATTACTCCGCTGACGTCACAGTCATTATTTATGTTATGAGATGATAACATAATTTTTTGAGCCAATGAAAATGCTTGTTACAAGCAAAATTAAATTATGAGAATTTAAACTGAATACTGTATCCATCCAACAACATTTTGACTACTGGACACCTCAAGAGTGTTGCTTCTCTAGTTTCTTACCTACATACCCAGTACCTAAGTAATGATTGATGTATGTACCTGTTGAAATGCCGGCTCCTGCCATCGTGATGATCTTCTTACACTTTCCACTTTTAATGTAATTGACAACACCATCCATGTCCAGCGTTTCTAACACCTGTTCTGGTGAGGGCCCCAAACCAAGAGACAGTTTCATCATATCCATTAGCCATTCTCGACCTGGGTTAGAAACAAAATACATGGCATCTCCATGAGGACTTCCGAGACACATTCCTTTAGGCTTTACTTGGTTCACTGATAGGCTGCATCATTTATATATTACAACAAAAAAGTATGTTATAGGTACATCATATCAGTTTTTTATAAATAGAATTTGAAGTTTCAAGAGTTTGATTGTTTGTACAAAGAAAACTAATAAAAATGATTATGCTGTAAATTATTTTCATCCTTGGTTCATTTAAAAAATGCTTTCAACATTGTGCAACAGTAATGAAACTTATGTTTCAGAGTAATTATATTGCTTAGATTTTTTTCTTAATACTTTTTTCTTGTTTCTTTTCTCATATTGCCCAAATGGTAATATATTTTTTTATATTTTCTGTCAAAATAATTTCCATGAATTATATGGGTTTTTTCAAGTGTCTGCTATTTTATGATAAATTTTACTATAAGATAAATTAAATGTTAATTTAAATGAACTGATACCTGGTTCAGAAACAATACTCAGGTTATAGATATACTTACGTTCCTGTACTTCCTGAAATAATAATTAAAATTAAAGTGAATACTAATATAAAGAGGATAATGGGCCATATGGGGAATGAAACATTTAGCAATGCTAGATCAATTTTCTTTAAATTAACAATTCACATAAAAACAATGGATTAATAACTTTTACTCATTTCTATATCTTGTATATTCATACAGATTTATATTTTACGATAGGTTAATTAGTAAGATATACAGTACACTTGAGTATTTTTTTAAAATAACTTTGTTTTATTCTAAAAGATTGACAAACCTCTGCTGATTCTTCTTTAACTTGTTTTTTCTCTTCTACTTCCCCAACAATGGGTTCTGGGAAAATCAAAGCAGACACAGCGTATTAGATTAACAGATTCTGATTGGCAAATGTACCTACATTGTATTCTAATATCATACAAAAATGATACAATAACATAATTCATTTATGACAAGCCATTTTCTCACCCAAAAGGTACTTTGTGCCTCAATAAGACACAGGACCTGCTACTGTCACAGGTCCTTAAGGAATCTGTTTGATAATGAATTGGTAATAATGAACTGGAGCACACTATATAATAATCTCTGGATATTCAACATTTCTACAATAAATAAATAATCAATGTGACTATGTCCAATGGTTAAACCTCTGACCAGTCTAATCTTGCTTTTAAAACATATCACTCAGATTCTCAACAAATAAATTCACATCTAGTTTTGAAAAGATTGTGCTTTCGTTATAGGTATCAAACATTTGTTTACACTTATATTGTTTAGTATCAGCAGTGACATTAATTCTTAATATTATTAATTTATATTAATTATGAATCTTGATGAAAATTGACACATAAAAACAACACCTTTGAATTAGTAGCGACAAGTTCACAGATTTTTAACCAACAGTTTATTAAGATTATTGTACCAATAGTCTGACATTCACCTTGGTTAATAATGAGTATATATATCGACAAGCTGTAAATTGTAATGTAATATCTTCTCACCCAGGAAATAATTCATAAGACAACAACTTCCTCATTGTTATACTATGCATAAACAGACTGTCTTTTACCAGTATAACAAAAATCTACTATGCCAATGACCTTTGACCGTTATGACCAAAATATCCTGTTTTTTCGTTCTGCCTGTAATTAAATGTATCATATCATCTGGCAAATTATGAACTACAAATATATTTTGCTTTTGAGGGTGTTTGCGTATGATAAGCTGTTTCATGTATATATATACATTACTTACATGATTAAGTATTAGAAGAAAACAATCACACTAGCATACTAAGAACAAGAGACCTAGCTAATGTATATTGTACTGGAAATAACAAGAGGTCCAGTGGGTCTGAATCATTCACCTGTTCTACAGGGATGACCTTGCAGAAAAGGCTTAAATGAGATGACTTTTAAGGTTGATTTAAATCACTAACAAGTATCAAATATATCAATAATAATCCTTTTAACTATGTACCATATCTTAATCTAATCAATAATAATCCTTTTAACTATGTACCATATCTTAATCTAATATCAGAAACCCATGCATATACTGGTAGGTTAAAGAATTTTGAAAATATTTTAGAACATTTGAACCTTTCAACATTAAAATAGGTCAAGGTGATTAATTTGAACTAAAATGGAAGCCCTCCATCCAAACATAGTAATACTATCAAGTCATATCATATTATATAACCTTTTGGCCTGTTCATCCCTGTAGTAACATGTCCAATAGCATTACTTGCCATAGGAGTCTTTTTTTAATTTAATATAACATCTTTGACCCCTAAGTCTTCAGAATAGGTCAAGGTCATTCATTCAAAAAGACTTGGCAGCCCTTCATCCCAAGGATAACCTATATCATGTATCTGGGTCTCTTTTTTTTTTATTGAGAAGACATATGAAGAGAAGAGTTGATGCCGGACAGACAACGGACGTCACACCATTGCAGAGGAGCTCATGTATAACTTGGACAAGAGAGATTAATATCATAAAATGTGAAAAGACAACTTGATAAACTGTGGTTTCAATATTAATAATCACACCATGCAAGCAGAACTCTAACATACCATATTCTAATGTTTGTACATCACCGAATGAGATCCGTTTTTTTTGCTTTTTATCCACATCTGTAATATAACAATACTACAGCATGCAGCATTCTTCACAAAGAAAAACAACTGATGCAAATAAATCAAAGCAAGTGTACATGCACTTTACATTATTCTTTAAAAGCCAAAATGCCACATTTCACAGATATGTAAATGAAAGGATAAACTCTGTCTGGCATGAATGTAATCACCAGAGGTATATGATTAGGTACTTCCTAGTCCTTAGGTACTCTCCTAGTCCGTAGGTACTCTACCAGTCCAAATTATTCTGACACTTAATGTCAACTAGTTTATATTGGTCTGGCGATGATAAAACATCAGAATAAGTCAGACTAGTACTCTCAAGGCAGAGAGGGTATAGGAAGACTCTCCAGGAACACACAACTAGATACACCTGGGTGTTCTTAAAATATACCTGGGTACATACAGATACACTTGGCTGTTGTATACACCTAGATGCTCTACAGCTACACCTGGGTACAACTAGACACACCTGGGTGTTCTCCATGTACACCTGGGTACAACTAGATACACCTGGGTGTTCTCCATGTACACCTGGGTACAACTAGACACACCTGGGTGTTCTCCATGTACACCTGGGTACAACTAGATACACCTGGGTGTTCTCCATGTACACCTGGGTACAACTAGATACACCTGGGTGTTCTAAAAATATACCTGGGTACATACAGATACACCTGGCTGTTGTAAAGGTATACCTGGGTTTATAACTAGATACACCTGGATGCTCTACATGTACAACTATACTGAAGATAAACCCAATTGCTCTCCAGGTAAATCTGGGTACAGATAGATACACCTGGGTGCTCTGCAGATAAAACTGGGCACAAATAGATACATCTTGGTTCTCTCTAGTCCAGATAAACACGGGTATAGATAGATACACCTGGGTGCTATCCAGATACACCTAGATTCAGCTAGATACAGCTGGGCACAGCCAGATACACCTGGGTGCTCTTTAGATGCACCCGAGTACAGCTACATAAAACCAAGTGCTCTCCAGATACATCTGGATACAGCTAGATACACCTGGATAGTGGATACATTTGTTAAATGATGCTAAATAAAAGTGAAGGCTCACCAGGTACACCTGGGTCATCTTCGGAGACCCATGGTTGATTGTACTACAAAACGCTACACTTATCACCCGTGGATCCATTCAGCCAGAAAACCTCGTTTCAATGACGTCACTTTATAAATAGTAACCAATCAACACATGTTTACGGGAATATTCGCAGCCATTGTTTTTTATATGCAGCTTCTATAAAGCATATGTTACCTTTAATCTCAATGGCTAAAATATTGACTGGAAAATGTTTCGGGGATAATCAGATGGCATCTATAAAAGCAATGTTTTCTGGCAGAGTGGACCCACGGGTGATATGTGTAGTGAAGCATGCAATGCACCAGGGTCCACTATATAAACCTGGATACATTCAGAAAAAAATGAAAATAACCTTAACATAATGTCATTTCTGAGGTTAACAATCAACGTAAGCTTGGTAGAGCTTTTATTATGACCCCACTAAGGGAACAAAAAATGTGTTTTTGGATGTTGGAGGAATTTAACCCATGAGGGAAAACCAACTATAACCCAACAGACATTATCCCCTGCTGCCATTGTCTAAAACCCATATTCGAAAGGAGAATGGTCTAAAGTTCATTTGTGACTGCACTAAGCATGACAGTATTCTAATTTACAGTTAGCACATTAGCAGTCAGGGATACAGAGAAACCTCTTCTCAGGTACTCATAACAGTCACGGCTACCGAGACACCTCACTAAGGTACTCATTAGCTGTCACGGCTTCCGAGACACCTCTTCTCAGGTACTCATAACAGTCCTGGCTACCGAGACACCTCTTCTCAGGTACTCATTAGCAGTCACGGCTACCGAGACACCTCACTAAGGTACTCATTAGCTGTCACGGCTACCGAGACACCTCACTAAGGTACTCATTAGCAGTCACGGCTACAGAGACACCTCACTAAGGTACTCATTAGCAGTCCTGGCTACCGAGACACCTCACTCAGGTACTCATTAGCAGTCACAACTACCGAGACACCTCACTCAGGTACTCATTAGCAGTCCTGGCTACCGAGACACCTCATGCCAGTACTCATTAGCAGTCCTGGCTACCGAGACATCTCATGCTGGTACTCATTAGCAATCACGGCTTCCGAGACACATCACTAAGGTACTCATTAGCAGTCACGGCTACCTAGACACCTCACTCGGGTACTCATTAGCATTCCTGGCTACCGAGACACCTCACTAAGGTACTCATTAGCAGTCACGACTACAGAGACACCTCACTCAGGTACTCATTAGCAGTCACGGCTACCGAGACACCTCACTCAGGTACTCATTAGCAGTCACGACTACCGAGACACCTCACTCAGGTACCCATTAGCAGTCACGGCTATCAACACACCTCACTCAGGTACTCATTAGCCGTCCTGGCTACCGAGACACCTCACTCAGGTACCCATTTGCAGTCACGGCTATCAACACACCTCACTCAGGTACTCATTAGCAGTCAAGGCTACCGAGACACCTCACTCAGGTACCCATTAGCAGTCACTGACTACCGAGACACCTCACTCAGGTACCCATTAGCAGTCACGACTACCGAGACACCTCACTCAGGTACTCATTAGCAGTCAAGGCTACCGAGACACCTCACTCAGGTACTCATTAGCAGTCACGGCTACAGAGACACCTCACTAAAGTACTCAATGGCACTGTCTCGTTATATATTATCATGCCTAGCTGTAAGTTCATGGTTATTTTAACAAAATACATGGGAATTTGTCGACAAAAAGAACATATGCATAGAAAATTAAATAAATAATGATCAGAATCCCTATCAGTATCAGCTTTATCTGTCACAGGTACTTCAAGTGGTCATGAGCGTGATATGTAAATCATACTCATGTCAACAAGTACCTGCGGATATAACTTATAATATAAAAGCTGGATATAATCTAATTCATTGCACATGCAATTTGGAGCTGGAAACAGTTATACACATACAGTTATTGCCTTAATTGACACTGAATACAATTTTGTTATTCACGACATTTTGTGTCTACCACCGTCCGTCCCGTTTGCTTTGTGCCATGTATTCCTACACTTCTTACATGCTTACTTCCTTCTAACATATTTACCTTCTTCTGAATTTGATGCCATTCCGGGATCGATTCCACTGCCTGTGAGGCTACGACTGGCGATAACAGTAGGTACTGAAGTGTCACGTGCCAAGTGACAAAAATGAAAGTTAAATCCTTACGGGGTTAGTAGGCCTAGTCACAATAAATGACGATAGTCAAGTCTTGACCGAAAAAAAACCCTTCAGTCTCTAAGTTTAGACTAATGACATCATCGACGTATTTATAGGTCACCGAATTAACTGTGGTAAAACTAAGCTAGTTAGGTAGATTCTACATCACTCAGGACAACAATAAATGATAAACATTTTTTTCATAGATCAGCGTCGCGTACACGCTTAAAAAAATGTGGCTCATAGGGCCTTCGTTTATGCGGACAAACCGGTTCGTCAGTTTTTTAAATGAAAACATTTCAAACATAGTCTTCATATCTTGACGGACCTGTGAATGTAAATACATGCATTGGAAGTCTTTGTCAAGGCTCGTCTGAAAACAATATAAATTCACCAGGTCCGTCTTAATTTCATAAACGAACAACACAATAACGGTCCAACTGGTCCAACCGTTTGGACTGCAAAAACGAAAACGGCCCTTCAGAAAACAGCGCATTATACCATATTCGACCTAATAAGCACACTTCGCGCTATCAAAACAAAACAAGAGACACAGAGAGCCTGTATCGCTCACATGGTTGGATTTGACCAAACGTTGAAATAATGTTCATGTCCCATTTGTAAATTGCTTTATTTGTTGATATTGAACAATACTATAGAGGATATATATACAATGTACAATGTATGCATTGTTATGATTATGGGATGGGGATCTCAACTGCTTCAAAGATATAACCCAGAAACGAAATCCAGACTCAGTAGGGGTGGTAAAAGTACCCAGAATTTGATTTTCAACATTAGTGTGTTTAAAGAAACAAAGTCCAATGGGGGTAAAGAAAGACCCCTGGGACTATTTAACATCGGGATAGTGTGTTGTGTTTGTCTCTTGATGCCCAACAATGGTAATGGGGTGGGGGTCTCAACGATTTCAAATAGCCTATATATAACCAAGATACTAAGCCCCTAGGGTGGGGAAAGACCCTAGGGCCTACTTTTAAAACATGCTATTGTTTATCTCTTGATGCCAAGCAATGCTATATATATACATTTTACATGTATATGCATGGTTATGGGATGGGGATCTCAATTAACGGTTTCAAAAGTATAACCAAGAAAATATTGATGTCCAGCAATGCTATATTTGGTTATGAGGTGGGGATCTCAACATTTTCAAAAATACAAGAATCCTTTATAATTGCCCGCTCCTTGGCCCCTTCGGATCAGCCTGACCATTTGATTCCGCGCCACCTTGGGATGCTACCATTCAAATAACAGAAATATCGTTTAAAGCAATATTGCCAAATTGCTCCCCTTTGGCCCCGCCCCTCAGCTCCATTGGGGTCATCCCATCATTTTTAGTTTTATGAATTCATGGTTAAACTGTTGATGAACGGACGGACGTCGGACGCCACGTTACGGCATAAGCTCACCTTGGTCCTTCGGACCAGGCGAGCTAATAAAAGGGGGAGAGGAGGTTGAAAAATTTCCTCAACCTGTGTATATCTGTATGAAGCAAAAACAAACCAGAGTCTTTGGTTAATTGACCGAGAATTATATAAGCAGATCTATATTTTACTAAGTTCAATTAGATCACCGTCCTCCTTTTCTGCAAAAAAGCGGGGGTGCACATAAAAGGGCAGGCGCGCTTACATTAGATATATTACGGCAACTTAGGGCCATTCAGGTAAAAAAAATGAGCGAGTGAGGGGGCAAAATGGGCCTGAGGGGGCGAAATGGGCCTAACTTTAAGAAATCAGAAAGCGTAGCTACAATTGTACTATGCATCCTTGCATGTCACACATTTTATTCCGAAAAAATAATACACCTTTACGGTAATATGGATATACGAAATGCTTAATGCTAAAAAGTCATACCAATAGTTATTAATGGACTCATGCATGAATTGACTCTTTATTCGTATCTAATTCATCATTCCATACATTACATAGAACTTCTGCAAGAAGTGAAAAAAGGGATACTGGATAATTATATAGACAGATTTCTAACAATCGAATCAAATATGTACTCAAGTAAAGAACGCAACTTCTATTATTGTAATCTTGGCATCCCCTTTGTATTGAAGCACTTCGATATAATTGATCCGTTTCGCGTTCTCCTTTGTACTGCACAAAGGAGACAACGAAACAGATATCCGGATTTAGAGATTTATCAGATCCGGACAGGGAATAAGAGGGCATTCAAGACTAGATATTAAAAAAAATCCGTGCCTTGCGAATTGTAAGAACAACTTTAGAACCGAATGTAAACACTTTAAAAATAGACTGGATATAACTGTGAGAATCAGGAACTCCTTTAGAATACGAATCACTAAGGAAGCTACATTGACGGCCTGGTTAGGTCTGTGGTGACGTATCTTAGGTCAACATCACGACTTATCCGGCTGTATACTTAAAGCAAAAGTTTTCAATTTTACCTATAGATACGAGTATACTGACAATGTCTTATCTTTGAATAACAAAATTGTTATTGGTCATGTCAATCGTATGGTGTTCCGTAAGGGCCAAATTTCCAATATCGCTCCTTCGCTCCTTCGACCTAAATGCGAAGGAGCGAAAGGAGCGAAAACACGATGGCGAAGGAGCGAAGGAGTGAAAACACGATGGCGAAGGAGCGAAGTTCCTTCTTTGCCATCGTGTTTTCGCTCCTTCGCCATCGTGTTTTCGCTCCTTCGCCGTCGTGTTTTCGCTCCTTCGCTCCTTTGCGTTTAGGTCGAAGGAGCGATATTTGAAATTTGGCCCTAACGGAACACCATACAATCGGCTTACCCTTGACATAAGTTTATCAATAACATTAAACTCTTCAGCATGAGCCACTTGCTTCGATCTCGATCTTTACTTACAACGTAATAAGCGAGCTAAGCTGTATGAGGATAAGGATTTCATTCCCATATTGTTAATTTTACATTTATAGGAAGAAACATCCCTGCTTCCTCTGCCAACGGTGTTTACGGTGTTTTGATCGATAATCAAGGACTTGTTACCATTATCACGATTATTCGAGATTTTGGAAGATTCGTGTTGATGAAGACAATGGGAAAGTTTTATGGTTTAAAACATGATCTCATTTGGAATATTTTTATTTCCTAATGAGATTTGAAGTTAGCCGTGTTTGATCCTTGTTGATATGCCTATAGTGGTTCCGTTGTAACCCTCCTACTTCTCATTTAAGATTTTGATTTACCTCAGATTTGGCCTAGACCTGTCTGTAGTTGGATGACGTCGATGAGACAGAAGACGTTTACCCGTCCGGAACACACGGTCTGATTCTCCTTTTACTTTAGACGTTCATCAGGAACATAGGCTACATGTGTTCTATTCCTTTGTCAAGCAAAGAGTGAAACGTGAAAAGAGGAAACGAACGGCTTCGAAATAATAAAACATGTTTTACATCGCTGTTTGTGTTAAAGATAAAACAACCATTCAATACATCATTGTTTTACCATATTACTGTTATATATACTAAGTATTTTTGACGTGTGTACGATGTGTATTCAATTTATGATGCGACTGGTCGTGTAACCGATACTTTATATTTCATGAATTTCACGATCTACAATACGGACATGTCGCACTTATTCACAGAGCAATGTTGGTCTAATAATTTATTAAATTATATGTCAAGCTATCATTTATTCTAGGACAAATGTTGATCCGTAAGTAATTATATTATATATATTATGTATTGTATGCACTATGTGTGCTGTTGATCCTAAGTTTTGTTGAATCCTGTCGTAATTCAACTTCGCTAGCCAAGGATGTTCATTACGATACTCTCCTTTACACACAAGGAATTGAAGTATTGAATACTCTTGACTGGCGAAGTTGGTCTAAATTGCACTGTGTTGAATAGATCAGTGTACAATTCGCTCCATGTGATATCTTAACGAGATTTGTCACAGTGATCATGTCCACAGGTACTTGTGGATATGATTATGATGTTTCTGATTAAAATGTTTTAAAAGTACACTTTTTTGTATTAGTAGGCCAAGGAATTACAAGGATGACCATCTTCTTCATACACCATTAAAAGGATGACCATCTCTTCATACACCATTACAACAATGACCATCTCCTTCATATACCATTACAAGGATGACCATCTCTTCATACACCATTACAACAATGACCATCTCCTTCATACACAATTACAGTGATGGTCATCTCCTTCATACACCATTACAACAATGACCATCTCCTTCATATACCATTACAAGGATGACCATCTCCTTCATACACAATTACAAGGATGACCATCTCCTTCATACACATTTACAATGATGACCATCTCCTTCATACACAATTACAACAATGACCATCTCCTTCATACACAATTACAAGGATGACCATCTCCTTCATACACATTTACAATGATGACCATCTCCTTCATACACAATTACAAGGATGACCATCTCCTTCATACACCATTACAGTGATGACCATCTCCTTGATACACCATTACAAGGATGACCATGTCATCCATACACAATTACAAGGATGACCATCTCCTTCATACACCATTACAAGGATGACCATCTCCTTCATACACATTTACAGTGATGACCATTTCCTTCATACACATTTACAGTGATGACCATCTCCTTCATACACCATTACAAGGCTGACCATCTCCTTCATACACCATTACAAGGATGACCATCTCCTTCATACACATTTACAATGATAACCATCTCCTTCATACACCATTACAAGGATGACCATCTCCTTCATACACCATTACAAGGATGACCATCTCCTTCATACACCATTACAATGATGACCATCTCCTTGATACACCATCACAAGGATGACCATCTCCTTCATACACAATTACAAGGATGACCATCTCCTTGATACACCATCACAAGGATGACCATCTCCTTCATACACAATTACAGTGATGACCATCTCCTTCATATACCATTACAAGGATGACCATCTCCTTCATACACATTTACAATGATGACCATCTCCTTCATACACCATTACAATGATAACCATCTCCTTCATACACATTTACAATGATAACCATCTCCTTCATACACATTTACAATGATAACCATCTCCTTCATATACATACACAATTACAAGGATGACCATCTCCTTCATACACCATTACAAGGATGACCATCTCCTTCATACACCATTACAAGGATGACCATCTCCTTCATACACCATTACAATGATAACCATCTCCTTCATACACCATTACAATGATAACCATCTCCTTCATATACATACACAATTACAAGGATGACCATCTCCTTCATACACCATTACAAGGATGACCATCTCCTTCATACACCATTACAGTGATGACCATCTCCTTCATACACCATTACAAGGATGACCATCTCCTTCATACACAATTACAGTGATGACCATCTCCTTCATACACCATTACAAGGATGACCATCTCCTTCATACATCATTACAACGATGACCATCTCCTTCATACACCATTACAAGGATGACCATCTCCTTCATACACCATTACAAGGATGACCATCTCTTCATACACCATTACAAGGATGACCATCTCCTTGATACACATACACCATTACAGTGATGACCATCTCCTTCATATACCATTACAAGGATGACCATCTCCTTCATACACCATTACAAGGATGACCATCTCCTTGATACACCATTACAAGGATGACCATCTCCTTCATACACCATTACAAGGATGACCATCTCCTTCATACACCATTACAGTAATGACCATCTCCTTCATACACCATTACAAGGATGACCATCTCCTTCATACACCATTACAAGGATGACCATCTCCTTCATACACAATTACAATGATGACCATCTCCTTGATACACCATTACAAGGATGACCATCTCCTTGACCATCATTGTGAGGACGACCATTTTCTCCATATACAATACATTGTATATAATATATCTACTGAACACTGTTCAGTGTTTAATGTGGTGATAGATAAACAACATACCGGTAAATATTCTGTTTATATTTGTCAACATACAGTGTATATATACAATACATCACCAAAAAGTCTATATAGGTACACTCTCACAGTGGTATACAAAACCACGGATAAAAAATCTCATAAAAATATAAATGTACGAGAGATCAAAACGTCCAACAAGACAAAAAGTCACACACTTAAAATTAGTTTTGTTTGAAAGTTTGATTGTATTGCGCTTATAAATATATTATCCACAATGTAACAATAGGCCTGTCTGTGTTGCTACAATGAATATTTCAATAATATAAATTTTTACATTACGGTATCTTTTGTAGGATTGGATGATAAGAGAAACAGCAGGGTGTTACAGGAAACTTAGTAAGCACTGTCACTTTATGTTATTGCACAAACATTTAAAATAATTAGTACACACAACTGCTCTATCAGGACACACATGAAAAAATAAGATTTCCACATCAAAGTTGTACAGAAAGATGTTGGTGAATTTCCTGTCCAAAAAATCTTGTTTTTCAATTACATGACATCACAACATCCTAGCCAATCGTGTCATGCCTGTTTGATTCATCAAGCCTTGATTATATGTTACTGCTATGATTATGTTTCATAATTATGTGTTTAATGGTTTATTTTCCTTTAGATTTAGACGTTGTGGTTCGAGAATCAGTATGTGTTTAATGGTTTATTTTCCTTTAGATTTAGGTGTTGTGGTTCCAGAATCAGTATGTGTTTTTCCAAGGTTTCCTCGTCTGTTTTCTGCTCCCTTTACTTTCTGGAACCTGACATTTTTGGATTTCAGCAGTGACATTTCCTTATAGATCTTGGCATGCCCTTCCTTGACAACCCTGGTGAGTTCCTCCTGATAACAGAAAGAGTGTCAGCAATCTTAATGTGTCAAACTTGATTTTAGAAACAGTTACTTACACAATAATGTACACTGATTATCTAATGAATTTAACTGTACAGCAAGTTACCTCTGCAAAATCGAACATTTATTTCTCACCTTCCAGCCAAGTTTTTCTGTCAGAGTGAAACATCCCTCATCACACGTTCCTTGCCAAAACACATCTCTAGAACACGAACAACAAGTATTGTTAGTACCATGTGCACTATGATAGAACAAAAGGCCCAGAAGACATGTATCGCTGCCTTTGAATTGGGTTTGAGGAAATTACATATATAATGGTATATACAAATGTTTATTAAATCACATATAGCATGTATATCATGGTATATAAAAATGTTTATTTAATCACATATACAATATATATCATGGTATATAAGAATGTTTACTAAATCACATATACAATATTTATCATGGTATATAAAAATTGTTTATTAAATCACATATACAATGTATATAAAAAATGTTTATTTAATCACATATACAATGTATATCATGGTATATAAGAATGTTTACTAAATCACATATACAATGTATATCATGGTATATAAAAATGTTTATTAAATCACATACAATGTATATCATGGTATATAAAAATGATAATCACTTACCTGTAGTTGTCCTTGTCATTAAATTTGAAACCTCCTTTGAAGAAAATGAATGAGAAACTGACACCCTGAAAAAAGACAAGTCAGTCAACATTATTCTTATAATTTACTCTTCTGTAAAAGTGAATCAGACACTCTCGTACACCCATTTATTCAAAGTTTTTTTTAAATATTCAAACATTGTTGACAACAATTTTAGAACCTTATCACAGAAATAAAGGTCACTGTGACTCACTTCAGTTCCAGTTTTCTCTAGGTTGATATATAATCTTGGAGTATTTGTTGGGACCCTGTCAATTAGAGAAGACAGTAGCAGTATACATAATTAAATTGTCATGTTTTTAAGTACTAAGTAAAGTTAATGAGTATAAGGTGTGATCTGTTAGAAGTAATAGCCACAGCATCAACCCTGTGTCTGTACCTGAATTAGATGAGAAAAGCTGCACACCTGATTTACAAACTAATTATAAAACAGTACATGTTAAATTTAATCAGGTGATATCTTTTTGTGACAAACTTACCTGTGACTTAATGAAGCAAATGGCTGAACCACAAGTGATGTTCCCATAATAATCAGCAAGTCACATTTCCCAAAGTCCTGTAAGGTCATACATACAACAATTATCAGTTAATCAAGTTCGTAAACCATTAGGCTAACTTGGATAAACAAATGTAAACTTTATTATTTTATACGACTTGCAAAACAAGTTATATCAACTTATATTAATCATAATTGTTGGCCGTGAAGGGTATGAATTTAATTAAGGGTATGCCTTACTCTTTCTCTATTTATGTTGTTCATAATAATAGATGCCTAAACAAAATTCCAGAGTAAAAATAAGACACTCAAGATCAGTTTTATATAGACAGAAATTTGCTGATCTAGGTATATATTTGCATGTACGGTAATGTTCCAAGTATATAAAGGGCAGTAACTCTGTTAACAAATAATACACTATCAATATATCAGGACAAAACTATTAATTAGTAGGGCATAAGGAATGTATAAAAATACAGATGGGATGTATCACAGAAAAAGAAAAATCATTTTCGCAATTTCTTTTGAAGGTTACAAGGTAATGGTGAGGTTACCTCTTCAACACATTCAGCAAACTTTTTAGGTAGTGTGTCTCCAAAAAACACAATGTCTGAAATAAAAACACAGTAAAAGTTACACAAAATATTGTCATGATTTACATATATGACAATCAAATTAAAACATGAATCTTTTGAATTTGGAACAGATATGACATGATTACTAATGATCTGGTTCTTTAACACTGACATGACCCCAATATAATGACATGACCCTGTTACACTGACATGACCTCAATGAACTGACATGACCCCAATATACTGACATGACCCTGTTACACTGACATGACCTCAATGTACTGACATGGCCCCAATATACTGACATGACCCTATTATAACGACATCACCCCAATGTACTGACACGACCTCAATGTACTGTCATGACCCGAATGTGCTAACCTGACCCCAATATACTGACATGACTCTGTTACACTTACATGACCTCAATGTACTGACATGACCCCAATATACTGACATGACCCTGTTACACTGACATGACCCTGTTACACTGACATGACCTCAATATACTGACATGACTCTGTTACACTGACATGACCCTGTTACACTGACATGACCTCAATGTACTGACATGACCCCAATATACTGACATGACCCTGTTACACTGACATGACCCTGTTACACTGACATGACCCCAATATAATGACATGACCCTGTTACACTGACATGACCTCAATGTACTGACATGACCCCAATATACTGACATGACCCTGTTACACTGACATGACCCTGTTACACTAACATGACCTCAATATACTGACATGACCCTGTTACACTGACATGACCCTGTTACACTGACATGACCCCAATATAATGACATGACCCTGTTACACTGACATGACCTCAATATACTGACATGACTCTGTTACACTTACATGACCCCAATATACTGACATGACCCTGTTACACTGACATGATCCTATTATAACGAAAACACCTCAATGTACTGACATGACTCTGTTACACTGACATTACCCTGTTACACTGACATGATCCTATTATAACGACATCACCCCAATGTACTGACACGACCTCAATGTACTGTCATGACCCGAATGTGCTAACCTGACCCCAATGTACTGACATGACTCTGTTAAACTGACATTACCCTGTTACACTGACATGACCCCAATATACTGACATGACTCTGTTACACTGTCATTACCCTGTTACACTGACATGACCTCAATGTACTGACACGACCTCAATGTACTGACAGGACCTCAATGTACTGTCATGACCCGAATGTGCTAACCTGACCCCAATGTACTGACATATGACCCTTTTACAATGATATGCCTTTGATGTACTGATTTAGACCCTATGGTAATTTCTGACCTCTTATATACTAAATGGAGTACATCAAGTTAACAGCACTGACCTGGTTTGATGATACCATTGCATTCTGGGATTTCACACCTAGGTATTACCCCAGCCAACACTTTATCTACAATGGAGTAACATTAATGTCAGAAAGATCACATATCCACCACTGAATACAAATAAAATATGCTTATCCTTAGCTTCACTGAGAAATATTAACTTTAGAGAAATTGGCAATAATGACTTACAAAGATAAAATTTACACAGTAGTTTTCACTAACTTTTTCAAGTATAACGGCCATCTTCAGGCGATTATATAATAACATAACAAAGTTGGACGATAAACATATGTACAACACAACAACACACACATGAGCAAAACAAATACATACACTTGTACAACAAAGAAACTAAATTGCTTATCAACATATCATATACCTGTACAACACAGCAATATATACCTGTACAACACAACAATATATACCTGTACAACACAACAATATATACCTGTACAACACAGCAATATATACCTGTACAACACAACAATATATACCTGTACAACACAACAATATATACCTGTACAACACAACAATTTATACCTGTACAACACAACAATATATACATTGTACCTGTACAACACAACAACATATGATTGTACAACCAATGATATCTGCCTGTACAACATGTCACCATATCCAAACATACTTGTATTTCAAATAAAAACATCATACCTTCCATGACCTCCTTGCTGTATTCTTTTTTGCAGACAAGACAATGAGCTGTACGAAAACTTCCATGAGCTTCTACTAGTTTTTCGGGATCCAATCCAGACTGAATTTCAAGTGTGTCTATGTTCTGAAAATATCAGAAACAGCTTGTGACCACAATCTTCCTTAGGCATCACATTTCAGAGACTGCTCAAATTGGAGAGATAATTTTTCATTCACCAATGTGCCCTTGTAAAAGAAATATCAGAACTCAGTAACCTCCGAGAGGGGGAAGGTATTATCACAATACAGAGACAGCCTCTATTAATTGAAATATTACCACATACAGCAACCCAATCTAGTGATGGAAATATTACCGGATAGAGCAACCCAATCTAGTGATGGAAATATTACCACATACAGCAACCCAATCTAGTGATGGAAATATTACCGGATAAAGCAACCCCATCTAGTGATGGAAATATTACCACATACAGCAACCCAATCTAGTGATGGAAATATTACCACGTACAGCAACCCAATCTAGTGATGGAAATATTACCACATACAGCAACCCCATCTAGTGATGGAAATATTACCACATACAGCAACCCAATCTAGTCGGGGAAATATTACCACATACAGCAACCCAATCTAGTGATGGAAATATTACCGGATAAAGCAACCCCATCTAGTCAGGGAAATATTATCACATACAGCAACCCCATAATAAGTGAGGGAAATATTACCACATACAGCAACCCAATCTAGTGATGGAAATATTACCACATACAGCAACCAAGTCTAGTGATGGAAATATTACCACATACAGCAGCCCAATCTAGTGATGGAAATATTACCACATACAGCAACCCAATATAGTGATGGAAATATTACCACATAGAGTAACCCAATCTAGTGATGGAAATATTACCACATACAGCAACACCATCTAGTCAGGGAAATATTACCACATACAGCAACCCAATCTAGTGATGGAAATATTACCACATAGAGTAACCCAATCTATTGATGGAAATATTACCACATACAGCAACCCCATCTAGTCAGGGAAATATTACCACATACAGCAACCCAATCTAGTGATGGAAATATTACCGGATAAAGCAACCCAATCTAGTCAGGGAAATATAATCACATACAGCAACCCAATCTAGTGATGGAAATATTACCACATACAGCAACCCAATCTAGTGATGGAAATATTACCGGATAAAGCAACCCCATCTAGTCAGGGAAATATAATCACATACAGCAACCCCATAATAAGTGGGGTAAATATTACCACATACAGCAACCCAATCTAGTGATGGAAATATTACCGGATAAAGCAACCCCATCTAGTCAGGGAAATATAATCACATACAGCAACCCCATAATAAGTGGGGGAAATATTACCACAAAGAGTAACCCCATCTAGTGATGGAAATATTACCGGATAAAGCAACCCCATCTAGTCAGGGAAATATAATCACATACAGCAACCCCATAATAAGTGGGGGAAATATTACCACATACAGCAACCCAATCTAGTGATGGAAATATTACCGGATAAAGCAACCCCATCTAGTCAGGGAAATATAATCACATACAGCAACCCCATAATAAGTGGGGGAAATATTACCACACAGAGTAACACCATCTAGTGAGTGAAATATTACCCGATAAAGCAACCCCATCTAGTGATGAAAATATTACCCGATAAAGCAACCCCATCTAGTCAGGGAAATATTATCACATACAGCAACCCCATAATAAGTGAGGGAAATATTATCACATACAGCAACCCCATCTAGTGATGGAAATATTACCACATACAGCAACCAAGTCTAGTGATGGAAATATTACCACATACAGCAGCCCAATCTAGTGATGGAAATATTACCACATACAGCAGCCCAATCTAGTGATGGAAATATTACCACATACAGCAGCCCAATCTAGTGATGGAAATATTACCACATACAGCAGCCCAAGTCTAGTGATGGAAATATTACCACATACAGCAGCCCAATCTAGTGATGGAAATATTACCACATACAGCAGCCCAATCTAGTCGGGGAAATATTACCACATACAGCAGCCCAATCTAGTGATGGAAATATTACCACGTACAGCAGCCCAATCTAGTAATGGAAATATCATCGTAATACAGTAATCGCCTGTCATGAGGGGAATATTATATTATCGCAATAGAGCAACCCTTCTCTAGTGAGAGAAATATTATCGCAATAGAGCAACCCTTCTCTAGTGAGAGAAATATTATCGCAATAGAGCAACCCTTCTCTAGTGAGAGAAATTTTATCGCAATAGAGCAACCCTTCTCTAGTGATAGAAATATTATCGCAATAGAGGAACCCTTCTCTAGTGAGAGAAATATTATCGCAATAGAGCAACCCTTCTCTAGTGAGAGAAATATTATTTATAATACAGCATCCCTGTCTAGTGAGGGAGGATATAATCATGATACAGCAATCCCCTGTAGTGAGGGAAATATTATCACAATACAGCAAGCCTCCTCTACTGATAGAAATATTATCACAATACAGCAACCTGCTCTAGTGAGAGAAATATCAAAGTTATGATAATATTATCATAACGGATAAGTATTGGGAAAAGATTTTTAAGTTATCAACTCAGAAAGCATTGTGCTAATCTTAAGTCTACCAATCTATGTATCCGTGCTTGAACTGACCTGTGTATAATGTCGTAGCAGGAGACCTTTGTTGTGTAGCATTTTAATAAAGTAGTGGCAAGGTGTTGGCTGAAAGTTAAAGAATGATATGGTTAAATCTAATCACATTTAAATCAAATACATGTAGTAGAATTTTTGTTATCTTGAATAGTGAATTAAGTTTAATTTATAAAAAATCATTGTTATAACATTAATTGAAATGTACATGAAACATTATATTTTCTGAATTACCTTGAAAATACCAGGCCATATCTCTTTGGCTAAGGAAAAGAATGGCTCTGGGTTTTTCTGAAAAATAAATATAAGAAAAACATGTACAATAGAATATGAAATTTCCTTGTAACAATATAATACTGTGGTAACATCAAAGACAAGAGGTCATTTGAATTACCTCATTCTTACTTTATATATTCTTTCAAACATTTTGCACCCCTTTCAGTCTTCAACTGAGCTAGGAACACCAATGCCATCACCCTCTGCAATAGTTCAAAGATCATAATCGATCATGTCTTACAAATTGAATAACTGAAATTTGTCTTTTGATTTTCTCCAAACTACACATTGATAACTGACCTGGAAGTATTCCAGGTCAAACATAGCCTCTGGGTAAGGTAAGTGGTATTTCTCTAGATTATCATACAACCCAGTTACTGGGGATCGGAAATCAGGAATACCAGCCGCTGAAATGTACAATCATCATGTCCAAAGTCAAATCTGTAACATTCTAGTTTCACTGCTTTTTTAAATAAACAGATCTATGGTACGTAAGAAACTGTTACAGTAGATGAAGTATGTTCTCAATCTATAGCCTCCAACTTTAAAAAACAAGCATCTTATATAAAGCTATTAATGTGCATATTGTGATCTAAAATGTAAATTTTAATCCTCAATATGATGGGACAATTTCTATTTGCTAATTAGCTCATCATATAAACAAATATGCTAATCTTTGTTACAGTTCATTTGATTAGTAAGTATAGTTGCACATATAAAGAGTGTGTTAATAAAAGTTAAAAAGCAAATATGTTCTATTCTGATTAGTTTAAACATGGGATTCTCATAAACTGCCTTATTTATTATAAAAAAATACTCCATTAAATATAATTCAAATAAATCCTTAAATCCTGTTATTTTTGTGGACTGTCATTATGTATAACTAAATTATGTAATTATTTCGGCGGATTATAAACATAACATCCAAACTTACATGTAGAAATACCAGCGCCTACCATGGTGATGATATTCTTACACTTTCCAGCTTTGATAAAGTTGACTATACCATCTAGATCTAGTGTGTCCAACAACTGTACAGGTGGAGGCCCTATATCTAGTTTCTTCTTCACTTCATACAACAAGCTGTCTGGACCCTGCAGATATAGTCACTTATAGAAATAACAGAAAGGTGTCTTATATTAAATCACCATTGCCATCAAGAGAAAGAAATCTGCTGCTTACCAAACTTATATTGATTGTCCCATACCCTTAAAATGCTTCATATACATGTAAAACAGAAGAGTCTGAAGATATACTGACACTAAAGATAAGCTCGCACTTTAGTTATACTGACACTGAAGATATACTGACAATGAAATTAAACTGACAATGAAATTAAACTGACAATGAAATTATACCGACATTGAAGTTATACAGACACTGAAGTTATACCGACACTGAAGTTATACCGACACTGAAGTTATACTTACACTGAAGATGTACTGACACTGAAGATGTACTGACACCGAATATATACTGACACTGAAGTTATACTTACACTGAAGTTATACTGACAGTGAAGATGTACTGACACCGAATATATACTGACACTGAAGTTATACTGATACTGAAGTTACACTGGTTCTTTTTTTCATGAAACACTTCAGATTTTATTATATTTCTTTATTTTGTTTCTGTTTCAGTGTTGAAATATAAATTATATAAAAACTAGTTGCTAATCATTCATATATTTTCCCAACTTACCTTCATCTCTTCTGATTCTGAAATATATATACATTGTATAAATTATACAATTTGGTTGGTTAACATGTTAACATTAGCTGTGATAATATCACATTGTTTGATAAATTATCATGATCAGATCATGGTAAAAGATGACATGACAAAAACAGATGAATAAGCAATGCAGACAAATATTGAGTAACATATGTTATCATACACTACAAATATATAATCTGAAAATTGTCAACAATAATCCATCTAGGTTGTCGCATAAACCATTACAAAATCTGTTTGAATGTTGAAAGTGTTTTTACCTGGATCAATGGCTGATACATCACCAAATACAATCTGTTTAGTTTTCCTATCAAAATCTGTAAAAGAAATATCTTTAAATGATGATTGTTAAAGCAAAATATATTTGTCAAAGTAAGATAACCTTGAATCACTATTGTTCACCTCTCAATTTTAAAATCTGTTTTAATTATTGAAATGTTTAGTAACTTGTTACCATTCTTGACCAGTGATTATATTTACTTGAGTGTTTATATGGTAGTACGATAGGAAGAAAGGATGAAAAATAAAGAAGCAACCTCTTGCTCCCCTTTCAGACATCCAGTCACTAGGCTAAAGGGAAAATCATGCTAACCTGAGCTAGTAAGTTGACATACTCTTTTACACTATTCCCTCCTTCACAAAGTCTTCATTCCCTAATACAACCACAGCCCAGATTCTAATTCCAAAGAAGCCCTTTAATCTCCTATATTCCCTCCTTCACAAAGTCTTCAACCCCTAAGACAACTACAGCCCAGATTCTAATTCCAAAGAAGCTCTTTAATCTCCTATAGCTTACACTTGGATTGGTCAACAGCACATAGCTGCATTAGGCCATGGGTAATGAAAAATATCTTGCCCACACTGGGGCTTGAACAAGCAACCGCTTGCTTTCTTCACTAGTCTCCAGGAAATTTCCTATCAGTTTTAATGACTAAAGTGACATTATACTCTGTACTTTAATAGCTGTGCACATTGTATTTTATAGTGGTACACTGTATCTCAAATCCACATTTTGCAAACAATTTGATGGTTTACAAAACATCAAGATGCAAAGGGGATCTGGATCAGGTCGCTCAAATGGACAGAACATCTCTCTACGAGTTCGGAGCTCCCAGGTTCAAGTCCCATGCAGTAAGATTGTTGCATTTGTCCTCTCCTGTTATACTTCTATACACGATATCATAATTATTTAGGGTTCTTTCTTAAATGTAATTAAGAAAATCCATACATCACATACACCATTTCATATCTGGATTTGTTGTTGAACCACCATCTAAAATTAAAATAAAACGACAAATAAGTTTTGAAATTCATAATCAAACAAAGGTGAGTATAATAATTATTCTGGAATTTCACCCCTCCCAGTGAGACCCAAACAGGCGGCAAAAGACAACATATATGTTTTGAAAAAAGAAATATATGCTGCAATTGTAGATGGTTTATTAAATATGGGCATAACTTGAAATCATTAACATTATGTGTATTATCTCCATGAAGTGAAGTAAAAAAAACCTAAAAAAACAGAACTTTGATCTACATGTATACATTATAGAGTCTACACTATAAACTTACCATCTTTTTGTTCAGAAGCCATTCTAATACTATTAGTAATAGGCAATATTCTCTTTTTGACAACTAGGCCTTTAATAAGACATCAATAAGTCAGTCCCGGATATGATGAAATTAACTCCCTAAAAATTCCCTCTTAACAGTTGAAATCATTCTTAGCTGAAGCAAACACATCCTTGTTTATAATGATCATAATGTTTGACATGTGCGCGTTGTTGACAACAAATGTAGTTGAATCCGGATCTCTAGTGCGGTTTTGTGTTAGTCAGTGTTTATCAGAGGCTTGAACGACAACTTCACTTGTTCTGTCGGCGAAGTCGTTGTATTGACGTTGGTTAGGCTAGAGAAAAGAAAGTCAAGATGACAGCACCTAAGTTAGATGTCACCAAGTTAGATTTATATGCTATTCTTGCCGTAGATGAAAATGCAACGGAAAAAGAGGTAGGTGTAACGATATAACAGGAACAGGAAAGGCATGCCTTTTCCTTTTTCTACACTAACTAGATCTAAGTACCCTGGTAAGCTTGGTAAGTATGACCACAGGTCCTAGCCTCGTCTGTCACTAAATCCAATATATAATCTATTGGATGTATTGACAGACGAAGCTAGGACCTGTGGTATGGCATTATCTTCAACGAGATGCGTGTAGATAGATGCAGATGTCATAAAAAATGTTCAAGGACCCAGTCCATAAGACTACACACAGTATTATTCCCCTGTTTAGATTAGTTACAGGTGTGTTGCCAAAGTTAATACAGATATTTGAAGTCTTTTTCACAGACCTGTACTTGTGAACATGATTATGATGTTTTTAGCCAAAATGTTACATTATAGAAAATAAATTATTGTATTACAATCGCATGCTTAATTTGTAAAAAAGAAATGAAATATTGTACCTTGGCCTTATAAATACCAATATATAAATAGATAGTATTTATAAGGCCAAGGTACAATTTTTTTTTTTACAAATTAAGCATATACGATTGTAATACAATAATTTACTGTCTATAATATATAATCATGTCCACAAGTACCTGTGGTCTTTTAAGTTTACCTGGTCCTTCCTAATTCATAACAACTGTCGTCCAAATGTCATAAACGAAAATGACCCACTTGTTTATATATGCGTAATCAAATTTGACTATATAACTGTAACAGGAGAGGAGAAAATGTAGCAGCCAGACCGGGGTTCGAACACTAGCCGGATGCTCTACTAATTGAGCTACCTGGTTACCGATGATCGACTCAGTCCAGTCCCGCTACACACCTCCCTCCTTTTTTTCAAGTATTCGCCCTCGAAGACACACGAGACCCTAGATTATACCACCACCGTGGGTATTTTAGTTGGGCGCCAATTTTGTAACAGGAGAGGAGAAAATGTAGCTGCCAGACCGGGGTTCGAACCCGGGACCTCAGAACACTAGCCGGATGCTCTACCAATTGAGCTACCTGGTCACCGATGATCGACCCAGTCCCATCCCGCTACATAACCATATAACTATATGTTATTACCAATGACTTCATCCCCTCAATCGCTTCAAACTTTGATTTGATATAAATTTCAAAACATTTGAACTCAAATGATTGAGTTCAAATGTTTTGAAATTTATATCAAATCAAAGTTTGAAGATTTCCCTACCAGAAAATAATGATATTGGATAGGTTTAATAGCATATAATTATAAGAGCACACCAGTTCTTGGAAGACAGTAACCCTGATATTTACAGTGGACAGGGGAACCCCCACCTGGGGAATTTCCACCTTTTTACACCTGGAATCCTACATCTTTCTATATATACCAGGAGTGTATATTTTAATTTTATTTTTTAATCTCAAGACCCTACTCTTTATTCTCATATATAGAAAGTACCCATTGCATGTGTTTTCTACTCAGAAAATAGCTACAAACCTAAGAAACACATTTTCTTCAGTGACTTGGTTCAGGTGAAACACCAGCTGATTGGCTGATTTAGTTATGTGAGACCTTATTACACTGCCATGTCAACAGAAGATATTAATATTAATTATATATGTAAAATTAATGTAAATAATTGGTACAATGTATTTCCATTACAGATTGTGAAATCCTACAGAAAACAAGCTTTGAAATGGCATCCTGACAAAAACCCTGATAACCCAGAGGCAGGTGAGTTTGTTAGTTCATGTTGACACATTTTGATAATTATACTTCCTGTAGAAAAAGGAACCATTCTCAATCAACACCATCTATTTCTATGCTCAAGTTGAGATCCAGATGATTGGACAATGCAATCTATTGTGAGAGAGAAAAGATACAAAGATCATTACTTGCTGAAATTAATAATTTGATCTTCATGTACATTTTCAGTTGAAGTATTTCACAAGCTTTCTAAAGCCTTGGAAATCCTCACAGATGCTCCAGCAAGGGTACGTATATTAATTTTGTTCTGATATATCTATCTTATTTTATGACAGTTATGAAACAAGTTTAAACTATCAACTAACCATTATTGTTGTCCCAAATATAGGTTTTAATATAAGGCAACCAGAACACCAGGAAAAAATACATGGTTGATCAGGTACATGACCCCATACCTATACTTTTACACTCAATCTGGGAATCAAACTATAAGACCCTCTTTGTGAAAAGCTCAAGTATGTGTAATAATTTCTTTGTCAAGACTTGCTGAGAACTGCAATTTTCGAGTCATAATTCTTGAAAATATATTACAGTTATTTACCATAAGTAGAATTCATTTTGGATTTTTAATGTTTCAAGTACTAGCACAATCAGTACTTGCTCAGGACTAATTATTTTATTGACGTCATTGGAATGTCCCTTTTTAGGTCATCTGACCCGAAGGGTCAGGATGACCTATAGTCATCATGCTTCGTCCATCGTCGTGCGCCGTCCGCCGTGCGTCGTGCGTCGTGCGTAAACTTTTCACATTTCAAACTTCTTCTCAAGTTCCACCAGTGGGATTGAGCTGAAACTTGCCTGAAATGATCCTGAGATGGTCCTGACCAAGTGTTGTTATTTTTCGGGTCGGTCCGAAATCCAAGATGGCCGCCATAGCTGCCATTTTGAAAACACACTTTAAACTTCTTCTCATGTTCCACCAGTGCTATTGAGCTGAAACTTGCCAGAAATGATCTTGAGATGGTCCTGACCAAGTGTTGTTATTTTTCGGGTCAGTCTGAAATCCAAGATGGCCGCCATAGCCGCCATCTTGAAAAACACATTTTAAACTTCTTCTCAAGTTCCACCAGTGCTACTGAGCTGAAACTTGCCTGAAATGATCCTGATATGATCCCGACCAAGTGTTGTTATTTTTCGGGTCCGTCCGAAATCCAAGATGGCCGCCATAGCCGCCATCTTGAAAAACTTATTTTAAACTTCTTCTCAAGTTCCACCAGGGCTGTTGGGCTGAAACTTTCCAGAAATGATCCTGAGATGATCCCGACCAAGTGTTGTTATTTTTCGGGTCGGTCCAAAATCCAAGATGGCCGCCATAGCCGCCATCTTGAAAAACATATTTTAAACTTCTTCTCAAGTTCCACAAGTGCTATTGAGCTGAAACTTGCCGGAAATGATCCTGATATGATCCCGACCAAGTGTTGTTATTTTTCGGGTCGGTCCGAAATCCAAGATGGCCGCCATAGCTGCCATTTTGAAAACACATTTTAAACTTCTTCTCAGGTTCCACCAGTGCTATTGAGCTGAAACTTGCCTGAAATGATCCTGATATGATCATGACCAAGTGTTGTTATTTTTCGGGTCGGTCCGAAATCCAAGATGGCCGCCATAGGCGCCATCTTGAAAAACACATTTTTAACTTCTTCCCAAGTTCCAGCAGTGCTATTGAGCTGAAACTTGCCTGAAATGATCCTGATATGATCCCGACCAAGTGTTGTTATTTTTCGGGTCAGTCCGAAATCACAGATGGCCCCCATAGCCGCCATTTTGAAAACACATTTTAAACTTCTTCTCAAGTTCCACCAGTGCTGTTTTGCTGAAACTTGCCTGAAATGTTCCTGAGATGATCACGACCAAGTGTTGTTATTTTTTAGATTGGTCTGAAATGCAAGATGGCCGCCATATCCGCCATCTTAAAAAACACATTTTAAACTTCTTCTCCAGTTCCACTGGTGCCATTGAGCTTGAAATTGGTGAGGATGTTAAGGAAGGAGTGCCAACAAAGTGTTGCTATTTTTTCGGCCTTGTAAAAACTTTGGCATGGCAGCAATGGCGGCCATTTTGTAACATGATTGCGCAATCATGGTTTTCCTGAACAACACCTATTTCAAACTTCTTCTCAAATTCCACTGGTGGGATTCAGCTCTAACTTACCAGAAATGATCCTTAGATGGTCCAGACCAAGTGTTATTATTTATTGGGTCGGTCAGATATCCAAGATGGCCACCATGGCCAACAGTGCCACTATATACTTGCTACAGAGAATGCATACTACAATAATATAAGGGTTTTAATTTAGAGTCAGATGACCGTTAAGGCCCCTGGGCCTCTTGTTAGCTCATCTTGTCCATGGCACAGTTTCCATTATCTGTCTGTTGTCCACCAACTTTTCCTTTAAATCACCACTAGTTGTGAACAACTCAATGTATTTTGACTAAATTAGTCAGAAGCATCATTAGGGAAAAGGAAAAAGATTGTGTATAAATTGTGACTTAGGCTACCCTGGGATTGGATGTGCATAAATTGTGACTCCGGCTACCCTGAGATTGGAGGGACAGGGCCCTATATGGGAAATAGAGGTACTGTATACCTGGTAATTTTTGCCCCCATTTAATTTTCGCTATTTTCGGCCTTTGAAGATAGGGCGAATTTAAGATGAAGGTGAAAATTTCAAGCTGAATTGAAGGAATAATAAACCATAGTACATTGGCTAAGTGTAGTCGGATCACAAACAATCACATAATAGGCTTAGCATTTTCAATTAAAAAACGATACAAAGTTATTTTTAAAATTCAGTCATTTTTTAAAATTATGTAGTCCGGTCAAGATAAAATTAAAATACAGAGTGGTATCAAATTCCTGCCATGGAAATGACTAATTTTATGATTTCACCGTCGCTTGTATGTACACGTGAACAAGAAAAACACTGGTCAGTCATTAGTCACAGCGCGGTGAACTTACAATTGATCGTGTTTGCTTAAAATCACCCATGCATACCCGACTACTTGAATCAATAGGAACTAAAAGAAAATCTGAGCACAGGTAAACATTCTTTATTTCACACCTGAGTACATTTCACATCTCATACTGGTAAGACAATTGGGCAACTCGATAAGTCCCGAGTGTTCCGAGTGCAACTGTATTGAGAATTCCGAACAGAATTTTTCGATTTTACAACTAGGAAAAGGATAATTCTTGAAAACCATTGAGGGCGAATTTAAAACAGGGCGAATATGTTTTGTGTTGCTCAAGGGCAAAAATAACCTGGGGCGAAAATTACCAGGTATACAGTATGTAAGGCCTTTAGATTGCTGCAGTCATAAAAGACATGGTGTTTTTTAATATATTTGGTCAGGAGCATCCTTTGGAGAAGGGATACAAATTTTGCATTAATAGTGGCTGGTTGCCCTGGAGCAGGAGATCAAGTGTTTCTTGATTGTTATGTAATATTTGATCTAGGGGTGTTCTTGGCTTTGCTATATTTCATTTTCTAGTGTTGTTTCTTTGCTGTGGTATATTTCATTTTCTAGTGTTGTTTCTTGGCTGTGGTGTATTTCATTTTCTAGTGTTGTTTCTTGGCTGAGGCGTAATATTTGCAGGATACTTTTCTTGCAAGAATGGGCTCAGACATCATGCATCTCCTGAAAGATATCATTGACCATTTATAGTTACTTTTGTATTGCCTTTTCTCAGTTTTGGTATTCTTTAATAACTGACAATTTGGTAAATGTATGAAGTTTTCAATACTGTACATTTATCTGAACCATTGATTCTTGAGAAGATTCATTCCTCAGAATAAATTGTAAAATTTTATGTAAAGTTCAAATATATTTTTATATTGAACAGATAGCTTATGATAAAATCCAGAAAGCAAAGAAAGCTGCAGAAAAAAGACACAAAGAACTTGACAGCAAGCGCAAGAAATTGAAAGAAGGTATGTGTATATGTTTATATCTATTGTGTATTTTATACTTGTAGAACAGAGGGGCTGTGATAGCTCAGTCAGTTAGGGTTAACCACGTAACCTCAGGTGAAGATCCGAGGTGCAAGGTTTGACACTCCTTAACTGTCGGTTTATGTTTCTCAGGAAGCTGAGAAATGGACCAGTCTTTGCTATCATGGTTCATGTTTTGGTTGTATCCTTGAGCAAGACACTTGACCCTAATTGTTCTGGATGGCATGTGATGGGCCTCCCATAAGTTGTTCAGGGAGGTAATCACCAACTACTACAAGGAGACCCCACCTCGAAATGACCCAAGCTGTTCATGGGCGATAAACCTAGCAAACAAAAAAACTAAAAGTTAAACAAAATATGACATTACCATACGTGTAAGAGTAAACACTATTATTTTTAAATACATATATGATATATCTATCTCATGAAATAGTATTCATAAATTCATATTTTCTTCTTATTCATAGATTTAGAATTAAGAGAAAATGCAGCCCAATCACAGAAGGATTTGGACATTTCTGTTCAGAAAAACTTCCAAGCAGAAGTAAGTGTTTCCCTGAAGTTAGATGCCATTGGTGTACAGCGGAAATTATTTCGGGTTCGAGTGGGTTCAATAGGTTATAATTATATAATCATACATATTGTTAGAAAAGACAAATAAGCAAGTTTTGGTTAAACTCATGCTTTATAAATAACCAAAACTTTGTTTCTCATTTTTTTGTTTTTTGTTTTCAATATTTTCAACTGACCAGTAAAAAAATTAAAAAGTTTATCTTTCTTCATAATGCTGCATATAAATGTCTTATCATGTATGGGATAAAGAGCTCCTTAATCTACATCTACTGTAATTAACTTTTTTGTAATCTATGTAAATAAAGATAAGACATATACTGTTTTAGTCTTGAAAATTCCTTCTTAAACAAAAATGATTATCTCCCTGCAGCCCTTTCTATGAATATAAACAATTGCTTGTTACAGGTATCAGTGTTATATTATATAATAGCGCACCATTTAGATTTGTTTACTTTTCCAGGTAATGGCTTTTCCTGTCACTAATCAATTATATGTACTAAAATCATATTTTAACACCTTTACCTTTATTTTAGATTGAAAGATTAAGAAAGGAAGGTTCAAAATTACTGCAAAAAGAACAAGAACTTTTACAAGAAGAGCTCAAAAAGACTGCAGAGACCAAACAGAAAAATTATGATGAAGAAACAGTCACTCCAAAACTAAAGGTATCGGGGAAGTGACACGGCACAATATCACATATTGTTTCATAAATACAGATGAAAATTCATGTAAATTAGAGTTTTGAATCTGGATAGATCATGTCACTAGAAGACCGTAAGTAAATGATAACGGTTATTATTGGAATCCTCATGTTATTAAATATGTTATGTCATGTTGACATTTGTCGCAGTTGAAATTTTCAACAATCTAACCATTTTATGCACTTTTGATATGACATTAACAGAAAATCATTAAGAGTAAGTCTGCCTCACAATGGTATCCATTACCGTAGAGTTTCTAATGATCGGCACACTAATAATATCAACTATGGAAAGTTACGGAAATGTTGTAATCAGCTTGTTGAATTTTCATTTTGCAGATCAGATGGAAAGCAAAGAAAGGTGAAGAGAGCAATGGAGGATATTCATATTCTGTGCTCCATTCCATGTTTTCCAAGGTAAGGATATTCTTACACTACTATAATCTCCACGGTTAAGATACACAAGGATATTCTTACACTACTGTAATCTCCATGGTTTAGACACACAAGGATATTCTTACACTACTATAATCTCCACGGTTAAGACACACAAGGATATTCTTACACTACTATAATCTCCATGGTTAAGATACACAAGGATATTCTTAAACTACTATAATCTCCACGGTTAAGACACACAAGGATATTCTTACACTACTATAATCTACGTGGTTAAGATAAACAAGGATATTCTAACACTACTATAATCTCCATGGTTAAGATAAACAAGGATATTCTTACACTACTATAATCTCCATGGTTAAGATAAACAAGGATATTCTTACACTACTATAATCTCCATGGTTAAGATACACAAGGATATTCTTACACAACTATAATCTCCATGGTTAAGATAAACAAGGATATTCTTACACTACTATAATCTCCATGGTTAAGATAAACAAGGATATTCTAACACTACTATAATCTCCATGGTTAAGACACACAAGGATATTCTTACACTACTATAATCTCCATGGTTAAGATACACAAGGATATTCTAACACTACTATAATCTCCATGGTTAAGATACACAAGGATATTCTTACACTACTATAATCTCCATGGTTAAGATACACAAGGATATTCTTACACTACTATAATCTCCATGGTTAAGATAAACAAGGATATTCTTACACTACTATAATCTCCATGGTTAAGACACACAAGGATATTCTTACACTCCTATAATCTCCATGGTTAAGACACACAAGGATATTCTTACACTACTATAATCTCCATGGTTAAGATAAACAAGGATATTCTAACACTACTATAATCTCCATGGTTAAGACACACAAGGATATTCTTACACTACTATAATCTCCATGGTTAAGATAAACAAGGATATTCTAACACTACTATAATCTCCATGGTTAAGACACACAAGGATATTCTTACACTACTATAATCTCCATGGTTAAGACACACAAGGATATTCTTACACTACTATAATCTCCATGGTTAAGATAAACAAGGATATTCTTACACTACTATAATCTCCATGGTTAGGACACACAAGGATATTCTAACCCTACTATAATCTCCATGGTTAAGACACACAAGGATATTCTTACACTTCTATAATCTCCATGGTTAAGACACACAAGGATATTCTTACACTACTACAATCTCTGTGGTTAAGATAAACAAGGATATTCTTACACTACTGTAATCTCCATGGTTAGGACACACAAGGATATTCTAACACTACTATAATCTCCATTGTTAAGACACACAAGGATATTCTTACACTACTATAATCTCCGTGGTTAAGATAAACAAGGATATTCTTACACTACTATAATCTCCATGGTTAAGATAAACAAGGATATTCTTACACTACTATAATCTCCATGGTTAAGATAAACAAGGATATTCTAACACTACTATAATCTTCCTGGTTAGGACACACTTCTCCAGACATAGTCTTCCAAAGTAATTGTGTTCCTTCAATGTTTAAACCTAGTCTACATTTGTTCTGTGCATTGGCCTGTTATGTATACAATATTTAATACAAAAAGATATTTTTTAGGTGACATGCTATACATATCAATACAAAACTATGTAAAGTAATATACCTTGTAATTGTTGAGGAAATGTTTGCTGGTCTTTCCTATAGTATGGGGATGTCCTCAACCTGCTGGTGTCCAGTAAGAAGAAAGGCAGTGCTATCCTGGAGTTGTCATCTCAGTATGCTGCTGTGAGTATCTCATTCCTATGTCACTCTTTGTAATACAGAACAACTTATATTGCAAGGATGATTTGTAGTCTTCAGTACAAATCCAGTAAACAATAGATTATAGATAACACACATTAACTGAAAGTTGAAGTAAAATATCCTGTTATACTGTTGTGGTTACAGACATGGAGATATCCCTCACCCAACAAATTTTGGGGTTCCGTCCGTCTAGTGCATATCTCCGAAAACGTTAAAGATAACTTCAAAAAACTTTCTACACACACCAGTCAAGTGGTCAAGTAGTGCCTTTTGCTATGGAGTAGTTTTCTGTCTCTGTATTTTTATCTTTACCATGGAAAAAAATATTCAAAATTTCTTATTTCAGCATTTCTGGAGTATATCTCAAAAACCATTAAAGATAACTTCAAAAAACTTTCTACACACATCAGTCAAGTGGTTTAATAGAGCCTTTTGCTATATATCTGTTTCCGGTTTAATATTTCAATGGTTACCACAGAAACATATAGTCAAAATCTCTAATTTCAGTGTTTTGAAGCTTATATCCAAAACTGTTCAAGATACCTTAATTCACTTAACTTTTTCACATAACATTAATTAGATGGTCTAGTAGTGTTTTTTGTTATGGAGCAGTTTCCACTTGGATATTTCTTTGGATACCATGGATAGAAAGTCAAAATCACTGATTTAAACAATTCCATAGCTATCTCCAAGACCCTTTCAAAGTACAATGTATTTCATAATATTTCCTGCAAACATAATCAAGTTTTCTAGTTGTGCTTTCTGCTGTAGTTTTCAGTTTTGATATTTCTTTGGTTAGGACTTCCATTCCATCCTTCATATTAGATAATCTCAGCGAGATATGCCTCTAACCAGGCTTTCTCGGCGGGGTGCCTCTAACCAGGCTTTCTCGGCGGGGTGCCTCTAACCAGGCTTTCTCGGCGGGGTGCCTCTAACCAGGCTTTCTCGGCGGGGATCTGGATGACTGTCCTTGGTTTTTGTCAAAAGTGTGTACCTTGTGAACAGTGTTCATTAGTCCTTCAAATTCACTAACTTTTCGATACCCAGTGCATGGTAAAAAAAATTCTAGTCGAGACTGACGAGGGACACTATAAAAACATCTTCTAGTTGAGAGTGACAAGGTCCCTCCGACAGTAAAATCAGTGGAGCTTGTTTGATTGGTTATGATTATCTTGATACAGTTTGTTTTGTGATTGTTGTTAAAGTTTACAGTACAATTGCCTTGACCTTAATTTTTATTTAAGTAGGTTGGTTCTATAAAGAATAATTGGTTGCAAAAGAAAACAACAGCTTAATTCTTTTCATCGTATGACCACTGAAGACAACTTAATTTTTATTATAGCAAATTGCTGTCCAAAATGAAACCGGTTTAGCTGAGAATCCTTTGACTTTGACCTGGCTGGAAGGTCAGTCTCCTCCTCTAGGATCTGCTGCTGCTTCAGAAGTCCAAAGCCAACCAGATGATTCAGAGAACAAAGCTGATGACAGATTTGCCATGCCACATGAAACCAAGGTGTGTACATCTTCTCCATTGGCATAATTTAGTTAATATAATGATTTAGACACTCTAATAGATTTTGGCATAATAAAATGTACACCCAACACTTAACAATCATTAACCAAAAAACATATGACTGACTAACATGTTATTAGGTATCTGTCTTACCAATTAGTCATTTAAAGTCCTGTACATGGTTGTATTCAGCAGAATAAAGTTTCTGAATTTTGCAAGCTGACAGTGCAAGATAGTAAAACCCAAAGCTTTACCTTATATTTAAACCCCATAAGGAAGGGGGGTGGGGTGGGGTGGGGTGGGGGGGGGGGGGGGGGGGGTTGGTTGGTTATACTGGAATTGGGTTGTCTGTCTGTAGACACATCTTGTCCGGACAACTTCTCCTAAACCAGTGGGCCGATTCCAATGTCACTTCACACAAATAGAGTGGACCATGTGTAGATGTGCATGCAGCTGTTTAAATTCCAAAATTTTGGTTGCCATGGTAACTGGTCACTATTAACAGGTTTTTATTGTCCAGGCAACTGTTCCAAAACCGGTGGGCCGATTCCAATGAAACTTCACACAAATAGATAGGACCATGTGTAGATGTGCATGCAGGTGTTAAATTTCCTAAACTTGTGAACTGATTTTCAACAAAACTTTTGACAACATTCTCTTTATTATGAACTACACATATTCCAGCCATTCTGAACTTTAGAAATAGGGGCATGCACAGGTTATCTTAGTTAGCCTCTAAATAACAGTTCCAGTTGTCCATTGACTCATGCGGATTGCGGGGGTATTAGTCAGCCATCCTGGCGACAGTTCTAGTTCATGTAATAGTTTCCATTGATTCATACCTTATTTATTAGTCCCCCTACCAATGAAATCGGGGGGACTATAGGTTCCTCCCCATCCATCTGTCTTTTTGTTTGTCCACTCAGTTTTCCACACTTTTCCCAGCTATGCTTCAAGGTATGTTGGTGAAAGTGATGAAGGTATGTAGCTTCAGTATGAAAAGCTACAGATCAAGTTAGAGTTTCAGGGTCAAGGTCACTGTTACTATTTTTAGCAATTCGCAGCAGGCTTGTTTATATTGACAGACCTTTCATGAAATTGCTATGGTACTAGAATAATGCTAAACTTATGCCCTCAGAATGCTGACTATAGTGGGCGAAGACAAAACCTGGCATTAGGCAGAGTTATGCAATTAAACCACAAACAAACTTAAGACCGACACTGTCAGCCTTGAATAGAAATGTCATAAAAAAAATTCAAGATATACTTTTATCCAGGTTTTAAGTTTAAAAGTTTAATTATTAGTCTTTGTAATGGTGTTTCAGACGGAGAGGGGAGACAATTGGTCATCTTACCAGTCTAGTACCGAGAAGGACTATGAGAGCCTGGTGTTGATGAAGATGAGGCAGGCCCAGGAAAGACAACGCCTGATAGAGCAGATGAAGAAAGAAGATGAGGACACATGACACACTGCTTACATGTAGTAAATGTCCAATTAATCCGAACAGCTTGGCTATTCTGGAATTCTCTTAGCTACACGTGTTCAGACAGATTCCAGGACACTTGTCATCAGAAAAGGCATTTAGTCAGTGTTTACTTGTTTACAAAATAAATAGAACAATTCCTTGCTTTATGGAAAAGCAAACATGTAATGTAAACCACTGAAAAAATTAACATTTACAGCAAAATGAAATGCTTCAAGTATGCAATAATTTTTTTTCATAAGCTTATGGTATTGTTTTTGTGTTGCCTACTGTGTCAGGGCATTGTTAAGGTTTTGTGCTTAGCTGTTTGTGTCAAAGCTAGACCAACAAAACCTCAATCATAGATGTAGCATCTGTTTAGCTCTTGCATATTAGGTTGTTTCCTACAACCTATAAAATCTAAAGCAACCAAAATTTGTTTAAAGGTTATTTGTTTATTGTGCGATGTAAAGATGATTACATTACACTCTTTACTAGCATTTCAACAATTTTTGTGATAAAAACCTCAAATTTCTGGGCTTAAAGGAAAATGATATTGACAAAGTGGGACAAATGACATATAATAATATTGACAAAGTGGGACAAATGACATAATTACGCGTAATTCTTGTTTAGCCTTTTAAAAGGGCATTAAATCTAAGTTTTACTAGTTTTTAGCTCACTTGCGAAGGGCAAGTGAGCTTATGCTGTGGTTCGGCATGTGTCATCCGTCTGTCCGTCCGGCATCAAATTTTTAGCCCACCATCATCAGATGGTGGGCTATTCAAATCGCCCTGCGTCCGTGGTCCGTGGTCCGTCGTCCGTCCGTCCGTCCGTCCGTCCGTCTGTAAACAATTCTTGTTATCGCTAATCCTCAGAAAGTACTGAAAGGATCTTTCTCAAATTTCATATGTGGGTTCCCCTTGGTGCCTAGTTATGCATATTGCATTTTGAGACCAATCGGAAAACAACATGGCCAACAGGCAGCCATCTTGGATTTTGACAATTGAAGTTTGTTATCGCTATTTCTGAGAAAGTACTGAAGGGATCTTTCTCAAATTTCATATGTAGATTCCCCTTGGTGCCTAGTTATGCATATTGCATTTTGAGACCAATCGGAAAACAACATGGCCGACAGGCAGCCATCTTGGATTTTGACAATTGAAGTTTGTTATTGCTATTTCTGAGAAAGTACTGAAGGGATCTTTCTCAAATTTCATATGTATGTTTCCCTTGGTGCCTAGTTATGCATATTGCATTTTGAGACCAATCAGAAAACAACATGGCCGACAGGCAGCCATCTTGGATTTTGACAATTGAAGTTTGTTATCGCTATTTCTGAGAAGGTACTGAAGGGATCTTTCTCAAATTTCATATTTAGGATTCCCTTGGTGCCTAGTTATGCATATTGCATTTTGAGACCTATCGGAAAACAACATGGCCGACAGGCAGCCATCTTGGATTTTGACAATTGAAGTTTGTTATCAATATTTCTGAGAAAGTACTGAAGGAATCTTTCTCAAATTTCATATGTAGGTTCCCCTTGGTGCCTAGTTATGCATATTACATTTTGAGACCTATCAGAAAACAACATGGCCGACAGGCAGCCATCTTGGATTTTGACAATCAAAGTTTGTTATCGCTATTTCCCAGAAAGTGCTGAATGGATCTTTCTCAAATTTCATATGTAGGTTCCCCTCGGTGCCTAGTTATGCACATTACATTTTGAGACCAATAGGAAAACAACATGGCCGACAGGCAGCCATCTTTGATTTTGACAATTGAAGTTTGTTATCACTATTTGTCAGAAATTGCTGAAAGGATCTTTCTGAAATTTCATTTGTAGGTTGCCCTCTGTGCCTAGTTATGCATATTGGATTTTGAGACAAGTCAGAAAACAACCTGGCTGACAGACAGCCATCTTGTATTTTAACAATTGAAGTTTGTTATCGCTATTTTACAGAAGGTACTGAAGGGATCTTTCTCAAATTTCATATGTACGTTCCCCTTGGTCCCTGGTGTTGCATTTTGGGACCAATCCGAAAACAACATGGCTGACAGACAGCCATTATCGCTAAATCTTAAATTTTATATATAGGTTCCCCTTGTTTGAAAAGTACTAGAGGGCTGTTTCTGAATTTACACAGATTAGTAAGACTTAGAGGAAGGGAAAAGTAGAGAAAAGATCGATCTGACATGGAACCTATAAAGATCATTCAATGGTGGGCGCCAAGATCCCTCTGGGATCTCTTGTTCATTTTAACAACTTCTTCTTAATAACCAAAAGGCCCAGGGACTTGATATTAGGCCTGTAGCATCCTGGGGTGAAGGGCTATCAAGTTTGTTCAAATGAATGACCTTGACCTTCATTCATGGTCACAAAGGTCAAATAGGCTATTATCTTCAGACAACTTCTCAATAACCAAAAGGCCAAGGGACTTGATATTAGGTCTGTAGCATCCTGAGGTGACGGGCTACCAAGTTTGATCAAATGAATGACCTTGACCTTCATTCAAGGTCACAAAGGTCAAATAGGTTATAATCTTCAAATAACTTCTGCTCAATAACCATGAGGCCATGGGATTTGATATTGGGCCTGTAGCATGCTGGAGTGAAGGGCTACAAAGTTTGTTTAAAAAAATGACCTTGACCTAAATTCAAGGTCACAGGGGTGAAATCGGCTTAAATCTTTAAACAATGATTTTGCGATAGCCAAGAGTCACCGAGACCTGATATTAGGCCATTAGTATGCTGGAATGATGGACTAGAAGATTTATTGACATGAATAAACCGAGCTTACTCTGATATTTGAATAAAGTGGTAATCAGCATAGATTCTGTAGAAATGACCTTAACTTCAAAGTTGCTGTAGAGCCAGGTGAGCAATACAAGCCCATTGGGCCCCTTGTTAGTTATGTATATTGGCTTTTCAGTAGAACTCATTTAAACATTTTAACAAACTGATTGCTGTCATCCTAAGCAACATATTTCTCAAGAGATCCCAGAGGGATCATGGCATTTCACCATTGAATGATCTTTGTTCTAACATTGTGTAAAACTAGATCTTTTCTCTTATTTTCCCTTCTTTTCCTACATATGAAATCTAAGAGATCTAAGGTAACAAATGTCAAAATTTGATATGGCCACATGTACACCATTTTGTTTTCCAGACCAGACTCAAAACTGATCAGGCAAAATTAAAGCCCAAGGGGAACCTACACGACAAATTTGAGAATTATCCTTCCAGTACTCCTCAGGAAATAGGGATCACAAATTTCAATAGTCCAAATCCAAGATGGCTGGCTCTCTGTCATTTTGTGTTCCAGATTGGAAGTTCAAGAAATATCCTTTCAGTACTTCTCAAGAAATAGTGATAACATGAAGACAGATCACTGACAGAGCTATTTGAATAGCCCATCATCTGAAGATGGTCTACTAACTACACCTGTTGCCAGCTTATGACTAATTACTGGCAACTGAAACCTTTTAACTCTTGAGAAAGTGCTGAATTTAACAAAGCTAAGCACCATGACATAGCATGTAATGTTATGCCATTTGTAGTACTGCCAGAAAACACCTAGTGAATTTATTTGCTTTAACACTTTTATCATAGGTCAGTCATATTTTTTCAAAAATTTTGAGCCACAACATGCCAGTATTTAAGCACTGTATGCCAGAGAGATCCTGACCAGATATTGTTCTTCAAGCACTCTTTGAGATTTGACCCTTGACCTTGAATATAAAGGCCGTATCTTATTAAGTAACTGACCAAACAAAATCATCACAACCTTGGTTCTTTCAAATCATTTTCCATAAAATATCTTATAATGCGAAGAACAAATAAATACGTGTGACGAAGATCAAACTTGGAGTTGAAGACATGACTGACAACAGAAGTATTTTTTTATATAAAATTGTAGTTTATTAATGATATCATTAATCCATTACCATCTTGTATATAGTCGGTCGATAATACATGTATATGTAGTACAATTTAAAAAAAAAACATTGCATCAAGTTCATTTTTTTATATTACAAAAACATTTACAATATATTACATTTTTTATTTCGTCTGAAAAATAAACATGTGAAAATACAGCCAGCTTGTATGTGTAAAGAATCACAATTCTGTACTACTACAAACATTGGAACATCTGATATACACAGTCACATTAAAATGACCTGTCCTGTTGAGCTTTCAACTACCATACTGATTACGCACAAATTCATATTTAATGTTGATGGTGGTCACTAGGCCATTCATTACCAGTGGTTGCATTCTCGAATAATAAATGGAAATGAAATTTCCTGGTTTGAATATTTCTTGCTGCATTCAATATGACAGGTCATTTTAGTGTGAGTACATATATGTAATTACTCTCATTCAACTGAAAACAACTGTCAAGTATAAATGATTTATCAGCATTTTGTTTTCTCTAAAATTTGATAATGCTGAAGACTAGATAAATGACATTTTTTGTAGTTTAGAAAGAAACTGTTTCAAAACAAACTTCACAAAACCAACTCTGAATAGAAAAGTACCAAATTGAAAAAATAGTATTCACGTCATCTACAAAAAGTATGGTCATTTCTACAAGGAAGATCTCAAAAAATGAAAATGGAGATGTTCAATAGTATATTTGAATATTTGATAACATGTGTTAATGATAAAAAAATATATGCAGTCATGTTATGCTGGATGGAAAATGCAGGACAAAAACTTGATCAAAACTACTAAATAATCTTGCCTACAAAAAAAAATAAAAAAATTGCTGTCTTATATAGGGATGACTTTCCACACAGAACACTTTTGGAATTTGGTACTTTCTTAATGAAGCAATATAATATTGCTCAGTTTCACCATCAGAAGAAATCCTGTGCTGTATGTATGGTGCTTTGACCGGTGAAATGGAAAATCAACTAGCATATTGTCAAGAGAATGGAATACATATACCAGGTCACATTAAGGATAAGATTATGTTGATTATCTCCCTTTGGCTTATGGAATAGCAGTAATTGTAAAAAGTATCTCAAGTAAATACCCAGCCTGGCTGGACTATAACACTTTGTTCCAATAGGCTAAACAAGTACACTTACAGGTTATAAATAGTAACAAGAATGTCTCAATACCCTCCACATAAATTTATAAAATCTTCTTTTAAATGGAATGTATTTAAATATGAATTATAATCTGAATCTTCAATAATATACTATCCAATATTCAAGTTTTTCAATGAATAACAAATATTGGTTAATCTTTCTGTTACAAAAAATATTGACACATTTTTTTCTGCAGGTATTTCGTAATTAAAAGCATTATCCGAATAATTGATTTACTCTAAAATGTTTGGTATTTCTAATACAAAATGTGGAATGTTAACTATTTTATCATGTTACTCATAAATATGTTATCCGTCTTAAATATATGGTAACTTACAATTTAAAATAAATTTCTGTGGATAAATATCTGCATGTTCTTACTACACAAGTAAATATAGTTTGTGATCTCAATAGTATAAAAATACTGCATGCTCTTTTTCCCAAATTATCTTTTTCCAGTGTAATAACTCTGTCAATCCTTTAAGTAATAAATAACTCCTTTTTGTAACATTTCAACACTTGATTATAGTAATTCTGCATATATAGCACTTACATTTCCACCAACCCAACCTTTAAATTTGAAACGGAAAATTTATTTTAGCATCAAGTTCCATAATCATAATGTCTGATCTTACAAGTATTTAGAAAGTTTACTGTGACATTTAATGTATTATTGACATATAGGCCAACTATTATTCTGATAAAGAAATCAGATTGGATTTAGAGGATGACTATTTTTTCCCCTTACAATAACATTTAGCTTCTGTTTTTATTATCACAGAGAGAAGCTGCATTACTAAGATTTATTGACGACAATCTAAAACTTGTATTAAAATTAGCTTAAATAGTAATCAGTCCATGTGAGGCAAAAGCAGACACAGGTAATGCCATTATCACAAATGAAATATGATATTTACAAGGAAAACTTTGTATGCATGATTGGTATTTACAAGACACATGAAATGTGAAGTTGATGACGTCATATTTACAGCCTCAGCTTTAGAATGAATAATCAGTGACCACCAACATCCTAAAATCAAAGTATGGCTCAGATGATCTAGTCCTTTTTAGTTTATATCTCCTTTACTGACCAAGACAAAGATATTACACAATAATCGTACCGATTTACTGCAATGTTAATGAAGTAGGTTTATATACTTATCTCTTCATTGTTTCATGTGCTCTATCAAACACATGGACTGAAATAATAGCTATATACACTAATCAACTCCTATGTACATTTCAAATTTACATTTTTACAACATTAACATTAGTATGGTAAGGACAGAAAGCTTAGTACAAAATATGACTATTGGGAACTAATACTTCCTACAGCACTGACAAAATATTCCCTTTACTGGCTTCTTGTGTACAGATATAACACAACACATCCAGAATAAATGGTATAACAATAGATTGTTATTCCCTAAATAAATGATTTAAAATAGTTTGTTATTCCATATGAAATTATGAAGTGAAAATGATTCTGAATTTAGAGTCTACTTCTTTTCTTTAAATACTCTATATGTTTACAAATGGAAGCCTTTTTACTCTCAATGAATTCCAATGAATCACAACTCACTTTGCCATGATATGTGCTGTAAAAGAAAACAACCTATAAGTGACAACTTTCTGTGTTTGGTGTGTATAATGGCAACAAATAATATATATATATATATATAGGTATACAAGCCAATATGATGTATAACATTCACAAAGACATATAACATAGAAACAACCAAGTGTAAAGATAAAATAGACGGTGTAAATGCACATCATCATAAAAAACAATGATTTCTATCTATACCGGCGTAGTACAAATGTATGATAATGATTGATATGCTGTTTGAATTGTACACGATGGATGGTGTAAGGAATATGAGGTTTGAAACACCATTTAACTTAAGCTGTGTACCTTTCTTGGGGATAAAATAATGACTTCTTATTTTATTAAACTGTTAAGTATTCATGAGATATATATATAAAGTAATAAATCCAGTACTTTATAAACAAGTTCACTTTCACGTCTTAAATTTCTGTATAAATTCTCAATGATATGTTCAAGCCTGGAGATTGACTCTAGGTCTGGTAACAACAATAACAGAACCTTTATCTAGGGATATCAGTTTTAGGCTTCCCTGATTAATCCACAAAACTAGCAACTATTCTGCCCAGATATAGGTCTCATTGACAGATACAACCATATCTTTTTTTGTAAATGTACAAACCACAATCTGTTTTGTGCAATAATGTACAGGAATTTGAGTTTTCAAAAGCCCCTGACAGCCTTCCCATTAACAACAATACTGTAATACAAACCAGCTGCCTTTCTCTGAATCTCTGAATTACAAGTTAACAAGATGATGAAGTACACAGTTCACTATCCGGTGATCTATACAAATATACAGGTTCATGAGATGGTGACCTACATAGTTTCTCAATACAATCAACACTTTGAGCTTGTAAAACTATGTAATAGTTTTCAGTTTGTAAAACAATGTACTAGCTTTCACAAAACGACTAGCTCAATGTTTTTAATTTTTTTAAACTTTAATTAACTTATTGATTGTTAGTTTTAATTCCCTGTTTTCTTAGCTACAATCATTCTTGATTTCACTTTTCATTATATTATTATGATCAACAAAAACTTGCTGATATTTTAACATTTAGTTGCTGTATAAACTGTAACATTGATATATTCACTGTTAACTATTTCCCTGATATGTAATCCTCTTCACAGCCTGCTGCTTATATCCAAATTATTACAGGTTTCTATATCATAAAATATTTCAACAACCACGATATATAAATGTTAACAATTCATATAAACAACTGACTAATCATCTGTTGTGCTATCAAATACTACATTCTCTTGGTGAAGTACACTTTATTCTCCTCAATTTGGAGAAAAACTGCTAACTGTAAATATGTAAAATTTTCGATGAATTTTTTCCCTTGCTTTCCTAAAACAAAATATCAGCAATTTGAAATCCTTACAGCATATGATAGTACACAAGCAAGTTACTGAAGTTACACACTGATGAGTAGAGATACCATGTCATGACAAATGGAAGCTAACATGGACTATGCTTAAAACTCCTCATGAGGGGCACCAAACAGCTTGGCTTTTCTGCCATCCGCAGGAACTGGTGCTGTAAGAGTTCAAATGCCGTTGCCCTTTGGGTAGGGTCGCGCACCAATGTCTTTTCTAGGAATCCTTGTAATCGAGGAGATACCTGCAAAAATAATGTATACACTTACTGTCAATGAACAGTACTAGTAAGAGTGGTTACTAAATATGAGCCATTTTCATTCATTGTAATACTGTTTACTCAGTTGTTAAAATCGATTAAAAATACAGCAGTATGATTTTAGCTGAGAAGTAGGTAAATGAAAAAGCTCATGATAAAGCAATTTTCAACAATCCAGTATACTTATAGTTTTTTTGTTGTTTTTTTTTTTTTGACAAAGGAAGACAACTTTATGAATCATATAAGTTGCATACTATTTTTGTATTAGGTCACAGTTTATGTTTGTTGGTAGGCATTTAAATGACATCACAATCATTATTTCAAGCAGTGAATCTATAGTGGATACTGGGTATATAAACATCAGCAATATGTACATGGTAGATATGTCTATTATTATCTCAACTTCTGTCTAATATCTCAACTTCTAACATCAATTCTGTGTACATGGTAGATATGTCTATTATGTCAACTTCTAACATCAATTCTGTGTACATGGTAGATATGTCTATTATTATCTCAACTTCTGTCTAATATCTCAACTTCTAACATCAATTCTGTGTACATGGTAGATATGTCTATTATTATCTCAACTTCTGTCTAATATCTCAACTTCTAACATCAATTCTGTGTACATGGTAGATATGTCTATTATGTCAACTTCTAACATCAATTCTGTGTACATGGTAGATATGTCTATTATTATCTCAACTTCTGTCTAATATCTCAACTTCTAACATCAATTCTGTGTACATGGTAGATATGTCTATTATTATCTCAACTTCTGTCTAATATCTCAACTTCTAACATCAATTCTGTGTACATGGTAGATATATCTAATATCTCAACTTCTAACATCAATTCTGTGTACATGGTAGATATGTCTAATATCTCAACTTCTAACATCAATTCTGTGTACATGGTAGATATGTCTAATATCTCAACTTCTAACATCAATTCTGTGTACATGGTAGATATGTCTATTATCTCAACTTCTAACATCAATTCTGTGTACATGGTAGATATATCTAATATGTCAACTTCTAACATCAATTCTGTGTACATGGTAGATATGTCTAACTCCCAGTACTTACCCTATGTGCATTCTTTAGTTTAGGCGGAGGCATGTCCCTGATTCTACGCATGGCTTGGAGTGGTGGCTCATTGAAGAACGGAGGTTCTCCATCAATCATTTCAATAACCATAATACCAAGCGACCAAATGTCAACCTAGCAATAAACATAAATTGTTGTCAACTTTTTTTTAACGCCTTCCTAAAAACTATTCAAATCTTAGTAAAATATAGTTTTTATAGCTAGCAACTGAAGATCCTCTAAACTTCAATAGACACGTGCAAAGTGTTGACAATGAGACTTACATGATGCTTTTGGACACAGTCACCAGTGATGTTATTTCTTGACTATCATTTGCACACTGCAAATGCTGATATTTATGAAATAATGTCACTTGATTGCCAGACTGTTTACTTTAATCACAACTTGTCAAAAGCATAATGCTTTACAGGTTACTATGAATTTATCATACAAGTTTGACTCATAATTTTTGCAAAGAAATAAATCATCTTTCCTTCTTCTATTAGGAATTTCTACCTTAAAATGTTAATCTGACCTCACAAGTTATCTTGTAGTAACAACATGAAAGAAGCTTGATTCTATGTTTACAACAAAACAAAAAGGAATATATAACTAGCCGCACAAAACAATCACTAAACAACAAAGGGCTCTATACTTACTTCTGGACCATAGGGCAATCTTGATATGACCTCTGGAGCCATCCAGTAAGGTGTTCCAACCAAAGATTTGCGTTTAGGTAATTCCTGAGTCACTTGTGCACAGAATCCAAAATCAGATAGTTTAACCTGTAAATAAAAATCACAAGAGTCTAATATCTCACAAAGGAGTTCAAGTTTAGCATAAAATTATAAAGATATCAAATGAGGGGGCATCACTCCCAGAAAAAAAATTGAAAACACAAGTAAATGAAAAGCACACAATTACAATTACTACTCCCCTCCCTGGGTTTGTTAACCTGACAACACAGCCAGGATTATTTTGAGGCAGTCTTCTTATTGTATCTGCTGGCCACCTCACTGAACAACATATTTTGTTAGTTTGCTGGGTTCATTGCCCTGTGAACGACCAGGGTCATGTTTTCAGTTCTTAAGTAGTTGGTGACTACCTCGTTGAACATCATACAGGTGGCTCGTCGCATGCCATCCAGAGCAATTATGTGAGTATCTTGACCAAGGACATAACTATGACATCACTGTCTGGTCCATTTCTCAGCTTCCAAAGAGACACAAACCAACACAGGTACAGAGTGTCCAATCACATCTCAGATCTTCATCCGAGATTATATCGCTGACACTTTAATCGACTGAGCTATCATGGCCCCTTTGACCAAACATACAGGAAGCCTGTCCATAATATTCAGAGCCATTGGAGTTAAAGTGTCTTGCTCATGAACCTAACCATGACTGCACAGGCTGGTAGGAAATCAAACACAACCTCTAATCTTCACCTGAGACTGCATTAATCTAGTGTTGACCTGCACTGTACTTAAGAATTACTCAGGACAAGCTTCGGTCCAAACAGACATCTGGATTCCAGTACATCCCCTCTTAGCTTTATTACATATAGTAGAATTACATATTTCTAACATCAAATTAGTTTCAAAACTTTTCTCAGTGACACATGACCGTAAACTTCTGATGAAACCTGTCCCGTAAACTTCTGGTGAAACCTGTCCCGTAAACTTCTGGTGAAACCTGTCCCGTACCCTATTAATGCCAAACTACTTTGGTAAACACCTTACTGAATAAATTAGTAACTAACACACAAATGTACATGGTTCAGCCATGTATAGCCTGTTGTAACTATAGGAGACCAAACAGTTTCCTTTAACTCTACCCACCTTGCCATCCTGGGACAGCAGGATGGAATCTGATTTGATGTCCCTGTGGATGACCCCGTTGGAGTGTAAGAAAGCCAGTGCCTTCAAGCATGCTCTACACACAGTTGCTATTTGCACTTCGTCCATTCTGAAAAAAAGAACAATTAAAATACTTATCAATATACAGAAGGACATGCCCCTCATATTGTGTTTGAAAAAGTATAAGTGTCACACAGAATATTGTTATCTTATAATCAACACCCTACAAAACAGAACAAAACAAGATTACATGTAATGATATGGCTTGCCTGTCCTGCTTTGTCAGTATACATAGTTCACTAAGATTTCAGTATCTTTTTAACAAAAATAACTAAACTAAAACTCCACTTTATAGTATGGAAGCACCCTGGATCAATGTTATAGACATGTAAAATATGGATGCATAGCAAAACAAATACATATATCAAATTTTGCAAAATCACTAATTCTCAAAATTCACCTAAACATGGCATGTTTTGCCCAAAAATCACTCTTTCTGAAAATGTATCTGACATATTATAGAATTTCTGACATTTTGGCTATTAAATTGTTTGCAAATCAATTTGAGAAGCCATAAAGGTTGTATATTGATTGATATATTAAAATCTATGGTCTTTAACAGAATACAGCAAAGAATAATTAAGATTTATGTATTTGTAGGGTGTACTGTTGAGATGTCCATACAACAATGTAAAGTTCTATATTGAGGTTTGGTTGGAATAACATTGATACTTTTTGAGAAATTGAGCTAAACCAAAGACTATATGAAGACAAGATTCCCAGCATCCATAACTCTAGAGTCACTGGACCATAAATTATGGATGATTTTACATAAATAAAGTGTACCGGTGTGTTGATATGTCCACTTTGGGATCTAACTACATGTATTTACCAAGTTTGATGCAAGTCTGACTTATTGACTTTTTGAGCAACAGATTTAAATGCTAAATTTTAAAGTGAAATGATGACGAGACAAAGATATTCAGAATTTATATCGGCTGATAAGGTTCACAAAAAGATGTGGATAAAATTCAAGCATTTTTCAAGGTATATAATAAATATGAATATTATGTGAGATTTTCATTTCACCTAATTCATTTTTCCTAACTAGAATACAATTGATAATTTCAAAGTACCCTATTTTAAGGTCCCATTAGGTTGTATGAACCATAATGAAGATCTTCAGATTAAATTGCAGCTTAACATATGACATGCCAGACCAAACACCTGACTGGTAAACATTTGTCTAGGGAATATCAAACAATATTTATGTTGAAATTTTTCCAAATTTCAAACATGATATAATAAAGACCTTCAAAAGTCTAAGCAGAAAAATTCATGATTTTTTTGTTTACCTGTTATGAGTAACAATGTCAGTGAGAGCACCACCCTCAAGAAATTCCATCACCACCCATAACTCATCATTCACAAGAAAGCTGTTGTACATATCCACTATGTTGGGATGGTGGTAATCTCTCATGATAACAACCTGTAGAAACAACACAGGAAATTTGATTTTTTTGGCAAAATAGCATACCAAGTATTTTTTAGGATGAGAAAAATCTGTCAGGTTTCATCTCTTTGTTGATCATAAACCTGAAGGTTTGGCAACAAATGCCTGCATCAGTAAACCCTTCAGGGTAAAGCTACTTTTAAATCTTCCATCTGGCACTTACTGCAACACTGATGAGTTAAATTTAGATAGGTTGCACTGATTTTTTTTATTGCTACCTATCCTTTTGTTACATTTTTCAAAGTAATTGAAGCCAGTTAAATAAATTGAACATCAATTTAAGTTTTATCAATTTCTTAAAATTTCAATGCACAGATTAGTATTGTAATATCGATTAAACATCCAAAATGTAAACATAGAATTTATTGACCTCGTTGAACAGAAGCTCCCTTCGTTGCTGTTTGCGCAGGTCCATTTTCTTGACAGCAACTTTCTGACCATCTGTGCGTTGTGTGGCTATACATACAATCCCTGTTGATCCCTCCCCAATTTTGAGGAAGTTGTCCAGGTCATTTCTGGGGTCACCCCTACTGACCACCATTTGTAGGGCAGCACGGAACTGTTGGAGGGAGTAATTTCACACATTAATGAAGAAACAATCTCCTAAGATACAGGAAAATCATTGATACAAAATGATGAACAAAAAAGTCATATTTATTGAATAATGTGACATATCATTTGACATATGGCTGTACATGTATCACTCAGGTAGCAGACATACTTTGTCATCCATTTACAATTATGCGAAAACAGATGCTATAATTATGCTAATGTAGGACTTGTAATATTAAACAGCAAATGATATCTAATGAAACCACAGATAATAGTCCCAGCTGAAACAGCTGTAGTAAACATTCATTTATACTGGAATATAGTTTATTTTATCGGTAGTGGAAATGAAGTCTAGATAAGATATCCAATTTCAATTACCGTGGAATGAAAAAAAAATTCATAGTTTTAATGATCAAAATCAAAACATGGTGTTTGTAACATAACAACACCCATAGGTTATAGTCAGACTATGTCAGGAACCTGTCAGCGTAATGTTAGACTGCTGATAAAGGGGTATAACAAATTGATATAATCATTTTTTTTCCCCGTTTAAGTCAATTATTAAATCAATATAACACCTGAAGAAAAAACTGTATACAAAGCATATATCTGTATATTGCATTAGTTGAAAGCAAACTAATGTTTTCATATGCTTTCTGCGTTACCTATTCCTGATAAAGAATTTGACCTTGCTCGTCCATTAAGGTTAACTCAATATCATTTCACCACCTTCTATAACACACTGTAGTACAGAACATTACATGCTTCACTAACTAACAAAGGCACACACATAGCCCAAATCAAAATGAATATGTTCCATGATCACTATTATCACATTACAACATAAATACCATGCATAACTAATTCAAAGAGATATGGCCAAGACCAGCTGTCTAATAGACAATCTTGACAAATTTTGATATAAAAACAATTTTTCAGGAATGTAAGCTAATCATACGATATATATCTAAACACTTGACTTAGCTTATAGCCTGACAGTGTATACTTGTATCATCAAATATGGTGGGGCATTAAGGGCCTTTCAATTAGTCATTAATTAATAATTGGTTATTTTTTTTCCCGTTTTTTTTTTTTTTAGGGAGGGGGGAGATTGATTTATGGAACGATATATTAACTATATTTTCATATATATTTATTGATACAAAATATAAATTGTAATTCAAGCAAACAAAAAAGAGCCCACATCAGTTCAGGGTGTATACATCCATTATAAAGTTCATCATAATAGAAACTGTACCCTGAAAAAAAGTACTGCAGAGGAAAAAAATCATTGAAAACTGTCTCAATGAAGCATCACAGGTAACCCGAGTCAGCCAATAAAAGATAAATAATAAAAGACACTTAAGCTTGTCACAATTAATTCCTTCTGTTGATATTTAATTTGAGCTAATTACTATGAAACTAGATAAGGTTGTAAAACATATGTCTCAGCTTACTTTTAAACAGAAATGGAGTTAATTCTAACTGAATAAATGGAACTAAATACAAAGTCTTGCCTAAGTCAATGAAACAGCAAATGTAGATCACAGTAATCTACATGCCACATGATTAAGTATATTACTGGAGATGATTAACTCTACTGACTAAGTCTGAGGAATGTGGAACTTGTAATATATTTAGCTATCAAATGGATCTAAGTGGAAAACCATGCTGATGTATTGTTATGTATGGACAGATAGATGGACCCACAGTCAAACAAAATGAAGCACCTAATGCCTTCTCAACTAATGAAACTTGACTCCGGAGAACATGAAGACCTATCAGCTATTTTCTGAGAGAATTTGACTTTCTGTAACATAACCTACTTTAATATGCAAATGAGAGATTTGTGTAAGAAGTGTAAAATGAGAGATATGTTAATTTGCTACCATAACACAGAGTGATATTGTTACAAAGGAGAAAAGCTTGTGCAGTACTAGGAGGGTAAACCTGTACTCTTTTGTCATTGAAATGTGCTGTGTGTGGAAGGACAACGCTTAGTTGTTACAAGGTCAGAAAGCTTAAAGTATACTATATAGGATAGAATAAGACCTCCATACAAGATATTAATTAATGGATGATCTCTATATATACCACCGATGACAAGATATTAAATAATAAATGATCTTGATATATAACATAGATACAAGATCTTAATTAAAAGACTATACAAGATATTAATTAATGGAAGATCTCTATACATACCACAAAATACAATTTATTACATTTTTACCAGTGAAATATCAAAAATTATTCATTCTATAAAAGTGATATATTATAAATATCACTTTTGCTGATTTGACCAATCAAATTAATGATTAGAAAATACCAAAATAATTGACCAATCCGAAAGCCCGACATATATGTCAGCACCTGGACAGGGGAAACTACTTTTTTTGTTTACAAATTATCGCTGTAGGCCTAGTTAGCATACGGGGTAGGTTTTTCGTTGATAACAAATGTAATAAACAGAATATCTAACAGTGTCTTCAGTAATACCAAATATATTTCACTTGTGTGGCTAATATTTTGATATTTTTCACTCGTGCTGCGCACTCGTGAAAAATTTCAAAATGTTAGCCCCACTTGTGAAATATATTTGGTATTACTGAAGACACTGTTAGATATCCTCTATATATTAATTAGGTAATGGAAAAGATTATCTTTGTGAACAAAAATTTTTGTCTCCCCTAGCCTTCTTCCTTATTTATACTAGGCATTGAATTTTTTTTTTGCAATCAACTGACGTTTGCCTTAAGGTAAGTCACATTGTACTTTGTCAGTGGGGTAATAATTAAATGTATATAGCAACTTTCATTAGAATATCTTTCATGTTTTAAATGTTATTGCCAGATTATAAATTATTAAAGAATTATATGCTATTTGACCATTGACCTTAAGAGATAAGTCAAAGTGACCTTACAGGAGAACAATAAGCTTCATGTAATGCATGTACATTGCAAGTTTCAACAAGATATTTTCAATGGTTAAGAAGTCATGGCCCGGAAAAAAATTGTGCTTACTTGACCTTTGTCAAGGTCATACTGATCAAATGCACTTTGTTAGTGGGTGATCAAGGTATATAGCATTAAGATATCTTTAATGGTTTACAATTTATCACCTGAACAAGAATTATTGGGAAAACAGGAAATGGCAGAAAATTTTACACTTGTCTGACTTTGAGGTCAAGGTCACTATGATGTAACTGCAGTGCACTGAAATCAGTTTTTGATGATGCAAATAATATGTTATGCTCCTAGTTTCATCAACATACCTTTAACAGTTCAGAAGTTATGACCATGTCAAGAAATTAATGGAAAATTACTTATTTAACGTTTGGCCTTAAGGTCACAGTGACCTAATGGCAATACTTCAAGTTTCATCAAGATATCTTCAACAGCTTATAAGTTATGGCCTGGACAAGGAATAATTGTAAAATTCACATTTATTTGACCTTTGACCATGAGCTCGAGGTCACAGTGACTTAACGACAGTGCAGCGCACATCAAATCTAGGTGATGCAAGTATCATCTAAATATCATCAAAGTTAAGGCCCAGACAAGATATTATAAGAAGAAGAACCAGAAGAATGATACTAATACAATATGTTTCCCTTCATCCTAAGGGGAGACATAATTACCAGTTGGTATCTTCACTACTGAACTAGCAAACCAGATTATAGAACTTAGTTACTAAGAATCTTAAGTGCCCTCACCAGTAATAATATTTTACTATGTATGTATTGGTAAGTAAATGTGTAATAAATGGACTCTTAACCAGATTTAATCAGCCTCTTTAAAATCACTATCCCTAATATGGTGACATGTTCCATAAAAAGCTGAGCTATATCATTTTAATTAGCATCCACACCACCAAATGACTAATTGATAAGCTTCCAACCTGATCGTGTGACAATCTCTGCTCTGGCATGGAACCTGGTGGGGGCTGGTTGTTTTTGTTTGAGGGGGGTATTTTTCCTGGAGATTTTTGTGGTGGCTGTGATGATGGGTAGTGAGGCTGTGCACCAGGCTGTAGGTTGGAAGGTTTGTTGGGAGTAGGTGGTCCGCCCTTCATAGGTGACGACTTCAGAAACAAAGGAAAAACATGGTACATATACACAACAATGCAAAAGCTGCTGCCTAAACATCTGTCCTATGTTACCCTGCCATGTAGTGAGCAAATCTGTACATGTGACTATCAAACACAGCATACCAGGAAATACCTTAATGACCACAGGATTGTGATAAAAATAAAGGGCTAGCACCGGTTATCTCATAAATGGGGTGTTTTTCAGATTAAATGGAGCCCTTGTCTTTTTATGTTTTATCCATCCAAAAGCTATATTAGGGGCAGCTTAAGCACAAATTAAACTGTGAAACAATACTGACTCCACACTAACCTGGTATGAACACCTGTATAGCGTGTATATACTGTTACACTTCAGTATAGTGACAGGGTAATATTTGACAGATGTTATTTATAACCTGTGCCCTATTTGGACTTTAAAACATTTAAATATTAAAACAAAATAGAAAGCAGTTTATAATCAATGCAGCATTCACTCATGTTTTCATGGTATATGTTTGTGTTATCTAACCCTAAAATAAAATCTAGCATGCACATTGCTGCATCCATACATCCTACATTGTTGTTTCAACTGAAATCATTCACAAAATGGATATTACTTACTGTACTGTCTTGTATATGACAGCAGTAGATACACCTCTGACAGAGAGGTACATAATTCAGATAATCTAGAAATTTTAACAACCCCCGCCAGCTGGCATGATACTTCGTAACTACTTAAGTACACAGCTGCATCCTAATTTCAAGTAAAACATTTACAGTAATTGAGAAAAAATTCCAGTACTGGTGAGCTTTGAGTATCATCTGCATATCACTTCTATTATCTATGAACCCTAATGATAACAATATCAGCTACTGACTTAATACTGAAATTTAAAACCCTGGTAATTAAAAGTACAATCAATTATAATATCATTATGCCACTCATATATGTTTGGCTTTTCATATTTCTCACTGCAATTTGCAATTGCAATTGCAGTACATAAAATTAGTTGTATAATTGTATAACATAAGACAAACTTAATTGTTACCTAGTAATATATGGACTGTCTACATTATGATACATGAGGCTTTATCCTTGCTGTAATTAAAGGGCATTAGAATTGTACTGCTGCTCCATTGCATTATCATAAGAGGTGACTAAATTTGGGATTTTATCATTTCTCCTTTCTAAACAGCTTTTGACACTGCCTCACTTTTGGCTTTTTTGCCCTGCTGAGTGTGTTTGGCGGTATGCTTCAGTGCGGCAGCAGTTCTGCGCTATTACAAGGTGACAAATTAAACACGAACATACTGCAGCCTCCCAAAACACATACACTCACCACATGCATGCATCTCGCACACAGGGGAGGCTATCTTAAAATGTAAAACCAATCATAATTTAAAAAACATGTAAAACAACATCCATGCATCCAGATAAATTTCCTACATGCTAGTAAGTTTCTTAAAATCATGCCGCAATCAAACACTGGTTCCATATTTATTAGACAACAATATGATCATCACAATCATAAACACAAGAGATATGCTATGGATGTCTGTAACAAAGAGTTACATAATCTAATTATTTCAGTATAAAAGCTGTTACTATGCTAAACTGGTCCAAACATTAAACTGACTGGAATTATTATGTAATTATGAACCTGATAGCCATAGCCTGATGATTTTTGGGTTTGTCTAACTGTGTCACACAAATAAATGCACCAACTAAGCAATATGTTACATCATCAAGCTATCCTTTCAGAGGTGTATAAACAATAAGAATCATAAACATTTTTTCAGTACATTTGTATATGACCCCAACATCTGGCACCACACTGTCCACAGATCACATTGTTTAATAAACATTTCGGATAGACATAACAATTATACAACAGCTGAACTCCAGGTGACAGACAGCTAAATTCTATTTACACCAACAAAATAACCCCTCAACATAACATATTGATTGTGAATTATGCCAAACTTATCCATAAATAAAGGTAACATAACCCCACTTGATATTGCTGTTACATATATACCTAAATTTGATATAGATATATAGTTTTCAAAAACAAATATGTACCTGTAATTGAATCACAAATGGAAGCATGCCTAGAAACAGAACAAGTTAGACATTGATAATATTGATACATAGATGTTGACTTACCCGTTCATACTGCAGCCCTGCTGGGGATTTCTGTGCACCGTATGGCATATCAGGGTGTTGTTGTTGTGATGGATGGTGTCGTTGGGGGCCACCCTGTGGGTGCATAGAATTTCCGTTAGACAGCTGATTGTGCCTGTAGTCATCCTGGGGATAGGCCGAAGGGCTATGGCCACCATTTGCTGGCATTTGATTGTATTTGGCATTGGGATGTGGCATGTTTTGAGGTGGTCTGTCACGATGACCATCCCGATCAAATGAGTCATTATGTCGGCGTTCAAATGAATCGTTGTTTCGCCTACTATCAAAAGAATCATTATGTCTCCTCTCAAAAGATTCATTTTGCCTTCTATCATAACTGTCCTCAGATCTCCTATCTCGCTCTAATGTTCCATCTGGTCTGTAGTTGTTGCCAGGAGGGGGACCACCACGATACTCTGGTGGATAGTCCCTAGGGTCACGCATGTTTCTGGGGTCATGCATGTCCCTAGGGTCACGAGGATTCCCATCCCTGGGATCCCTGTCCCAAGGATCTCTGTACTCTCTACGAGGATCTTTGTCCTGTGGATAACGACGGTCATATTGTGGGTCTTGTCTGTTCAGGGTGCCCCCATCCTGTCTGTACTGTGGTTGGTTGTAACCTGGGCGCTGTCCATAAGGATTCTGCATTCCTCGCTGAGGAGGCATTTCATTCTCTGGAACTGCGGGATACATGTTGTCAGGGACATACCTCTGCCTTTGTGGTGGTGGGCTGCCCTGCCGTAAAGAGTTTGACCTTGCCACAGAAATTTTCGTGTCTGATGGAGCAAAGCCATTTAATTGTTGTGTGGAATGACCTCTGATAATTGTCTGGAAATGAACCATGATCACAAGTTAATGCAAATATTTATCAGAGATATTCATAATAGAAAGAAACTTTTTAACTTCTCAAATTAAACATTTAGCTGATTTCAATTATTCACAGTTCTTTCAATGTCACCAAATTATCTTTCATTCAATTAACTCGGCTACATAAACCGGGGCAAAGCAGAACAACTTTCTTGCTGCTTTTTTTAATATGAATTCTGGAGATTTCCTTCTGTTTTAAGTATTTATCAGGTTGAATTTTTAATTATCAATGTTGTTACAACTTTTACCTTTAGGGGGAGGATCTCTGTCTGTGTGATGGTGGAGGGATCTATAATGGGTTTACGTCTATCATTTTCCTCTGGTATGATAATGCCAGTCCATTGTGGAGGGAGGCCTACATATTTCCCCTGATCCCTGTCAAATCCAGTGTGCACACGATGTTCAAAGTTGGAGGGTGTAGAGATTTCTATCTTCTTTCCTTTCTTCTTGAACATTTTTAAGTTTATAGATCTGAAATAAATATGGCAGTGATTAGATACACACTATATAACTTCAGTACATGTGATGTAGGTTCTAAAATAAGGACAAGATAAGGACCGCCTCTTAGTACAATCTGAATGAGCAGGTCTGTTTTTCTACTCAGATCCACATTATCATAAGGCATTCCAACAACTGTCTGTTATCATTCATTATTCATGTAACAGTTTTTATGGAGTCTTATATCTTGTAACTCTGATTGTTTGACTTTCAAAGTATCTGTTCCCAATTTTTCATGTGACTTCATGATACACTACATGTTTTCTGAGTGATTTAGTTGAATTTTCTATTGGTTGAAAGTTTGACAGTTGATTAAACAGACTTGGCACAATGTTGTAACTTTCAGTAACAAGTACTGTATATATCAGGGGATCCGATATAGCCATTTCAGATGTTTTTCCCACAATTTTAACAATTCGAAACTGTCCCAATCAGATACATGTACAATGTATGTGTATTTCACAGCATTTACTGAACACATGACTTAATGCTTCAGTGACATCTGTAACAACAGATTCTTCTGACAAAATGCTCATTTGATAGAAAACCTTTAGGATCAATAGAAAATCAGCTCGATCTCATAGCTGTGTGGCTACTTAAACATGTTGAAATGTGTACCTGTCAGTACTCACAGATAAAATCATCCTTTAGAGGTGTTATAACTGTTACAGGTACTCCGGCCTGCTTGATACATGTGGGGTACATTAGAAAAGTCATAAACTTTATGGTGCCATTATATGTATATACTTGATAGACACATCGTAAGTGCCAGTACTGTAGTCTAATAAAAAGATGCTCTCTGTCAGAACATGTTTTCAAAAGATGCTGGTTAACAATTTTTGTTTTAATTTGTGTCAAAAGACCATTCCTGATCATGCATGATCTGGAATCTGCACATGTACAAGATAGCTTGAACTTCACTCTGTCCTGTTTTTGTGAGTGACCCATTTAATACAACAACACTCAGTACACAGAAATCGAGGCCATTATTTTAAGATCTAGATAAGATGTATCTCAACCATGAAATATTTCCTTTGGGCAATCCACTGCCACCATATGTAAGTCATGCCTCTGAAATCAAGTTACCCATCATTTTGACCAGTGTGATTGCATTTGTCACCTTAATATATCCAGCCTTATATTATAAGCTTGATCTACAGGTGGTAATTTAATGTGATTGACTTTAGTACTTCCTACCTAGTATAAAGGTAGTCAATCATTATACACTTAATGATTTTACATAGCTCAGGTGTATAAGGTCTGACTCCATTCAGGACATTTTCAGGATTATGTACCCACACATACAAGCTACATACCAGAGCTTTTGTGTTAAATGTACTGTTATAATTAAGAAAGAATTTTACTTCAATATATTCCATAAATTCTTATGTCAACTGGATAATACTGGAGTGTCAGCATTTACATAGGTAGGTAAAATGATGTTCTATAATGATACATACACACAAAGTCTAGTCTTTGTCCTGAACAGAACTGATAATGGACTAATGACAATGACATTACATTCTCAATGTCTAACCTCTCCTGTACAAAACTATTTCCAGTTGTTTTTAAAGTGTTTTTTGACAATCACATAGCAATTACAACGGTAATAAGACCCTAGTATGGTGTTGATGGATAAGGTAAAAACATGCCAGATATGTCTACAAACATGTGTTACACATCACACATGTAGCCTGACACAGACCCTGTAAGCCAGAAAGCATCAGGTCATGCACATCCTCCGAGCCTCAGTTGAGCGAGAATCTGGCAATAACTTCTGGCAAATGCAATATAAATTAACTTATTTATTGCTTTCCTAATTGCCTGCGATAAGCATGTAGATAATGTACTGATAAAGTTAGCTATCACCTTACAAACAAGCAGCTGTATGAAACATTCAGAATACACTAAAGGTAGATTTACATTTTATATTAGCCAAGTATATTTTAAGAAATAGTACTAACAATAGAACTATGATTATTATAATTGTACTGATAGATGTGATATCATTCATATATGTACAAAAAAACATCAATAACTAATTTAACAGTCTAAAAATGATCAACAACTAAAGGCATCAATAATACCTCTCGTGTATTGAAAAATTTTGATTTATAACAAAAAAGCTAATAGACAAATGAATATATCTAATACCCTGGTCCTACATATATTACATGCTTAAAAAGTTAACTTACATTTTTCACGGAAAGGTAAACTCAAACACTTCAAGAGTACAGAAGTTTGCATACCAGAAAAGACTGCTTCAGAATAAAATGCAGGATATCAGTGCTGAGTGTCCAACAGATACAAGCCCAAGGATTTCACCACAGTGATGATGAGGCTATAGGCTTTTGGTGCCTGCAAATCAACCTGGGATTACATCATAGTGACTCTTTAAGCTTCCTGTTTCGACACTAATTCTGGTGAAGGGCAGCAAACTAAACAGCTGTGTGGAGCCAAGGATGATACAAATATATATGAACTACAGTCCCTGCTTCAGTCTGGAACATTGTCCAAACTACACTACTCCATGAAAGATAGCAGATGCACAGTAATTACTCTACAATAAGTGGTTAGGCTGCTGATAAGGACAACAGTTGGTACCCCAGACAATATCTAGGTGTATTCTCTGTTATATGGCTTTTTTCTAAGGATATCACTGAACCATGGATGGAAAAGATACAGATTCAGGAATTGTAAAGTTAAACTATCCAGGCCCATCAAATATCTTCTTTGAGGAAAACAAATTTGATACCAACCATGAAATATGACTCAGCTGGGAACTGTGTTAGGTGATAAACTGCAATCCAGGAAGGATAAGAAATAAATAATTTAGCATAGCTGCATGCTTCTTCATGACCATTCAGTGCCAGGGTGATATCTTTTACTGATAATGCCTACCACTATAAGGTGAAAAAGTCTGTTAAATATAATGGGTGAAAGTGATTGCCACAGATTTCCAGAACTTTTTTTTTGCTTCATGTACTAAAGAGACCATTGTCAGCAAACTTATATTTATAATCAATAGTATGAAGACTTAAAGCCAATATCCAATATTACTCTCCACTATTTACCTACCAGTACACATGCCCAAAGTAGAATCATGCTGACAAGCATTTTGATTTTTTTTTTTATCACAACAATCAAATAATGAAATATGTATCTTGGACTCCAAATCTTATGCAAGAACTTGCTTTGTTTATAATTGAATTTACCAGTAAACAAAAGCAAGAGCAGGTCATGAATGCAAATGCAATGGGGGAATGCAAATGCAATGGGGGAGTGAATCTGTGTAAACAATGAGACATGTACATGTATCTTGTAAATGGGTTCTCCCAGCAGGAAGAGCTTGAACATGTAGTCATGCAAAAATAAGGAAAAATGTCTGGTTGGGTGGCACGGTTGTAACGCACTTGCCTTTCACCAAGGGGTTTGATTCCCCAATTGGTTTCCTTCCACAATAAAACAACTTAGGCACTTCAATCTGGACGGAAAAGTATAATTGATAAAAGTTGTTATAACTTGTTTTACAATTGTTGTATAATAAATAAAGTTTACATTTTTTTTGGCAAAGATATATCTGTAACAGAAAAATGTTCAAATATAAATCACTTATTTAATAGCCAATAGTCAAGATGTTGGAAACAGCCGGAACATACTACCAGTTCCTGCATCAGAAATTCAAAGTTTATACCCAAGCACGAATTTCTGTTTTGTTTCAGCTTCAATTGGTCACTGTGTTTGTAAACAAATGTTAATGTATTGTCATTTGAATAGGGAATTACAAGCATTAAGTGTTGGGATACTCTAACACAAATTCAGTGAACTCACAACAACAGCTTTGTTATTTGGTAATTAGCTGGCATTACATGTATCAAAGAGTATGTGTTGTGTGACAACTGGTACCAGTAAAAATGAAAACCATACCATGTACATGTATAATTGTATAGGAATTCCACCCAATTTTGATAACACTTCAATTTTTAGAGCTATAAGTAAAAATTCAGATGATGCATTACCGATCTATTATTTGCTGATCATTGCAAGGCCTGGTAAAAAATTATCAAAATGCACTCATCCTTACTTTTTAATCAAATCATTTATAAAACAATGACAGCATGAGAATGTTTGTAAAAAAAATTCTAATTCATGAATATCTTCTGACTGTGTCATCTTTTGTTAATAGTTTTTGTTTCTTCGTTGGGCCATTGAACTTTCATACACAAAATTGATTTCCCCTATATACCAATGCTAACCAGAAACTAGTTTCAGTTGATTTGTTTACTGCAATATCACCCGAAACTAGTTTGTGGTTAGCATTGCACGTGATCACTGGGAAATTAAGGGGTACGTCCATGAAGAAATTTATTGAAACTAAATATATACATGTCCAATGTATCTGTTGCCAATTAAATTCACTTTACATCTGTCAGCAAAATCAACTCCTTAGAATATCTTTTTTGTCATCCGGATCCCCTGTGTGTCCATTGGAACCACAATACCAAAGAATTATGAAATGCATTGAAAACAAAAAAGCTGGTTTAGCTTATCAATGGTTAAAAGATACAACAGGGAAAAACACAATTTACTTGAAACAAATAGCCATGTCATTGTGTGAAGATTTTATGCAAAACATATGCTATGGAGAAACCGCAATATAAGTTAACTATTGAAATCAGCTGGCTATATCCGCAGTATGAAGTAACAATTATATTTCAGTTCTTTAGCACATTATGTTCAGACCCCTAAGTTCCTTACTTCTGAGTTAATACTATAACATTATGACATTTATCTCTTTTGCAAGAGTTCTTCAACACTAACTTAAGCATTATTAAGATGCCAACACAGTGATATGCAATTAATATCAGCCATGACTTTTGTTTAAATAATTAATTAAGAATGGAACAAGTTATGACCAGTACATTTCAACAGTCAACACTTTTTTTTAGAACACACACACAATAAATATATATACAATAGGCAACCTGGGAATGCAAGTAATATAGTCTGTATTGTCACTATTCTAGCAATACAAATCTCTATATATAGCTATCAATTTGCTAAACCGCAATACACAACTCTATATACGGTAGCTATCAATTTGCTAAACCAATCTCGGTCTTATTACATTATTGATTTATAAAGACATATTGTAAATAGAATAGAGACAAGGGATATAAGGCTACAACAAGTCTACAATGATTAATTTCCAACATTGCTCTTTTTCAGATAGAATAAGCATTTATTCCCTAGAAAGTGTGATCGTTGATACCACAAATTTTCTTTGCATCATCCTTGATGGACCAGGAACAAGTTTTAATTAATAACTATATGGGCATAATAAAAATTGGCATGTAGGTTCTATCTGCTTTAACACACTTTACAACAATAAATATTAAGAAGAAAATAATTCCATTGTAAAAATTCATGTACAAAACTTCATAAATTGATAAGAAGAATATGAATTTTTTTGTTTCATGACTAAAATCAGCTTTCAGATGTGTCTAATACAAGTAACAGATTTAATTATAAATATATATATTAAATTAGGGGCCTAAAATAGGTGCGATTCAGACTTTAATAGACAATACAATAAACTTATTTAACGCCATATACGGTATGTACAATTTAAAGCATATGATACATTGTATATGCAGTGCATTAATTGTATCACTCGGACACTGTTAGAGGCCTATAGACTAGTCATCTATAGGTGCGATTCAGACTTAAACTGTATAACATACATATATGCAAGCAGATTATTTAATATTTAACATTTTATACGTACGTGTGTGATACCCATAGAATGCATCTGATGCAGTTATCAATATGTGTTGACCAAACATGGAAAATGGAAAACACAGGTACCGTAAACAAATCTGAGGCGACACAAACTTCATAAATTAGATCTAGGTCAAACAGGTGAGTCGAGATTGCAATGGATGTACACAGGTATGATCGAAGTTGAATTAATGCTAAAGGTAAAATATGGTAGAATAACGTTCAGATATAGGTAAGATGTATACACGTATGTGATTTCGGGGATACAGACAGCAATATGAGTCAAGTAACATTCCTGAGGATGACACTGGAATGCGGACCATCCACACACCCTGAGTGTCACCTTTCAGGTATAATCAAAATCAGTTAACTTTCTATATACTTTGAGCGAACAGTTTTACTAAAGAAAGAAAAAATATACTTCTAAGTATGTAAAATAAAATATAGCATACCTGTACACCTCACAGGAAACAAAATTTACACCTTTTCAATCTTTCCTGTCACCAACGCCATTTTGGAGAAGTTTACATCCGGGTAATGATTAACCCAATTTTTGTCCGACAGGTGTCGCTTCAATTTGTTTTCCTGCGACATGTGGATGAAGTTGTGAGACACGTGAAAAGAGAATATTTAACTTTAAGCACCTATATAAATACCCGTCACGAAGGAAAATCGTATGTAGTCGTGCTTTTAAAGGTTACATAATGCATGAACAACCGATCTCTGGATAAAAGCGTAATATTACATGTTTAAACCTTCAGATTCCAGAAAACGAATCGGTGTGCTTTCAGCATCGATACTGAAATATAATTGCATTAGTTTAAACGAAGGAAATTATATTTCCTCTTAGACACTACTGTCAGGTTCCATCATATATCCACTGGATTTGAATCGGATCCATAGAGGAAATAAAGACGTTTCGGCACATAATGTTCCTTTTAAGTCATTTCGCCCGACTTTCATATTGCCCGAATTTTAAAGTAATTTCGTCTTGAATTAGGTCCTAATGGTTAGGCCAACATCGTCACAGATTATTTTGCATGCCTACCGAGTCATGGTACAAGGCTTTTTTTATATCATGAGATTGGTATGCATACGAATTTATGGTCATAGCCAGTAACCTATAGAAACTTGTTTATGCTATGTGTTCATCTCATTTGCAATGTAGCCTCTGTCCTACAGATCAATGACAATGGAAGGAAAGTACAAACCAGGTGCCCTAACCGATATAATTGTCCAACACTCACAGAAGAATACAGAGGAAATTAAAAACACCAAAGTAAAGTCCAAGTTAGCGTCACTCTTTGATACCGAGGTAAATCTTGTATTTTGTATCTTAGTATTAAGTTTGATAAATGCACTGTGATGTCCTTAGTGATTTAGCACTGTATTATAAAAGTAAAAAAAAACAATGTTTGTGAGATTTGTTGCCAGTATGTATACTTTGAACATTGTGTTTAGATATTGCCCATGGACTACATCATTCAAGTTCAGCCTGCTTGAAAATGTCTATTTGAAAAATTACAGCAAATATGTTGATATGGGAACTCAACAACAGCTGAATCATATAGCACATAAACTAACATGCTTGACAACATAGACATGGTATTATATCCAAGTTCCTTAAAGTCAATCTTTGCTTTGCAAAGTGGCAATGCCATTTTTAAATGCCACTTTAAAATACCTGTTTCCTTTCAAACGTATTCCACAAATTCCCCTTTATATATAAAGCAGTCTTTTCTTTAATTATATGGCTTACATTTATGAAATTCAGGGTACAGCTCAGAGCAATAAAAAGAAGAAACGAAAAGTCACAGAGGAATATGACAGAAAAGCTGATGAAGTTCAGGGATATGAGCCTCCACCTGGCGTTCATGAAGCCTTACTGAAAAAGTACCATTCTTAATTTTTTTCTTTTGTTCATTATCTGTAATCATATACAATGTATGTTATTTTTGTTCATAAGGTGAGTTCTTGCTACACTGTACATATATCATATAGATACATTATTTTGAAGTGTATGTTGAGTTTCTAGTTCAATGATTAAATGTGTTTGTACCTCAGTAATAGTTATATCTGTATCAAGAAATTATCAATTACTTTGTAATATAATATAATCTATATAAATATAAAAGTTAAAAAAAAAACACCTTAGATATCTATATGGGATCAGAAATTATAGGAGCCATGGTACCATGTTCCTGAAATGTTCTAAAGAAAATCATGAAAGATATAAAATTACATCATTTATCACATTAGTGGTGTTGTTCTATCACTACCTAACTAGGTATTGAAGTTTTGTTGTATTGTACAAATGTAAAGTTGAAGTGTAAAACTTTTACTGATGGGGAACCTTCTGTATTTAACCGATATTTTCATTAATTTCTTTTTTTTCTCTTTATTGTAAAGAAAGAAAACCAAGAACAAAAAGGAGAAAAGAAGCAACTCAGAAAAAGAAACTACCAACAAAAGTGAAGGCGAAAAAGAGAGCACCAAGAATCCAAGGGAGAAACAACGAAAAAATAGAAAAAAAATGCGGGATCAAGCCAAAGACTCTAGAACAGTTTTTGTTGGAAATTGGCCTGTGTCGTTGCAGAAAAAGGTTTTCATTGTTTGATTTTAATTTTAAAGTACAACTGTGTTAACCTTGACCTTTAAAATACTGCTGTACACTTTTTTGATATCACTATATAACCTTGGCCGATAAAATACCACAAATATATGTGTTTTGGAGCATAATTATCTGTTATTCAATAAAGTTGTTAATGAATTGTTATCAAAACAATCCAAATGATGTTTGAATTTACACAATGAATGGAAAAATGACATTGCCTGATATTTTCCCTATAGTATCTATATACCTGATATATTCTCATTCCTCTGTATCAATACAATTTGCTGATTGTTATCTACAATGATTATTTGTGATAATGTACCTTATTATTCCTTGTAGATAATTCATGAAAAGTGACCAACTTTAATCTCAGAATACATAATAATTATATGGTTAAAATTTTACAATTGATTATCAGTTTCCAATTATTTGACCACTTGAAAATCAAACGACGTCTACAAACAATAGATTTTGCTTTTGGAAACATGAACATTTTACAAAGCACAAGTAGAGTAAAGGCTCAATTAAATAAAAAGCATTGAAAGTCTTGAATCAATCTTAAATGAAGCTAATATTTATTTATGTTATATTGTGTATTTTGTTGTATTTCAGGACCTGATTAAGCTGTTTAAGTCATGTGGAAAGATAGATAGTGTGAGATTTAGATGTCCCGTAAGTATACAGAACAGTACCTCTCTCTTGGTTCTCTTTCTCATAATTAGTTCACTAAACATTCTCATGTCTCGTTAGGTTTTTGAATGGCAATAAATATCACAGATATGTTTTTGAATGATAATCCACATCACAAATATGATTTCATCAGATATTCTCAGTGATTATAAACTTTAATAACATGACAGATTTCAACTATACTGGTGTAAATAAGTTATAACTTTGAATTTGTTCTCACTCTCTGTATCCAATAAAGGTATTAGAACATACACATCAGGTACACAATTTGTCGATGACAATCATGTATTACATACAATATTATTCATTGCAGCCAACAAAAGATCCTAGGATTCCCAAAAAAGTCATATCGATCAAGTAAGTAATTTTAGCTCGCCTGGTCTGAAGGATTGGTTAGCTCCTCACATAGTCTGAAGGGTAAAAGAGATCTTCACTTAGAAGGATTGGTGAGCTCATATCATGGACTGAAGTCTCGGAAGAGCTCATCCCCTGGTCTGAAGTGTTGGAGAAATCCTCACTTAGTCTGAAGGGTTGGTTAGCTCATCTCCTTGTCTAAAGTAGTGGTTAGCCCCTTAATTGGTCTGAAGGGTTAGTTAGCTCATCTCCTGGTCTAAAAAGATGATGAGCCCCTTACTTGATCTAAAGAGTTGGTTAGCTCATCTCCTTCTCTAAAGGGGTGGTGGGCCCTTACCTGGTCTAAAGGGGTGGTGAGCCCCTTACCTGGTTTGAAGGGTTGGTAAGCCCCTTTGCCTTGTCTAAAGGGTTGGTGAACTCCTCACTTGGTCTGAAGGGTTGGTGAGCGCTCATCCCCTGGTCTAAATGGGGTGGTGGGCCCCTTACCTGGTCTAAAGGAGTGGTGGGCCCTTACCTAGTCTGAAGGGGTGGTGAGCCCCTTTCCTGGTCTGAAGGGGTAATGAGCCCTTACCTGGTCTAAAGAGGTTATGAGCCCCTTACCTTGTCTAAAGGAGTGGTGGGCCCTTACCTGGTCTGAAGGGGTGGTGAGCCCCTTACCTGGTTTGAAGGGCTGGTGGGCCCTTACCTGGTCTAAAGGGTTGGTTGGCCCTTACCTGGTCTAAAGGGTTGGTGGGCCCATACCTGGTCTAAAGGGTTGGTGGGCCCTTACCTGGTCTAAAGGGTTGGTGGGCCCTTACCTGGTCTAAAGGGGTGGTGAGCCCCATACCCTGTCTGAAGGGGTGGTGAGCCCCTCACCTGGTCTGAAGTGGTGGTGAGCCCCTTACCTGATCTGAAGGGGTGGTGAGCCCCTTACCTTGTCTGAAGGGATGGTGAGCCCCTTACCTGGTCTGAACAGGTGGTGAGCCCCTTACCTGGTCTGAAGGGATGGTGAGCCCCTTACCTGATCTGAAGGGATGGTGAGCCCCTTACCTGGTCTGAACAGGTGGTGAGCCCCTTACCTGGTCTGAAGGGGTGGTGAGCCACTTACCTGATCTGAAGGGGTGGTGAGCCCCTTACCTGATCTGAAGGGGTGGTGAGCCCCTTACCTGATCTGAAGGGTAGTGAGCCCCTTACCTGATCCGAAGGGGTGGTGAGCCCCTTACCTTGTCTGAAGGGATGGTGAGCCCCTTACCTGGTCTGAAGGGGTGGTGAGCCCCTTACCTGGTCTGAACAGGTGGTGAGCCCCTTACCTGGTCTGAAGGGGTGGTGAGCCCCTTACCTGATCTGAAGGGGTGGTGAGCCCCTTACCTGATCTGAAGGGGTGGTGAGCCCCTTACCTGGTCTGAAGGGGTAGTGAGCCCCTTACCTGGTCTGAAGGGGTGGTGAGCCCTTAGCTGGTCTGAAGGGGTGGTGAGCCCTTACCTGGTCCGAAGGGGTAGTGAGCCCCTTACCTGGTCTGAACGAGTGGTGAGCCCCTTACCTGGTCTGAAGGGGTGGTGAGCCCCTTACCTGATCTGAAGAATTACTGAGTTCACATCACTAGCATCAATCTTTGACCATCTTTCATCCAACAGCATGTTCCTTTAAGATAGTATTTTTCAAAATGACAATAGCATTTTTTTAACAACAAACTTTTATAAGGTACTTGAGTTGGCATCATCATTGTGAAGTCTTAAGATGTAGAACATTTAATGATTGATCTTAACCATTTACTGACCTGACAGTTTTCTAATAAAATGCTTAATGTAATACTTCTACCTGTGAATCTTAGAACCTGATTCAGATTTTATATTTCAGGAGAGATTTCCACCCTGATAGAACAACAATTGTGGGATTTGTTTGTTTTGAAGAGGAAGAGGCTGCACAGAAAGCTCTTAAATTGTTAGTATCAGATCTGTAATCCTTTCCAACATCAGTTATTTAGATTGCCTACATCATACTCCACACATGACATCTTATAAATTAAGTACCAGGGTACAAATGAGTTTAGAGAGAAAAATACACTGATGGCATCTTTATTGTAAATCTTGAAACTATGAAAATTAAATGAAGAAGAAAAGGCATGAAGAAAGGCATGCTTTTTGTAGAATATTACTTGAGTATATAAAGTGTTAATTATATCTTTATGCCCCATCCATCACATTTGGTTAGGAAGAATTGGTCATTGATAATGATAGGATGTAGAGTTGGTCATACACTCATTGATAGTGACAGGATGTAGAGTTGGTCATACACTCATTGATAGGATGTAGAGTTGGTCATACACTCATTGATAGTGTTAGGATGTAGAGTTGGTCATACACTCATTGATAGGATGTAGAGTTGGTCATACACTCATTGATAGTGTTAGGATGTAGAGTTGGTCATACACTCATTGATAGTGTTAGGATGTAGAGTTGGTCATACACTCATTGATAGTGATAGGATGTAGAGTTGGTCATACACTCATTGATAGGATGTAGAGTTGGTCATACACTCATTGATGATAGATGTAGAGTTGGTCATACACTCATTGATAGTGATAGGATGTAGAGTTGGTCATACACTCATTGATAGTGATAGGATGTAGAGTTGGTCATACACTCATTGATAGTGATAGGATGTAGAGTTGGTCATACACTCATTGATAGTGATAGGATGTAGAGTTGGTCATACACTCATTGATAGTGATAGGATGTAGAGTTGGTCATACACTCATTGATAGGATGTAGAGTTGGTCATACACTCATTGATAGTGATATGATGTAGAGTTGGTCATACACTCATTGATAGTGATAGGATGTAGAGTTGGTCATACACTCATTGATAATGATAGGATGTAGAGTTGGTCATACACTCATTGATAGTGATAGGATGTAGAGTTGGTCATACACTCATTGATAGTGATAGGATGTAGAGTTGGTCATACACTCATTGATAGTGATAGGATGTAGAGTTGGTCATACACTCATTGATATGATAGGATGTAGAGTTGGTCATACACTCATTGATAGTGATAGGATGTAGAGTTGGTCATACACTCATTGATATGATAGGATGTAGAGTTGGTCATACACTCATTGATAGGATGTAGAGTTGGTCATACACTCATTGATAGTGATAGGATGTAGAGTTGGTCATACACTCATTGATAATGATATGATGTAGAGTTGGTCATACACTCATTGATAGTGATAGGATGTAGAGTTGGTCATACACTCATTGATAGTGATAGGATGTAGAGTTGGTCATACACTCATTGATATTGATAGGATGTAGAGTTGGTCATACACTCATTGATAATGATAGAATGTAGAGTTGGTCATACACTCATTGATAGTGATAGGATGTAGAGTTGGTCATACACTCATTGATAGGATGTAGAGTTGGTCATACACTCATTGATAATGATAGGATGTAGAGTTGGTCATACACTCATTGATAGGATGTAGAGTTGGTCATACACTCATTGATAGGATGTAGAGTTGGTCATACACTCATTGATAGTGATAGGATGTAGAGTTGGTCATACACTCATTGATAGGATGTAGAGTTGGTCATACACTCATTGATAGGATGTAGAGTTGGTCATACACTCATTGATAGTGATAGGATGTAGAGTTGGTCATACACTCATTGATAATGATAGGATGTAGAGTTGGTCATACACTCATTGATAGGATGTAGAGTTGGTCATACACTCATTGATAGGATGTAGAGTTGGTCATACACTCATTGATAGTGATAGGATGTAGAGTTGGTCATACACTCATTGATAGTGATAGGATGTAGAGTTGGTCATACACTCATTGATAGTGATAGAATGTAGAGTTGGTCATACACTCATTGATAGTGATAGAATGTAGAGTTGGTCATACACTCATTGATAGTGATAGGATGTAGAGTTGGTCATACACTCATTGATAATGATAGGATGTAGAGTTGGTCATACACTCATTGATAGTGATAGGATGTAGAGTTGGTCATACACTCATTGATAGGATGTAGAGTTGGTCATACACTCATTGATAGTGATAGGATGTAGAGTTGGTCATACACTCATTGATAGGATGGATTAGAGTTGGTCATACACTCATTGATAGTGACATGATGTAGAGTTGGTCATACACTCATTGATAGGATGTAGAGTTGGTCATACACTCATTGATAGTGATAGGATGTAGAGTTGGTCATACACTCATTGATAGTGATAGGATGTAGAGTTGGTCATACACTCATTGATAGGATGTAGAGTTGGTCATACACTCATTGATAGGATGTAGAGTTGGTCATACACTCATTGATAGGATGTAGAGTTGGTCATACACTCATTGATAGTGATAGGATGTAGAGTTGGTCATACACTCATTGATAGTGATATGATGTAGAGTTGGTCATACACTCATTGATAGTGATAGGATGTAGAGTTGGTCATACACTCATTGATAGTGATAGGATGTAGAGTTGGTCATACACTCATTGATAGTGATAGGATGTAGAGTTGGTCATACACTCATTGATATGTAGGATGTAGAGTTGGTCATACACTCATTGATATAGGATGTAGAGTTGGTCATACACTCATTGATAGTGATAGGATGTAGAGTTGGTCATACACTCATTGATAGTGATAGGATGTAGAGTTGGTCATACACTCATTGATAGTGATAGGATGTAGAGTTGGTCATACACTCATTGATAGTGATAGGATGTAGAGTTGGTCATACACTCATTGATAGGATGTAGAGTTGGTCATACACTCATTGATAGGATGTAGAGTTGGTCATACACTCATTGATAATGATAGGATGTAGAGTTGGTCATACACTCATTGATAGTGATAGGATGTAGAGTTGGTCATACACTCATTGATAGTGATAGGATGTAGAGTTGGTCATACACTCATTGATAGTGATAGGATGTAGAGTTGGTCATACACTCATTGATAGTGATAGGATGTAGAGTTGGTCATACACTCATTGATAGTGATAGGATGTAGAGTTGGTCATACACTCATTGATAGTGATAGGATGTAGAGTTGGTCATACACTCATTGATAGTGATATGATGTAGAGTTGGTCATACACTCATTGATAGTGATAGGATGTAGAGTTGGTCATACACTCATTGATAGGATGTAGAGTTGGTCATACACTCATTGATAATGATAGGATGTAGAGTTGGTCATACACTCATTGATAGGATGTAGAGTTGGTCATACACTCATTGATAGGATGTAGAGTTGGTCATACACTCATTGATAGTGATAGGATGTAGAGTTGGTCATACACTCATTGATAGGATGTAGAGTTGGTCATACACTCATTGATAATGATAGGATGTAGAGTTGGTCATACACTCATTGATAATGATAGGATGTAGAGTTGGTCATACACTCATTGATAATGATAGGATGTAGAGTTGGTCATACACTCATTGATAATGATAGGATGTAGAGTTGGTCATACACTCATTGATAGGATGTAGAGTTGGTCATACACTCATTGATAATGATATGATGTAGAGTTGGTCATACACTCATTGATAGTGATAGGATGTAGAGTTGGTCATACACTCATTGATAGTGATAGGATGTAGAGTTGGTCATACACTCATTGATAGTGATAGGATGTAGAGTTGGTCATACACTCATTGATAGTGATAGGATGTAGAGTTGGTCATACACTCATTGATAGTGATATGATGTAGAGTTGGTCATACACTCATTGATAATGATAGGATGTAGAGTTGGTCATACACTCATTGATAGTGATAGGATGTAGAGTTGGTCATACACTCATTGATAATGATAGGATGTAGAGTTGGTCATACACTCATTGATAGGATGTAGAGTTGGTCATACACTCATTGATAGGATGTAGAGTTGGTCATACACTCATTGATAGGATGTAGAGTTGGTCATACACTCATTGATAGGATGTAGAGTTGGTCATGGATGCTGATATTTGCCGACTTCTACAGTTTATAGTTAAACTGGTTATTTTTCACAAATATTTCTCCTTTAGTACATACTATATGTATAAAAATTAACACAATTGACGACCATCTTACAAGCAGCTTTTGCCGCTGCTTTTAAGTTGAATGTCAAACTTTATTTTTCTCTATGTTTACTACATTGTAACTGCACATGGACACAAACTTTTTTTTTACTTTATACGTATGAAAGATTGAGTGATAATGAAGTTGACATCATATCATGTATATAACTATTTCTTATCTTAGAAATGGGAGAGAGGTAGAGGGCCGTCATATCAGGGTGGATCTAGCATCTAAAGATAAACAGGTGAGAAAAACACTGAAATATGGTAAGAGAATATTTCAGATTAAGTAAACAAAGTACCTTAACATTACATCGAAAAGTTTGTACCACATAAAGAATCCCTGATATCCATTGGTTATGATTCAGGTGTACTTATAAGGAAATTGATTGGATGTTTTTTGGTTATTTTACTATGAATTTTAGTTGAGGAGATAAAGCAATCTTGCATTTATATTCAAGTAATTTATTAATATTAAATTCATATACTATTTATTGTACATGCATGTCTGCCCTATTGGTAACAGATTTTGATAAAACATTGTACAATGGTCAGGTATGAAAACACTTAGAATTGTTTAATGTTTCAGGGTACTAAGTTTAAGGTCATCATTTCTATTTATAGGAAATTCATCTCTGACTCTTACTTAGCTTGTCCACTTAACTGACTTATGTACATATATTCCATAATTGATTGGTGTGTTATTTTACAGCACAATCACAAGTGCTCGGTGTTTGTGGGAAACCTTGATGTCAGTAAGTGAACAGAATCTGTTAATTGTACCATATAATGTGTCAGGTAGTGGAGTAAATTAAGTCACAGTTTTAGAGGTAAAAAATGCAATTTTTTGTAATCTTTTCCTAGCCTTAACTATTCATGAAACTATAACTGTATATACTTATCCATGAGTGGTGTCTGTGACTTTCAGATCACTTTTGAAAGAGTTGTAATAGAAACAAAACCATAACAGAATTGGCTGGGTCATACTTTATTTCTGTGTGAGATGTTTGATAACCAGATGTTGCAAAATATATTGATGTAATTCTGTAGTTGTCATACATTCCTTAAATTCTCCAAGCAGACATGAAAAGGTCAAGGGTCACCTGCTCGACCACCTTGGTTTTCTCTGGGTACTCCGGTTTCCTCCCACGATAAGACTCCTCGCACTTCCATCCGGGCGTAATTAAAATAAGTTGATATAACTTGTTTAGAAATTGTTGTGAAATAACTAAAGTTAACATTTCAGCCATTAAGCTTATATGTATTGTGAACCTGAAAATTGTTTTGGAAGTCCATGGCATTTCCTCTTCTTTATCTTCAGATTTTTATATGTCCAACCCCTAAAAACAACAAATACTTTGTTGACTGATTAAGATAGATGAATGTATTTGTTCATTGTTTTTCGTATATAATTTTTTTTAGTGAAAAGAGTTACATTAATGATGTGTCAGGTTGAAAATGATTGTGTGAGCTGAAGGCGTTGGTGATAAATCAGTATAGGGTTAGTTTGTATGTTGAGGGTGAAACAATTCTTACTGGCAAAGTCTGATTCAGGTGACCAATGTTTATTGTTTTTGTGTGGCAGGGATAGATGAGGAGCAGATTTGGAATCACTTCACAGACTGTGGGGAAATTGTCAGTGTGCGGATCATCCGCGACAACCAAACTGGACTAGGCAAGGGCTTCTGTTACATCCAGTTTGATGTGAGTAACTATCGCCACCCTTACACACAACAAATGATAAAATGAGAAGAATCTGAAGAATACTTTAGATCTATCTGCAGTTATTTGATAAATTTTTGAGAGAAAAAAATAATTGTCCTTTATAAAAATGATTATAGAGAGCTTGTTTGCTAACCGGATTCTGTGTGGCAGATTCATCAACTGTATCTATCCTCTAATAAGTTCACACCTAGTAATAAGTCCACTGATATGTACAGTTCACTGAAAATACATGTTGATCCATTGGGTTTGTTGCAGGATAAATATGATGTATAAAAAGAGATGTTATATTAACATTACCTGTAGACTTAAAGACAGAAATACACAACTTGTCATTGCAGTCCCCTGATGCTGTAGGCCTTGCCTCTCGATTAAATGGTAGCAAGTTGGCGAGTCGAGAAGTGCGGGTAATGAGAAGCCAGGAGAATCCTGTCCTACCCAAGAAAACTGGAGTATCCTTTTTGACCAAGAGCTGTACATGTCACGAAATGATCTATACCTATAGGATAATGTGGATAATGTTAGAAAGTGTTACTGAAAAAATTTGGTACTTGCATCTGTAAAGTATAGGTTGTGGAACTATGAAAGAATTAGTAAAGGCCTCGATATACATGTACATACAGCATGTACAAAGTAGTCCTTTTTTTGCATTACCAGTAATCTATAGAGTTACCTGTGTGTAAATATTTACTCCTTAACAATGTTCAGAATGATCAGAAAGGAAAACAAAAAAGTCCACATGGAAAGAAGAACTTCAAAAATAAGAATGGAGAAAAGACAGTCTTCAATGGCAAATCTGCAAAGCAACTTAAAAAGGACAAAAAATTCAAGAAGCAAAGATCTAGTGCCGCTAAAAAAATCAGAAAAAATAAGGCAATATTTAGTGACAGTTTTAAAAATTCAAAAGAAAGTGCCTCAAAAATGAATAAGAAAAGCAATCCAAAAAAAGCAAGCAAATAAAATCTCATTTGATAGCTGTGTGTTGTGTTCTCGTTTGTTTGTCTCACCCTGAATATTTTATAGGTGCTCCATCTCCAACAAAAGGTTATTATGACAGACTGAAAACAAGATTAGACTATTGTTTATCTTGATATATTACTGAAGTTACATACTTGACGCTTTTCACCCTCTCCAAAATCTCTTTTATGGTACATTTTGTGGTATGGCCCTGGCCGTCCAGACATCTGGCATACATTTTTCATTGCAATCTCTTTTGTTCCAAAAAGAATTTCAATTCGAATATTTTCCCAAAAGTTATTGCCCTTGTTTATTTTAGTATTTGATATTTTGTCCGGGGCTCTACTCCTTCATTTTTGACTGATTTCTTTGAAACTTGGAATGCATTATACTTATGATATAATTTAAAGCGATGTTTCCACCGAAAAATTTGATTTGAAGTTATTGTTGTTTGTTTATATCTAATAAGTGTACTCTACCTTGTCTAGAAATCTTATCAATTTCTAAATTGATAGGCTTAATTTACAATTATATACAAGTTTTGTTTAATGAGTTGGAGACTTTTTATGATTTGTTTTCCTGAAACTTTAAAATTGAACATTGACTTTGTAGTAAAAAGTGAGATTTATAGCATGCCAAGCTGCAGCCACTCACAAGTTGATGCAAATTTTAATGCAAGATTCTATATTAAAACAAGGAGCCGCAAAGCAAAGCATTATCCCCCGTGCCCCGCAGTTGGTATTAAAACCCAAATACATGTATATATCAAGCTCAAAGTAAGAGTTATTAAGGAAACAGTAATTTGGTATTTTTGATTAAGTCTCCATGGAGACAGAAAAAATTCCGAAAATGGAAGGTCCGCAATAGCAAAAGGCACAACTAGTCTGATATATTCAGAAAGTTTCAAGGAGCTGCGTTGAACAGTTTTGGAGTTATAGCCCGGAAACAAAAGGAAACAGTAATTTGGTATTTTTGATTAAGTTTCCATGGTGACAGAAAAAATACCGAAAATAGAAGGTCCGCAATAGCAAAAGGCACAACTAGAGCACTAGTCTGATATATACAGAAATTTTCAAGGAGCTGCGTCGAACGGTTTTTGAGTTATAGCCCGGAAACAAAAGGAAACAGTTATTTGGTATTTTTGACTAAGTTTCCATGGTGACAGAAAAAATACCGAAAATGGAAGGTCCGCAATAGCAAAAGGCACAACTAGGGCACTAGTCTGATATATACAGAAAGTTTCAAGGAGCTGCGTTGAACGGTTATGGAGTAATAGCCCGGAAACAAAAGGAAACAGTAATTTGGTATTTTTGACTAAGTTCCCATGGTGACAGAAAAAGTACCGAAAATGGAAGGTCCGCAATAGCAAAAGGCACAACTAGGGCAATAGTCTGATATATACAGAAAGTTTCAAGGAGCTGCGTTGAACGGTTATGGAGTTATAGCCCGGAAAAGAATCTCTGACGGACACACGGACGGAGCCCAATTTAATAACACTATGGCCATCTACAGGAGTATATTTTTTAAATGTACCTGTAATTGTAATGTTGTCAATAATGCCCTTTAACATTGTCGTTTGTCCTGGAAGATTGTCGTACGTGTCCTGTAACATTGTCGTACATGTCCTGTAACATTGTCATTGGGTGTCCTGTAACATTGTCATTGGTGTCCTGTAACATTGTCATTCATGTCCTGTAACATTGTCATTGGTGTCCTGTAACATTGTCGTACATGTCCTATAACATTGTCATTGGTGTCATATAACATTGTCGTTCATGTCCTGTAACATTGCCATTGGTGTCCTGTAACATTGTCATTGGTGTCCTGTAACATTGTCATTGGTGTCCTGTAACATTGCCATTGGTGTCCTGTAACATTGCCATTGGTGTCCTGTAACATTGCCATTGGTGTCCTGTAACATTGTCATTGGTGTCCTACTGTCCTGTAACATTGCCATTGGTGTCCTGTAACATTGTCATTGGTGTCCTGTAACATTGTCATTCATGTCCTATAACATTGCCATTGGTGTCCTATAACATTGCCATTGGTGTCCTGTAACATTGTCATTGGTGTCCTGTAACATTGTCTTTCATGTCCTGTAACATTGTCATTCATGTCCTGTAACATTGTCATTGGTGTCCTGTAACATTGTCATTGGTGTCCTGTAACATTGTCATTCATGTCCTGTAACATTGTCATTGGTGTCCTGTAACATTGTCATTGGTGTCCTGTAACATTGTCATTGGTGTCCTGTAACATTGTCATTCATGTCCTGTAACATTGTCATTCATGTCCTGTAACATTGTCATTGGTGTCCTGTAACATTGTCATTCATGTCCTGTAACATTGTCATTGGTGTCCTGTAACATTGTCATTGGTGTCCTGTAACATTGTCATTGGTGTCCTGTAACATTGTCATTCATGTCCTGTAACATTGTCATTCATGTCCTGTAACATTGTCATTCATGTCCTGTAACATTGCCATTGGTGTCATGTAACATTGTCATTCATGTCCTATAACATTGCCATTGGTGTCCTGTAACATTGCCATTGGTGTCCTGTAACATTGCCATTGGTGTCCTATAACATTGCCATTGGTGTCCTATAACATTGCCATTGGTGTCCTATAACATTGTCATTGGTGTCCTATAACATTGTCATTGGTGTCCTGTAACATTGTCATTGGTGTCATATAACATTGTCATTGATGTCCTGTAACATTGTCGTACGTGTCATATAACATTGCCATTGGTGTCCTATAACATTGCCATTGGTGTCCTATAACATTGTCATTCATGTCCTGTAACATTGTCATTCATGTCCTGTAACATTGTCATTCATGTCCTATAACATTGTCATTGGTGTCCTGTAACATTGTCATTCATGTCCTATAACATTGTCATTGGTGTCCTGTAACATTGTCATTGGTGTCCTGTAACATTGTCATTGGTGTCCTGTAACATTGTCGTTGGTGTCCTGTAACATTGTCATTGGTGTCCTGTAACATTGTCATTGGTGTCCTGTAACATTGTCATTGGTGTCCTATAACATTGTCATTGGTGTCCTGTAACATTGTCATTGGTGTCCTATAACATTGTCATTGGTGTCCTATAACATTGTCATTGGTGTCCTGTAACATTGTCATTGGTGTCCTATAACATTGTCATTGATGTCCTACTGTCCTGTAACATTGCCATTGGTGTCCTGTAACATTGTCGTACGTGTCCTATAACATTGTCATTGGTGTCCTACTGTCCTGTAACATTGTCGTACGTGTCCTATAACATTGTCGTACGTGTCTATAACATTGCCATTGGTGTCCTGTAACATTGTCATTGGTGTTCTATAACATTGCCATTGGTGTCCTGTAACATTGTCGTACGTGTCCTGTAACATTTTCATTGGTGTCCTGTAACATGGTCTTTCATGTCCTATAACATTGCCATTGGTGTCCTATAACATTGCCATTGGTGTCCTATAACATTGCCATTGGTGTCCTATAACATTGTCATTCATGTCCTGTAACATTGTCATTGGTGTCCTGTAACATTGTCTTTCATGTCCTGTAACATTGTCATTCATGTCCTGTAACATTGTCATTCATGTCCTATAACATTGTCATTGGTGTCCTGTAACATTGTCATTGGTGTCCTGTAACATTGTCATTGGTGTCCTGTAACATTGTCATTGGTGTCCTGTAACATTGTGGTACGTGTCCTTTAACATTGTCATTGGTGTCCTGTAACATTGTCATTGGTGTCCTATAACATTGTCATTGGTGTCCTGTAACATTGTGGTACGTGTCCTTTAACATTGTCATTGGTGTCCTGTAACATTGTCATTGGTGTCCTGTAACATTGTCATTGGTGTCCTGTAACATTGTCTTTCATGTCCTGTAACATTGTCATTCATGTCCTGTAACATTGTCATTGGTGTCCTGTAATATTGTCCTTGGTGTCCTACTGTCCTGTAACATTGTCATTGGTGTCCTACTGTCCTGTAACATTGTCATTGGTGTCCCATTGTCCTGTAACATTGTCATTGGTGTCCTACTGTCCTGTAACATTGTCATTGGTGTCCTACTGTCCTGTAACATTGTCATTGGTGTCCTACTGTCCTGTAACATTGTCATTGGTGTCCTGTAACATTGTCGTACGTGTCCTATAACATTGTCATTGGTGTCCTGTAACATTGTCATTCATGTCCTGTAACATTGTCATTGGTGTCCTGTAACATTGTCATTGGTGTCCTACTGTCCTGTAACATTGTCATTGGTGTCCTGTAACATTGTCGTACGTGTCCTATAACATTGTCATTGGTGTCCTGTAACATTGTCATTGCTGTCATATAACATTGTCTTTCATGGCCTGTAACATTGTCATTGCTGTCATATAACATTGTCGTTAAGTGTCCTGTAACATTGTCGTACGTGTCCTATAACATTGCCATTGCTGTCATATAACATTGTCTTTCATGGCCTGTAACATTGTCATTGGTGTCCTACTGTCCTGTAACATTGTCATTGGTGTCCTACTGTCCTATAACATTGTCATTCGTATCCTGTAACATTGTCTTTCATGTCCTATAACATTGCCATTGCTGTCATATAACATTGTCTTTCATGGCCTGTAACATTGTCATTGGTGTCCTGTAACATTGTCATTGCTGTCATATAACATTGTCTTTCATGGCCTGTAACATTGTCATTGGTGTCCTGTAACATTGTCGTACGTGTCCTATAGCATTGCCATTGCTGTCATATAACATTGTCTTTCATGTCCTGTAACATTGTCATTGGTGTCCTACTGTCCTGTAACATTGTCTTTGGTGTCCTGTAACATTGTCTTTCATGTCCTGTAACATTGTCTTTCATGGCCTGTAACATTGTCATTGGTGTCCTGTAACATTGTCATTGGTGTCCTGTAACATTGTCATTGGTGTCCTACTGTCCTGTAACGTTGTCATTCGTATCCTGTAACATTGTCTTTCATGTCCTATAACATTGCCATTGCTGTCATATAACATTGTCTTTCATGGCCTGTAACATTGTCTTTCATGTCCTGTAACATTGTCTTTCGTGTTAACTTTGTCATTCATGTTGGTGAATATGTACTTTTATAATGTAAAAAAACAAAACAGACAATTTCTTCAGTATTTAGATGTTTAATGAGTCAATAAATTATGTATGGTGCATTACTTGGACATTCAAATCATTACGCTATCCAAACCTGTTACAATGATCCCAGGTTTGGTGTCTGTCCACTAGAAGTTAGGAGACACAATCAGTTGTTTTCATAAATGACCCCTAACTTTTCTTTTGCACAATGCATCGGTATTAACATATTATTAAAATATTCAGTCTGTTCATGGTTTTCGCTACCATGTTTCTACACGAAGTACTTCTATTATGCTTTTCGGGGTGGTTTGGGCAAAGACCTCGTCTGTGTTTTCTTAGAAATCAACTGGGAGGATTATGGTACATTATTTTGATATCTAGCACCTCGTTCTCTAATGAGTAACATACAAATATAAAGGTTTAAAACAAATTGGGCAAGGGAGACCTATCAATTTGAAATACTACAAACTCAGAATTTTTCCTGTTTACATTGGTTTTCAATTACGACCTATTAATTGATGTCAGTATGAAAACAGGCAGTTTTATAGGTATCAACTGAAGTCATGAAGCTCAGCTTGTAATTTATGGTGCATTCGACTTAGGGCTGTAAACTAGTGAACCGAATAAAGCGCACCAGTGAAACAGAATGTAGGCCTTGAGAATTGTTCCAGATAAACACATTAAATTGCTGCACTATAAACAAATCTCGATTGCAAATTCGTTTAAATTTGGAATAACTGATGGGCAACATATTGTCTTCACAAGCTAGGCCATATCACATTTTATATACCATTTGGTTCACAGTTCTACCTTTTTTTCTTGCACAAGTATTGGGTTTATCCTGTAAACATTTTAAGATTTTAACATTAGGATTCTCAATTTTCTTAACACGTTGACCTTTGAACCATAGAAAGCTTATATCATCTATCCCACTTTTGATTTGCCTCATGGGAAGCTGGGGAATGATAACATTCATCAGTCAATACCTGGAGACTGAAAATCAGTCAGAAGCATGGTTTTGTTCTTTTTCCCCCTTCATATAAATTACAATTTGCATGTTATAAATTTGGGGAAACGAATTATTTCGCCCACAATTTTCATTGTACAGGGCCTAATATTCTTCCTTTATCATCAACACCATCGTGTTAGGGACTTTGGTACTTTGCATTTCTATATATTTGTTTCCATAGACAATATTAGGATTTTTACATTAGCAAAACGTATCTCATATTAAGATTTCAATTTGAAGTCACAAATTGTTCATAGATGATGGAGGAGTGTCAGGCCTGACAGACCCCATGTACTGTCAGCTTATCAGAATATCCCATTTGTAATATGAAAGTTTGAATCATTTTATTAAGAAATGTCTCATGATCAAGGAGACATTTTTGTAGGAGATAAAAAGCAGAGAAAGCAAAGCTAAAACGAGAAGTACAGTAGTGACAAAAAACTTTCATTTTATTTGCTATGTATATGTTGAAAATATCAGATGAGTTTCTATTCACAGGTACAAAATGAATGAGGAAAAATACATCACTAAAATGAGAAGCTGATGATCTGAGAAATAAATCTCATGAGTATGGCCTTTGCGGATTTATAACATTTAAAGAATAATAGCACTGTAATGCTATGTATATAAAACAGTAAAAGTTAACCGTGACCAGTAACAGGCCAATTATACACTGCATCACATTTTTATCAATTTTACTGGGGTAATGCAGAGGATCCAACATCATAAAGTCCTTCTCAATATGATATTGGAAACTGTATTTAATCAAAAACTGATTGATGGAACTTGGTTCTCCTGAAATAGTTCTGTTTTCTTTTAATTTAACCTGCCAGAAAAATCCAGATCTTTCAATGAATAAAAGCCTGAATACAAATATTCTATAGTTCATTATTTCTCGTAGGTGTATTGATCCAAATACAATGTTGTCAAATGGTTTTCAAATTATGTAAACTGATATGTTACACCCAAAATGATCAGATCTGTATCAAGCATCACAACATGCTTTGGTCCGGATTTCTGGCAGACAAATATATGACACATTAAAACAATAAGCTATTACACCTGAAAATTCCAATACAAACATTATTGCAGCCTATCACCTTGGATATAAAAGTAAAAAAAAAAAAAAAAAAAAACACTGTTACAACAACATTCTAGTACATGTACTGGGTAAAAAGGTTCCTAGAAAGTTATAAAGTTACTTGAAATTTGTCATTTATCTAGTTATGGTTATGGTTTCAGGCTTTGATTAAGTTTTGATGGAGTGGAGGAAGAATTGTACCCCTGCAAGAAAATTGGCTTTTATATTGTTTTGATAGCCTTTGGTGGCCTTTGGTGGTTTCTCCCCTCTCTGACATGCAATTGCAGCACAGCAGTATTTTCATTTCCACAGTATGTATTTATTTCCTTGCATACAAGATCAGTAGAATATCAAATTTCAAGGCTATATATATTACTATTACTATTATTGCAGGCTTTCATCAAAAATGAATTTCAAGTTTATGAACCTTGTTGAACCAGTGTGCTTTCAGATTCACTATGCCTGAACCAGTGTGTTTGTATTCATTTGGTTGAATCCCATGTTCCTTTAAGCACAGACTGGATGTGTCATAGTTAAAGTCAAGGTATTTGATAGAACTCTACCTCTTCAATATTTTTAATATAACAATATTTACATTTGCTCCACATTTCCCCATTGATACAATGCTAAGAGGCAGTTGCCACCATACGCCTATAACACCCAGTGCCTCAGGCTATGACACCCAGTGGGTCATGTGACATTAAAAAAGGCGGGATTTTTTGTATTGGTTTAGTTTTTTTCAAAGTCGACACAAATGGTTAGACAATGTAAATATAAGTATTGAACAGTGGTTTTAATGTTGTTATAGTCAATATGGCAGCACAATGTATGGTGGGCAAATGTAGCATGGGAACCCCAACGGGTTCCATGCCATTTGCCCACCATACATCTTGCTGCCATATCAACTATAACAACATTAAAACCACTGTTCATTGCTTAAATGAAATTAATTCTATTTACATGTATATTGTAGATTTTCTGAAGTTCTCTAAAAAAACATATTGATCAGTTCTATCATACCATTAAAATTCATTGCCTACAAAACCGGGATGAAAATGAAATACTGTATTGTAGAATTCAAAGTTGACAATATCTAAAGCTTCGGAAAGGTTTGAACAGTATCACAATCTTCAGAATATCTTGTTGATATCACAAACATCATGATAGTATTGCTCATTTCATTTTTTATAAGAATGTCATCATATAATTTACTTCAATAAAATTTACACATACAACAAAGACTATCTAGTATCATAGCTTTCACCAGCTAACAAACACAGGTGCTCTTCTAATTTTAAATAGCACTTTAATACATGGCCGACACTTTTAACTGATGACTTCTAATCGTATTTGAACAGATTACATCAGCAACCACCAACACTGCCAACAATTCTAGTTTTTGGAAGACAATTTCAGATTTGTTGGCCTTTCCTCTCTTGAAGCTATTAAGGACATAGGAATCCTTAAAAAAAACTAGACCCAACTTTGGAATCACACACATCCATCAGGATAAAACCAGACAGCTGTAGTTGCTGATAGAGATGATATGGAAAAACATGGAGAATAGTTCCACTGAGGACATTGAAGGACAAAAGACTTCCTCCCCAAGAACAAAACCCTTGCTATACAATGCTGATAGTGTGGTGTGGTTTAGTGGTATAAAAAAATAGTCTTACTTATGCATCCCCCACCAAGAGAGTAGCACGCTAATGTTAAACAAACAGGGACTAGTTCTACTGTAGTATTCACTTAATAACACCAATATTTCTTATAAATACACAAATATGCATGGCCCAAAACGTGCTTTTCAGACTAGAATTTGTAGAGCATAATTCAACTTTAAATCTGTGTTTAACAATACTCCATTAAATATTCTCTTGAGGAATGTGTTTTGTCTTGAAATAGGAAAATTGGCTTATTGTGATGCAACATACAAAAAGACATTGCGGTTTTGAGTGTAATGATGTTAATGGAGTCATTATGATAACGTCATATTTGTCACACAATAACTAATGCTGTTTAGAACAGAAATTCAAATATCTGTGTGACTATCCCCCCCCCCTCCAAACTCTCCTGTGATTTTATACAAAACTATTTTTCTTATAAAACATTATGCTGTATTTGTCGGAAAATGTATGCTCAAAGTTCTATCTTTCATGCATTTGATTTTACAAACTCAGCAGTTTCTCTACCATGTACCCACATTACTTACATATAAAATTGTGAATAACAATGAATGCAGAGATCCTCACCCATACCCGTACTTAGTTGATTGAACAATTCAATTTTGCTTTAATATGCAAGGTTGATCTTTGGACATTTATATATCAAGACAGGCATAACGAATCTCCTGCATAATTTGCATAAAAATATCACTGAATATTTACCGTGCCCATGATATTATAGGAGACACAAACCAGTGAAGGCGTACGACAGGTCATGCTATTTTCTGTATTGGTGCTCAAAAATGAATACAACAAAAATATGCAAGTCAAAAACAAAACTTCAGTAAAAATTTGTATTTGTCAAGTAACAAATAAATAAATAAATATAAAAATCTTCACATTAGTTTTGCAAAACTCTTCATTGCAAAATATCTATGGAATACTTTTGTATTGCCATATACAGTAATAGCAAAAAAAGCAAATACAATCAGTAGGCCCCTACACGTTGCACACTGGAATCCAGTTAAACTTAATGCTTAAAACATATTTGTTCAAAAAGTCAACAATTCATGTAATAATAAGAAAATCACAGCCAAACACTGCTGCCTTGCATTCCTCATTGACTCCTTTAAGTACAATGCATCCCCCTCCCTAATGCACCCCCTCCCTTTGAACAATTGTGTTCAGGCTGTTGATAAAACTGCTATACCTTTAGTATGTTATACATCTTAACGCCTTGCCCCATCATGCCCGTCATTGTTTTCTTGATGGAGGAAAAAATATTACATGTATTATAATTGTCTGGGATATTAATAGGGCCTTTCTATCACCTAGGCTAATAACAATTTCTTAAAGATCTTATTCTGAAGTTCATCCAAATGAGTAAACAACATGTTCAGATTCAATTTCAAGGAAGAACTTCAAATAATGACCTCTCACATATGTTAGCACCCATGAGTGACATGGAAAATACTGACGAACTAAATAGGCCATGCTGTCACAACCAATACACGAGAAACTTAGGTCAATATCTTTCTCGGCAGTGACTGCGGGTAGTGAACCCAGCAAAATACTATTAGTACTTCATACTCAGACTGACTCGTGTGTGGGGAGACTGGTCCCAACTTCTATCCCTAGTGGAGACAATACAATAAGGCAGTAACACAGTCGTTTTACAATGTTAAGAATCATTGCATATCTTCAAAATGTAGATAATAGATTAACTTTACTTTGGTCTTCCTTAAAACTGAATTTGAATGCTGAAATTTTTATTTCAGTTCTTTCAATTGCTTGTAATTTGAGAAATTTTGCTTGTCTTTTTTTTTATATCATCCAAAACAGCATAGTTTCAAAATATTGTACATTTAAAGTAGTATAGAATCCTCCAAAACATCAGATACTGATAGAGATGTTTAAAAAAAAGGCCAAGATGGGGCAAAGAGTTAAAGTATATTTAGTTAGCCAGTTAAACATATGTCATTTGCAGTAAAACAACATTGGTTTAAGTATCTAAACAAATGACCATTTAACAGAATATAGCTTGCTTCCAATCCTGAAATATCTTTTTCTAGAGTGTACTTGAATATAGAACATTTACCAAAATTGAGAAAACTGACCCCCCCGTGATTTACAAACATCTGTTGCACAAACTATAAAATGCACCAACAATTTGAATGCTCAGTAGTAATAATGTATATAAATAGGTAAATGATATTTATCCTGTAACATGCCATGGAATAACACTGCAACCAATGACACATACGTGTACAGTACTCTGCAGCATGATTTAGGATGGCAGTCATGTAAAGTTGTCAACAAAAGCACGGTATAATGATGATGAAATAATGAGCGATGATGACGACGATGATGATGATGGTGAGTACAAAACCTCTTGATACTGGCCCTGTCACCGACAATATTCGGTTTCAGCTGCTGTTGAAGAGTGTTGAACACCTGCAAAGAAAACTGATCTGATTAGGTGGTATCATAATCATGATAACAAAATCTTCATTCATTTCAATATCGGATGATTGTGAAGGACATAATAAACATATTTACACAATTCTTGCCTTATACAACAGTAAAGGTCCTGGTGTGTTACCTAACACAGTCCATGTATAGTGCATTTAGAGCAACAGCATCCAGTATTGAAATGGATCAAATTTAATGATGTGATTGATTTATTGAAGAAAGTGATTTCAGTATACTTCTGGGATTATAAATGTATCTTTTACAGAATGTAATGAACCAAATCAAACAAAGTATGAAAAAGCATGATTTCCAATTGCAACACCTCGTCAAAAATGTTTTCAACAAAGACATACCACAGCTATATTACTAGGATTACACACAAATCTCTCAACAGATATGATACCAAAGAAATTCTGTACAATTAAATTGTGGAAAACCCCCTGATTTCCACCGAAACAACAAAATGTTATGCCAAAATTACGAATTAAAAGAAAACACAATCAATGCTGGAAATGTGTCACTGGGTGTTTGGATATATGTATACATACATTTTTACGAGTGTTTCGTGATTCAAACCTTTTGTTAAAAGAACAATTATAATGCATGGGACTTTGGGTAGTAGATTTTGGGAACATTAATACTGGTTATTCTTTTAAGAATTTTGATATTTAAATTCTGTGTAACATCTAATAAATATTTAATTTCACATATTCTTTTGTTTAAATTTGACCCCCTTGTTGATAAAGGCTATTTCCATTGTCTAGCATAATGATGTGCTAATTCAAAATCTTACTTTAGCTGTCTAATGAGTTACCTGTAACCATCTAATAAGTTGCCTGTAACTGTCCAACAAGTGTATTATTTCATGTACTTATTGGACAGCTACAGGTAATTTATTAGACAGTTACGAGTGATGCCTTTGCATTCTGCTGGATATAGTAAACAAATAAAAATGACATAACAACTGTTTTTAGTGCTGTTCTATACAAGTGATATACAAAAATATGAGATAAACTTCCACTTGAGACAGAACAGCCATGTGATGATAAAGCCTGTAAATTGTCCATCTCCAAACAAACGCAACTTTATCATACTATGCAACTGATTCACGGCACTGAATACTTTCCACATGAAATTATTTAATAGTTAATGAAAGTCTTTACATACTTTCTTTTCTCCGAGCTCGCTTTCTTCGCCTATCTATACAGGCCACTTCAGCTTTCAAGTTCATATACACTTTGCGTATTTCCTGGATTTTTTCCATCAAGAATGCTATTCTTTTCTCTCCCTCCAGATACTTTCCTTCCTCTACAATCAAGAAAAGATTGTGCTATATTTTACTTCAACTGGATATAAATGAACTACATTGAAAACAATATCATGTAATATGAATATTCGGTGACAGGATCAATTCATAAGCTTATGTTAATGTTATATACTGCCCCAATCTACATGTGTTATCACAAGATAACCTGGGGTCATCATCTAATTTTCAAATCAGTCCTATGAACTGTTGTAAAAGAAGGCCACAACAATCATATGTATTCTGAAAACAATGGTATGTATTCTGAAAACAATAGATCAAGTCATTAAAAATGATTTCAGTTGATGATGTAGGGATGAAAGGTTTACCAAGGTTGACAATGTGGTGAAGGATGATTTCCCAAGATTGATGATGTGAAGGAATAGAGAAGACTTACCTAACTTGACAATGTAATGGAGAGGTGAACACTTACCCAGGTTGAGATTGTAGCGGGATGGGCGTGGCGAGTGAGCTGCACCAGGTAAGTGTGAAGTTGATTTGCTGTTTGATGATGAAGCAGGGTCTTGACTGCATTCTCCCTCATTTCCTTCATCACTGTCACTACCTACTGAAGAAACAATTCATGACTACTCTTTCCATCAAACAACACACCAGATGCTAGCTTTAGCAGCAACTGCATGAATACAAAAGCATGATGCATGGCAAAATACTAATAATATAATATGAAAGAATTGATCCTTATATATAATCATTATAGATTGGCAAAGTGCCATCATTTTCTGCGATGTTGAAAATAAGCAGCATTATGTAATATAGGACTACCCCAACATATCTTGCTCAGCCTACCTGTTTTTGATGTTTTGCGTTCAGATGTCATTTTTGATTTTCCCTTCCTCTTCTTCTTTGTTGGCGTAGGCTCTTCAGATTCTTTCCTCCGTTTACCGAGATTTGAGGATACTGGCACATCTAAATTGCTGCTTTCAGAGCAAGCCACATTACCACTACCGACACTGCCATCGTTTGACGATGGACTAGCATTACCATGTGGAGATTCACCCCCTACTGATTGCCGTTCATTTTCAGCACCATTGTCAATGTCTGATTTATTTTGAGACTCTTGTGATGAGGAATGATCCCGAGAAGTACACGGAGCACCATCCGAGTCATCATGCTCAGGAGTGGTGGGTGGGGTATTGTCAAGCACAGTATTAACAGCAGAGCTATTGCTCGCTTCCTTTGAAGGATCACCATAGTCCATTCTACCACTGATCACCTCGTTTGCATTCATTAGAGCTATTCCTGACAAAAGTTCAACACCCGAAAGCATCTGCAGGTTACTGTCTAATGAAGGATTTATCACAGCTCTATTTTGATCACTGCCTGTATCATGTGATGAAGTAACAGATGGAGACATTGCACACTCATTCTTGCCTTCAGTTCTGACTGAAGTACTAACTGAATTGTCCGTTAACTGTTCTGTTTCTCCTTCACTGTCTTTGCTCTTTTTACCTTTCCCCTTATTAAGAATTTTCTCACTTTTCACTGGTTTTATGCCCTTACTGGTTTCTTTCTTTGCTGTCTCTCTTTTTACATCTGGTGTTGTCAGTTCAACTTCTTTTTTCTTTACCTTTTTCTTAACCTTTTTCTTCTCTCCTTCCGTTTCCTCCATAACAAACTCCCTAGCTTTATCACAAACACTACTGATCACTTTGTCTAATGTTGACATGGCTGTCTCTGTAGATACCTCGGGCACTTTTTCTGCTGGAGATGGTTTTTCTTCTTTTGCCTTTTTCTGTGGCGGTTCATACTCAACATCTGGTGTTCCTTCAGGTAGTATAACCATTTTTCTTTCTGCCATAGTCATCTTTCCTTTCTTTACTTCCTTCTTTTCTTTTTCTTTGCAGTCTTTCTTTTCTTTTGTCTCCTTCTTTTTACCTTTGACTATTCTTTTTTCCATCTCTACAGCCTCTTGTTTCAGTTTTTCTTTCAATTCTTTCTCTGCTTCTGCACGTAGGTCAGGTAAAGTTATTTCTTCCTCATCATCCCGAAATTCATACTTATCGAAAACATCATTCACAGGAGCTACTTTATCCACTTTTTCTTGTTGTTTATCTGCTTTGATAACTTCAGGTCTAATTTCTGGAGCAGGTTTGTCAACATCAACATTCAACACTTCCTTGCTGTCAACCTGTTTCTCTAATACTGGTGCTATCACAGGTGGCATATCTTCGTCATTTTCTGTATTTTCTGCCACAATATCTGATGAGATATTTTCAGTTGGTTCTTTCAAAGATTCCGAAGTCTCCGTAACAACCTCTTTTGGGGTAGCTTTCTCTCCCTCCTCCTCTTCTATGTCCCACTTAAACACATCTTTTTTAAACTTGTCTGAATTTATCTCTGATGAGGAAGACTCCTGACCTGCTGGTTCTGAATTTGTTGGTGTAGGCAGATCCTCAACAGCCTCCAACTTAGGTGCAGATTCCGAGGGGTCTGTTTCTGGTTTGTCTTTGTCCTGCTCAACAGCCTCAACTGTCTCAGCTGTTACAACTTCTGGAGTAGATTCCACAGTAGTTGATTTACTGCTTTGTGCTTTTGATTTAGGTTCTTCAGGAATATCTTTGATCTCTTTCAGAACTGGAAGTTCTGGTTCATCTGCTTTCTTTTCTAGTTTTGGCATATCTAAAGCTACATCAACATCCTTCTCTTTTTCCTTATCATCCTCCTCGTCAAATGAATCTACACTTGTGTCTTTCTCCAGTTCTTCCATTTCAGGAGAACATTCTGACATATCTTCCTTCTCATCTGCGTCCAGATCAGACTGATCAAAATCCTCAAAGTCGGAACCTGCACAAACAGAAAGAATTATTATCACAGATACAGTATAGCAATTATTAAGTTTAGTTCAGGTAATCAATGGTAAATAGGTTAGAATTTCCTAGTTTTGGTTTTATGATTTATGAGAATATGTTTATATTGCAGTACTGATGCCAATGTCAACTTATATATATACAGTCAAACCTGCTATAACGGCCACCTTGAATAAGCGGCCACCTCCGTTTAGCAGCCAGTCTGTGGTCCGCCCGATGGAAAACACTATATAATGAACCTTGAATAAGCGGTCACCTGTCTAACGTGGCCAACGGCCACAAAACTCTGCCCCCGAGTCGTTGTATCGTCCTGTATTCAGCGGCCATTCTGTCCGGAAGTAGACATCCATGAAGATCACATGACCAGGTATTTTTATCGAATTCATCAAAACTTTGATCTTTGTTGGTTTTCATTTCAAAATACACTGTACATGGTATATTGTTATCAATATCAATAAGTGCATTATAATATGATAAATTCAACAAACTGGTGAAAAAAGAATTGGGCAACAGGCCGTTTCTGGCCAACCTGGTTTAAGCAGCCAATATCTGTCAGTCCCTTGGGTGGCCGCTTAATACATGTAATAGCCGCAATATACAGCTCGGCTAGAGATATCTTCTCTTTAGCTCGATCGGTTGAGCGTAAGACTAGTAAGCCAGAGGTCCCGGGTTCGATCCCTAGCGGAGGCAGTGATTTAAATTTAATTAATCATGCGCTCTGTTACATTGGCGCCCATGTAGGGACTCGGGAATGATACTCATCGCTGCTTGCAAAAGCATCGCTGTTACCTCTGGAAACTCGAGGACGAGTTCTTTCCTGGAGGGGGAGTATGTAATCCTGGTAAATACTAGCCGCAATATACCGCTCGGCTAGAGAGATCTTCTCTTTAGCTCGATCGGTTGAGCGTAAGACTAGTAAGCCAGAGGTCCCGGGTTCGATCCCTAGCGGAGGCAGTGATTTAAATTTAATTAATCATGTGCTCTGTTACATACAGGTTTGACTGTATATCATTCGATACAGTAAGAAGGCCATACAAAAATTATTTATTTGTTTACATTCCTGCATCAACTATACCAATCTGTGAATTAATGTTTCATCTTCATATTAAATGAGATATTGTAAAACACTACAAGGTTACAATATTGTTTGAAATACCAAATATCTACATGTTTGTTAACGATGATACCAGAGTTGACTCACACTTCATATTGCAATCTATTGGTTTTACTGGACAGGCTCTTCGTAGTGTAAAACCAAATTTTCTTGGTTAGACTTTTGAGACCTCCATTAACTTACCTTGAGAATTGACATCAGATTCTGTTACACCAGAGTTTCTCCTCGTCCGCCTCCACTTAGCTGGAAAGATTGAAACAGGGTCATGTAAGGATTTCATACAATACAGGATTTAGTCCCAAAGCAGAAAAAGTCTGATAATTGTAGCAATTATTTGTAATGTTGAATAGTCAGTTATGTATATTTTTGTTATTAAAATACAGAAGAGTTAATAATTGTCTATTTGTGTTGATATAAAAAAAGTGTGTTATGTCTGTTTCCTGTTTACCTTTACTAAATATATAAAGGCCTTACATGTGTTTCCATCAACATGCCAAAAAAAAATATGGTCGATAGGTTGGGAAATCTTTATATTTCTTAAATGGTTTTTACTAAGGTTATATAGACAAGGAATCTTGATTTAATAGTACTTCCTTAAAACGGCAAAAATAAAATGTCAAGGTTGGCACAAAAATCATGTTAGTAGGGTAAGTGAAAACACATTTGTGAAGGGCTAACAGAAATATTTCTGGATTTAAAACTTACGTGGTAATCCATCTATGACTTTAAATTCCACACTGTTGGATCTGGTAGGTCTAGACTTAGGTTTTGTACTAGATGCTGGAGATCTGGCCTTCACAGGACCAGGACGTGATTCAACTATGATGGTAGGTTTTGGTGGGCTTGGCTGTGAAGGGATTGATCCAGGTCTTCCTCTCTTCTTGTTAATCATCTGCATCTAAAACGTAAACACATGCAGGTCTAAGAAAATCATTTCTACTGAATCTAAATATTTTAAAGTGAAAACTAACACCCAACTTATTACTGCAACTAGATTTAAACAGAAAATAGTAAGCATGCAGAAAACATGCATGTGCTGCAATATGTATAACATGTCTGCTACTTCTTTCTTGTGTCAGAAAGACATAATTTATGTATTGTTCCTTGTTTACATATCAAATTTTTTTTTAATTTAAGCAACTTTTACTGAAAGAAAGTGTTTACTTACTGTGCACAGCACTTTTACAAATTAATATCCACCTAAATAGCAGTATTATGGAATGTCTGAACCCAAAATTCACCAAGGGTTTGCATTCAAGCATCTTACCAGGAAACCCCACGATCAACTTTCGAAACCAGCAAGTTTCAGACACAATATCATTTTTGGGACCTTTAACTCTAGCTTGAGAAAATTTTTCAAGTCCCAACACTTAAAAAATACCTAATTACCAAGCCATAGCTCAAAACACATAATACACAGTGACGCCTTTTTTTTCATTGTTTCACTACTTATTGAAACCAATTAACCTGATCAAGGAGGTTGGTTACTTTGACGACAAGTTGATATATATATTGATTTGTATGTAAATGACTGATACATAAATGAACAACCATGTTCTTCAAGTTACACACACCTGCTGCTTTGAAGATTTCGGTGAAAAGTCCTTCACTTTCTTGTCAGAGTCTGGTCTATTGATGACATTCACGATACGCTCTGGCTTTATCCATTCATCATACCTTTAATTAAACAGTGACAATTAGCTGGATAGTTTCTGTTATCATTTTCATATATCAAATTCAGGGCAATCCAGATCCATACACGGTAAAAGGATGGGGACACTTAATGAAGCAATGTATAAGGTTTGTTAAACAGATTTATTTTACTAATATTTGTAAAAATGATACAGTGGCATCAATCTACTGCCTCATACACACATTTCCCTTATTTATCTCTATATCATCTTACACTTACCTTTATAAGGTAACCTGTTGCATTGTCTTCCTTCCTGACAGAGTTGTATCACAAACCCTTACAAACAGCACCAGGGTACCAATAGTATATCTAGATTTCACTGAATTTTGTGTGCAATGAGACAGACAGTCTGATTCCTGTATACCACGCACATGGGTGGGGGTAGGGTTGGGTTTGTTATAATGAAACAGGGAATGAATTATATAGTTATAGAGACATAAATTGCCTAAATCTGGTACCAACCTCATATTCCATCCTGCATAATGTACCAAGTACTGGACCAGTGAACCGTCCAGTCCTGCTTCTACAACCTGTAACAAAGATGCATCAACCCATTGTAATGTATTACAGGTTTGCATAGACATTTTAACTTGTGCTTCAAATATGTGACACTCTTATTTATTTATTTGCTTGTAAACAGAACAATTCCCTATTGAAATGACATTTTCTAATTTAATGAAACATTTGTGAGTTCAAATTGCTGATGATTATTCAAAAAATGTTAAATATAAATACACCACATAGATAATACCTTTGAAACATTAAGATAATACCTTTGAAACATTAAGATCAATTCTACTTCATTTTTTAAAATCTAATCAAAGAGACAAAATGATGAAATTTACTGCAGACCTTTTCTTGTCATCTTATTTATCCAATGTTACCTGTACAGTACACTTTAACCATTTAGTTGGTGTTTTTTTTTTACATCTGTAAATGAGGACTTATAACATACCTTTGCATCATAAACTTTCTGGTTCCTCCCTCGTCCGTAGCGAACCTGAAGCCTGGTACCATTTGGAAATTCAGCATTTATATCAGTTCTGCTTTCCACTTCTTCAGACCTACAAAACAAATATTGACTGGGTAAACAAACATCAACAATTTTCTTACAATATTCCAAAAATGTTGCCTTTTTTTTATTCAAGAGTATCGTTTTTATACACAAAGTAATTAAAATTTGAAGGGGATCTTTTGGCAAGATATCTTCAAGAGTTGATAGAAAAACTTCACAACCAGATGAAACTACACTATTACATTACATTAGCCCATCCAAATATTAATTGATGACTTGTGATTTATCTTTGGCAAAATTTTTTCGGGGTATTTTTAGCAACAAAGACCTGGAGCACATGAACTTGTAATAACCCCTTGTTGCATTTAATATTTAAATTTATTATGAACAAACAATTGGACATTCATTCAATAAGAACTCACCATTTCTTGTCTGTTTCAGTCTCCTCGCCATCATCTTCCTTATCCTCATCTTGTGTTTTCTCTGTCCTGACATCCTTGCTTTCCTTCTTTGATGTAACAGACCCTCCTTCACTATCATGATCCTCCTTCTTCAGAGCTTCCTTCTTCTGCATTCCTTTTGGCTTCTCAGACTCGCTTCCTTCAGACTTATCATCCTCTACCTTTGATTTCTTTCCATCTTTCTTCACTGTTTTAGGTTTCTCAATTTCCATTGGTTCCTCCTCTGCTTTAGCAGCTTTCTTCATTTCTTTCCTTGTTATTTTAACTTCCTTTTTGTCCTCTTTCTTTTCATCCTTCTTATCTTTCTTTTCATCTTTAGTAACTAGTTTAGCTTTTGGTTTAGTTTCTTTGTCTACGGGTTTATCTTTCTTGACCTCTTCCTCTTTGCAATTTTCATCATCTCCTTTCAGGTCCATTTCTTTCTCATCTTTCCTCATCGAGCGTCTACGCACAATCTATTGAAACATACAATAGTAGCAATTTCAAGGTTTACAATAAACATCATGCAGACAAATTCTCTGCTAAGTGGGCAAATAGGACATTATGATACATTGCAAGTGAATACATAATTACAGAATATCAAGAGGGAGAAAGAGTTAAATTTTCTGTCAAGGTTACAGATGTACAAGGTTCTTAAAATTGAACAGATTGTTTTTTTTACAATAATCCAAATATAAAACAAACCTTTTTCTCTTGTGGTACTTTCTCTTTCACCTTTTCTTTCTCTTTTTCTTCATTTGCTTTTTCCTTCTGCTGTTCTGCTAACATCTCTTTCTTGGCCTTCTTTTCCTCTTCCCTTTCCTTTTTTACAGTCTTGGCTGTCTTTTTAGCACTATCAGGATCCTTCTTTGCCAGTTCTTTTTTAACAGTTTTCTTTGGTGTAGAATCGTCTTTCTCAACTTTTTTCTCCTTCAACTCTTCTTTCTTGGTGTCCATCTTTGGTGTTGTTTCATGTCTCATAATTCGCTTTATAGGTGAACGTTCCCTTTTTACTACTGTTTCCTGGGCTTCTTTCCCTTCAATCTCTCCTGTATCTGACTCTGGCTTTTCTTCAGACTCCTTAGAATGAGAGAAGGATATAGTAGTAGATGGATTACAAAATCTGTACCTAAACTGCTCAAATTAAACAATTCCAATTAGTTGAGATTATTTCAAATTTTGTTTTCATACCTTACATCATTTGGATACCATTTTAAGAGTACTGTATACCAATATTTACAAGTCTCTTATCTGTGCTATCAGTTTATTTCACAAGACAGACATAAATGATGGCAGGTCTTTCTTGAACATACAAAATGTGTATTTGATTTACTACTATTCTGGTTTTAAAATTGAAGAAATCAGTGCAAATACTACTGCACATGTATCCTGTTTCAACAAAAGAAAATTCTACCTACAGTATATAATAATATACAAGAGGCCCATGGACCTTAACAGTAATCAGAGTTGTGATGTATACATAGACAGTTGTCTTTTTTTTAAATGAAGATTTGAACACCTGACCTGCGAACTTAAAGTAGGTCAAGTTTTTTTCATTTGAATAGACTTGGTAGCTTTTTATCCCTGCATGCAACTGGCTCAATAGAGGCCAATGTCATTACTGAACCAAAGGCCCCTTAGTCATTAAGAAGTTGTTGGAACACATTTAATCCCTGTGAACTTGAAAGAAGGTCAAGGTTGTTCATTTGATCAAACTTGCCAACCCTTCATCCCTGCTTGCTACTGTCTACAGATTTTAACACATTTGACTTGTGACATTGAAAGTAGGTAAGTGTGTTCATTGTTAGCCTTTCATCCCAGCATGCTACTGGTCCAATCTCAAGACCAGTGACCTCTTGGTTTATTGAGAAAAAGCAGAATTTGTATGCTGTTTATGATCAGATGACAATAAGAGCGATTGCAATAGATCACTTGACCAATTCAAGGATGAGGGTAAAAAAAACTTTTTCTGTAAAAGAAGAAAGTGTTTTTCCTTCATTTACCTTGACATCTTCCTTCTTCTGTGGATTTTTTTCTTTCTTATCAGATTCTTTCTTGAAAGGTACATGTATTCCCCTGCCAGAGTGACTCCTACTTCTCCCGGGTCGACTGATAGTTCCCATAGAACTGCCCAGTTTACGATAAAAGTCCTCAAATGCATGAAGATATTTCTTGTATGCATTCTTTATTTGGTGTGAAGCTGTGTTGGAAGGTGGTAGACTCATCTTGGCATAAACACCTCGCCATTTCAATTGGTTTGTCACCTGGGGGGACAAAAACATAAAATATGTAATTTCTTTGTTACTTCATCAACTACAAATGTCAAATCAATTTCATCTATTCTTACAAGGCTGGAAAACTATTATGAATCATAATAATACTCAACATTTTCATGTAATTATTCTTTTGATATCATAAAACTTTTAAAATTTTAATCTTTGGTGGTGTTCATTTTTTATTGAGAAAATTAGGTTCAAATATGGGAAAAATATAAGGGTGATTTTCAATTAAGCATGGGACATAATATATGGGACCATCAGCCATCTGGTAAAGTCCTGAAAAGATAACATCAAATGCCTAGCTTACATACCTTATTGTATCCACCAATATTCTGAACTACTTTGAAGAGCTTATACAAATTCAGGTCTTTATTACTAAGGGTTGGTCCTTTGTTGATTGGGGTACCTGTTGAAATACAATACACATGATCAAGTCTAGAAACTGGAGTCCACATTAATTCTAACCTTGAATTAAAATAATTATTTCAGTGTTGCCACACTTGACATTTATAGAAAGTTCTATTGAACTCCACCACAGTCAATCAGCAATGAGTCCTAATTTCCAATTTTCTATACATTTTAAGCAAATACAGTTCGATAATCCATAAATTCATTCGCAGATCTCTATCAAATAGTTATGACCTTGAATAGAAACATGTGGTGGTCTTGTAGATCAAATCACAAACAGACAGAGATAAGTTAAATGAAACAGGATGGAAGCATATGATATTGTGTGAACATTATTTATATGTGGGTTTATCTTCCGTAACTAACCTCTGTCATCCATAAACTTGTAAAGCTGGGCTACAAATCTGTCCTTCTCTTCACTTGGTTCATCATCAGAGGACTAAAGTAAAAGATAAAGACAGCATATTATAAACAAACTGGATAAGGTCTCAAATGCACACAAAGACTAATTCTATAATACACCATGATATTTATATTCAGCATCTATTTGAACCATTCAAAATTTTCTTCCAAGATGTAATACCGCTTGAAGAATCAAAACCAGAGACTGAATTTAATTATGACATACCTCTTCATCATCTGTAATTTCTTCTTCATCTGTCCCAAGGAGCTCATCTCTTTCCCATGAGGTGGGCAAATCTTGGTTGTCATAGTAGGCAATGCATTTCTCAAATGCTAAATAAACATAAAAATATTTAACATCAGAGATAGGGTCTAGATATAATGGTTGCTAATATAGGTAAACATTTATTCATTTGACATTTTCTACAGTACACATCCAGCTAGTGTGTTCATATAAATGCAATTGTCACTTTTCCCCTTATTTTTAACATTTAAATTGTGACAAGAAATACAAATTGACAATGAGCTTTCTAAGACATGCACTTAAATTACAAACCTGCTTTCAAAGTTTTGTCTTCATTTTTCTGAACAGTTTCCTTTGAAAACTCCTTCATGTCTTTACGAGCAATTGAGTGGCTGAAATAAAATAAAATCCAGAATAAAATTTCATGACAAGATATATTATCTTTAAGAAATCTTATCACAAGTCAAACAAATCAACCAAGCAAAATGTTTCAAGATAAATATTACTCACAATTTTCAAAGATTTACAATTAAGTATTACTCACAATTTTCCATCTTTAAATGATTTGATAAGGAGATGATCCTTGGTGCGTAGTTCAGTGCTGTGGGCATCAGGCAGAACCACAAGTACAGGCACCTGTTGTTTACGCTTGTCTCCCATCTCGGCCAACATCACCTTCCCTACCAGGTTCTGTAATCTGCCCTTGTACACAGCACGTTTAGGGATACTTTCATCAGAGCTTGTATCATCATCTTCATCATTCCTGATACCAGACAAAAAGTAAACATTTCATTACCCAATACTAATTCTCCTGATATGCATGAATTTTAACTTTTCCTGTATTATAACAAATGAGTCCTAAATGCAAGCAATACAATTTATGTTGCCAATGGTATAGATCAGTATCTGTGTTTGACAATACAGTAGTTAAACAAAAATAATGACCTAATACTGAAGATAGTGTGTTCTTTGTATTAAACTCCAGTTCATTTACCAAGTCATTTCAACGAGTCTAAATCTTAGAATGTCTGTCTTAATAATCAAACAGGGAGAAATTAGGAAATGATAGTGTAACTGTAAGTTGCAGCAATGCTAAATGTAATCTGTATCTATAATACCATCTTCTTTTTTCATATGTTCAGTTGAGACTCAATACCTCATGGTTGTAGAATTACATTAATTACAACTGTATCAATATCAATCAAATTCAGTGTCATAAAAATCTGTAGTTTCTAGAACATACCCTATGCTATGCCTTCCTCCACGCTTGACATTTTTGCTGTGCATCACAGGAGTTCCAAAATGCTCAGGATGAGACAAAGGGAGATTGTCTAAGGTCTGCAATAAATTAGGTTTTTATTCAAATACAACAATGAAATAAAAATATCCAAGTAAACATATATTCTTTCTGATAAACTAATTGTTACCTATCTAACATATCTTCAATCTTGCTTTGTTTATGACAGGAAAATCACAACAGACTTGTATAGTATTGCCATAATCGTCCCCAAACTGCTACCTTTCAAGGAATGCTAGGAATATTTAACCAAAGATGCATCTTATTTGAATACTAATTCCTCCCACTGGTTGTTAATATTTCCTCTCCAATGTTGCCACAAGAGTTATCTCTATCTTACCACCCCCATATAAAGGGAAGAAACAGTGTCCAATAAATTGGAATGACATACCTCACTTTCAATGAAATGTTTTTCTCCTTTCAAACACAGTTGTGTTCTCCTGAGTGTTTTCTCATCGCCATCATTAAACACTGCAAGTCACAAATAGAGAAAGAAGTTATATATATATTTGTAGTATAAAAGATCATGTAAATTTATCAGGAGGAAAGGTGACGTCATACTTGATTTGTGTTATCGTAAATATTTGCAAATAGTGCACTTTTTTTTCTAAAATTGGCAAGTGAAAAAATTCTCTAAGCACTATATGCAAGAACAAGCCTCTGCCAGGTAGTTGCATGGATGTTCTGAATGTGAGCTGAGATTTGCTATTGTCATTTCTTTTTACAGCAGGTTTATGATTTAATACTTAAATATATAAAGCATTTAGTAAGTAAATATTGAACAAATAATGAAGGAAAGAAATAGTTATTTTGACATTTAAATCCTTGAAATTGTATATCTATTTATCAGAAATTACAAGGATCTGTCCTTTTCAAGTGACATGTGTTCTGCACACATAAGGTCTCACTTCAGCAAGTTAACGTGTTCAGGTGCAAATACAATGTAAAATGACTCAATTAACATCAAACAAAACTTGAAATGATACATCAGCAATTAGCTGCTCTGATTCATTATTTACACCGTAAAATTTATCCTATTAACATGTTTATTTGATTGATGTAAAAGTAGTAACCAGCACTCTGACAGCAGAATTGTTTCCATATACAGAATGGTGGCTAGTGTTACATTACGTAGCCCGACACTTCTACTCCGCTTTCCAGTCAATCTTGTTATAATTGGGCCTAATTAGTTTTGTATATCTTGTGTACAGATACCCCAAGAAAATCACAAGCTAATTGGGGTAGGATTAATTATTTTGTTTGTACAAACATCATAGATCAATGATTCCAATTCAATGTAATTAAGCTTTGATAAGTTACAGATTTCCATCATCTTGCGCTGGAGTATTCAGCTACTGTGCAGTTAAAACATTCAAAGGAACAACCCCAATTTTTTTTATCTCAAAACGTATTATTAGATCAAAGTGTCAAGGCCACTCATAGGTGCTGTGCATGGGGGATCGAAATAAAAGAGAAAATCATGTTTCTTGATAAACCACATCACGACTTTCCCTACGTACATAAGATTCCCATAAATAACAAAGAAGAATAGTATTAAGTATGTTGATCAATTTACTGATACATACCAACAGTGTACATGCTTGTGTCTGTAAGTCTGGTGATGACACCCTCAGTCAACATGCCTGTCTCTGGATTTTTAACTTCCACTGTAGATCCATTCTGTAAGCAAAATGCAAGATCTATATATTCTTGTTTCCAAAAACTGAACATAATATGCTATATCTATTTGAACATTCTAACCAATTCTGGTGTATTACAATCAAATAAAAACATCGAATAATACACATGATTTTGTGACAACTCTATGAATTACAGTCCCAAACTGAATCAAAGTGTGCAATATAGTTGCTTAATATTTCTTTGCATGAACATTAATTAACAAAATATATACAATCAAACTTAAATTCTACTCCGTAATCATGTTATCAAGCAAAATATCAGGCACATACAGCATTCAAAGTCTTTGAAGTATAAATGCAGTAAAACCCCATTTACTCGAACCTGGTTTATTGGAATACCCCTCATTCATTGAACAGTTCGTTTGGTCCCGACCAAATTCGTACATATTCTTTGTTAAATAACCAAGGATTAGTTAAACCGTTATTCCTTGAACACCCTGTATTCCTCTCACAGTAATTTATCCCAAAATCTTCATAATCATTGCATTAATCCTATCTATTCAATCTATTCGTAGGAAAGGTGTCATCTGTTCCAACCAACTTATATTTTTAGCTGTTTCATGCCTGCACTGCGTCAGGCTAAGACTAGTCTATTGGTATCGAAACAATGATGTGTTGACACAGGTGTCTGATCAGGATAACAGGTAATAACAGGATTAATGGTGGTATCATTACATAGCTTTGGTAATATCATAAATGTTTAAATGTACATGTCTATTATTTTAAGCGAGAATCTTTCACATATACACCACTCTGCTGTGCTGACGGAATTGATTCTATATTTGTGTTTAACAATATTGAGGAATGGTGATATAAAAAGGAAAACTAACAGAGGGTTCTTGACAATTTGTGTTTTCCCCGATGGGTGGGGTTTTATTGCACAATTAATATTTGACTATTATTTAGTTATTGGTAACAATATCAATAGAAATGCAATGATAATATAATACGAAAATCAAACTGGAAGTTTATATATGGCGAACATAAACATTTCAGTATACAGAAGTAGATTACTAAGTAGAGACTAAATTCAAGTGTATGTTGTTAAGTTTCAAATCTTATCAAATGTTGTAAATCTGTACTTATTGCTATCAGCTATGCATAATAATAGCATAAGTTTCACAATGCCTATGCATGGTTAAAATTATCATACAATATATGACAGGTCTATACTTGAAGATCCAGAACCAACCTCAGGTTCATCGTATACCATGTATTCATCAAACTTTTGATCAGGTCTCCACTAATTCAAAGAAGTGAAGGTTTTACTGTTTTAATGACTATAACAACACTTACCTTCAAGATTCCTTTCACACCATCATCAGTGACAAGGAGAGATGACTGTGTTTCTTTCAGAAATATCTAAAAGATAATCATTATGAGATGAATTTTAAATGAAAATGTGTGGAACCACAGATTAAAATTAATATGTTTTCGCCAAGAAATCATAATTGTTCCAGCATATTTTATAAACAATTCTTTAATAAATCAGTTTACTAAATTAAACAAATGGAATAGTTTCAATTCAGAAATTCCTTCCTTCTTTTTGTCTTAACAATAAACTTACCTTGCACTTAACACATTTCACTAGTTTCTTCACTTTTGCTTCACAAAAGGCTCCTCGATACTTTGCACTAACTTCTGTTCCTACCACAAGGAATGGGGGATCATCCCCAGCCTGAAAATAAAAGATATACTGAATTTGAACATCCTATAGAATAAAACACTTTTCTTTGGTATAGTCTTAATAAATGTCTGGGAACCTTTTGCAAAATTGGTTAGATACATTATTTAAAATTCACAATACTCCTTTCCAATAACTGCAAAAAGGTGATCATACAATGTTGCCAGTTTTGAGATACAAATTCATAAACATCCAAAAATTAATCTTTCAAAACTTTACAAAATACCTGGAGGATGAAACCTTCAATTAACTCTGCATCCAGGATATTTTGAAATTGGGGCATGCCTCCCATGTATTTAAGATAAGTAGAGACTCCCATATGTCTCCACTAGCTCTAGATCTATGGCGAATTTAGAGCAACATTATTTACTTAGGTCTATGGCTCTATGCTGTTGCTTGTTACTTCTAAGTCAAAAATGCTGATGTTGTAAATAACAAACTGTTATATATGTAATTCAAGACATTTGTTATGACTCTTTATGACAGATGCAAGCCACAAATCAAACTTGGGTTGATCTACAGGGCCAGCTGGGTGCAGTTTGTCATACGTACACAAACTACACCCAACATGCTCTGGTTAAACATGTGCCAGGTAATTGCTTTATATTATATATTTACACTAGTCAAGCTTCGTCACTATTCAACAATATTACCAGATGTATTTGTCTACCATTCTTACAGTTATGTAGCTAGTTCATAGGTTTTACAGATATCTTTAATTTGTGTTTCCTTTGAAAAACCTCGTCTGTGATTGGTCAGACTGATTTTCACGATCTCAGTAACTTCTGCCATTTGAACATCCTGTTGAATCAGTGAACGATTTGGTGAATCTTTATTCTGATCATTAGTCTAGGCATAGCTAATTGAAAAAATTAGTCTTTTGCTTTTGGCTGTGTGCGAATTGGGAGCGATTCATTTCGTCTCCTGCACTCGTCTTTAGAGGAAGTAACTTGTGATAACAGTAACTTATTAATAGAAATAACCACTAGAAATACAAGGACTACTTACTAATACATAATAGGATCACATTCTTTGACTTGAATTGGTTTTTCTATTTCTACCAGTTTCATGAGGGCTATTTTTTGCTTTTATAATATATAACTTGATGTTTGCGTTTAGGTAAAAAAGTCCTATCTATGATGTAGACTTCAGCTAACACAAAGTGAACTACTAATGATTCAAATGGACTTTGTATTGAGACTTATTAATATAATATCGCATGTTCTAAGAGAAAAACAAAAACAACTTCTTAATCATACCTAAGCCACGCAAAAAATAATAATTATCATAATGTTCAATATCTTCTGTATTCTGTCATTTAATATTCTTTCCTAAAACAGCTTCAAATCACAGCTAGACTGGTCATGCAGAAGGAAGCTTTATAAAAACATATATGCTTTGGATATCACTTAATCTACTTTTTGTATATAAAGATGTACCTAAAATTAAGAATAAAATAAATTAAATACATCCAGCATTTGTATCTCCAAGGCAATAATAAAAGCAAATTTGCCCTTCTGATGGCAAAATGCCTTCTCATTTAGCCTTATTAGGAGATGACATTAAGCAAGTTAACAAAATACTACACAAGTCACATTAGAACATAATGTGTAACTCGATAAAAAAAATCCACATACGGAAACCAAACATTTAAGACGTGCTTTACATGCTACCGGGATAGAAAACGATTTTATGTTATGACATGGCTGCCACTCAGGAAACACAGCTGATTGGCCTTCATGACTTTTTGAACAAGTTTGGATTAAATCAAATGGCCCAGTACGTTATCGCTTCAATGTTTCAGACTTATAAATGTCAGACAGCGCAGTGCAGCTAGCAGTTGCTGCACTCGATCCGCTGTGGAGGTCACTGGGCTACGACAACCGGCGGATCTGCAAGGTTGTTTACATCGGTGCATCCCAGCTGCCATAATGTCGACCAAGACAAAACTGCTGACAGGCCCACGTTGTTACATCACCAGACAAACCCAAACAAATAGTAGACTAAAGGTCAATAATGTTCATAAACATAAGTTAATAATATAGGCCAATATAGACAAAATAGCTTAATTTATAACGCGTTGATACATATACCAGGATAATATCAATAGAACAAGACATGTTCATGGATTACAAGAAACATTACTGACGCGCCTAAACCGACTGTCGATCGAAACCAAAGCAGACAAAAATGACAAGGACTCACCATCTTGATTTTTTTACGGAAGACCCTAAAGTCCACGGTACACTTCCCACAAAAAGATATCCAACCAGATCCTTTTGGCTTTTGATATATTTCAATCAACAAGTTCAGGTACTACCGTCATCGTCGGCAATCCACTATCAACCACGGCTGAACAACAACTTGTCATCGGAAAATTCTGCGATGCGATTGGTTGATTATCACGTGGGCGATAGAAATTACCCATACTTCCGTTGGTACGCATGCGTTGTACGCCATTCAATGGCGGAAACACATGATTCAACAGTGGGAGCACACGCAACAAACAGTTCCATTTTCACCCACAATTCTTAAATGTTCACATGTAATCATCTAAAATTTTATCCCTTATTGTTCATATCTTCATATAAGTTCATGATTACGTATACGGCACTCTTAACTAGAGAGGGATTGCCGTTGCTCCACTGATGACATTTGGAAAATTGTCTGCGAAAACAACATCCGGGGAATTCATGTTAAATAGCTGACAGGGGGCGCTTCCGATTTATGTCAATAACATTCGTGATTTTTTTTACCAATTTAAGTTTTCCTCTAATCCGTTTAAACAAACCAAAGCTTCATACGACTTGGGGCATGTTTTAAGTATTTTGATGTTATGATTTCATTCTTTGAACTGGAAATTTATCAATATTTAAGTCATTAGATGCTAAATTGTGAAAGTGAAAGTAGGCTCTGTGATAGACTTGCACATGCTCGAGTTTTGCAATATACTACTTGGAGAATGAATACATCATGGTTTTGTCAGTAATTGTGGCGGATACATTTCAACGACTTGCATACTGTGATTGTGCATAGTTGTTTAGTTTTTGACTTTTCAATTTTTGAGTATTCTTGTAAACAATGTTTCTTGCTCTTTAGTTAGCTTACATAGATGGCTTTATTTTCCTCTTACACAACTTTATTGTCTTGTTCTAGAGTCTAGACAGGGAACATACTTCTTACAGAAATATATGTCCTTGTTTTTGCTAGTGTAACAGAAGAGGAAAAATGCAACCGCAAGACTAGGAGTCAAACCTGGACTTCCGAACTCTAGACTTTCTAACCATTTGAGCTATCTTGTCTCCAGCGTTCATCCCTATCCACCTCCTCATAACTAGACTAGGCATTTGCACAATGCATTTTATTGTACTGCATATATAGCTCGAAACTTGAACTGACACTTTATATGAAGTGCATTGGCTGTTTCTTATATCAGGACAAAATATCTTTAAACAGGTTGAGTAATATCCCCCTGGAGTCTTATATATTGTTAAGTGTTACTTAGTATTTTATGTATAAGCTAAGCTTTTATAGTTGCTTGTAAAGGTAGCATACCTTGGTTGGCTATTATGTAGCACAACAGTTTGGGTAACTTGCATCTAGAAAAATGTTCAGACAGTTAGGAAATGAGGATTCTACTACTGAGTAATAAGAATGGAGTTCAAAGAATTCACCACTCCTTATCAGTTAAATATTCTGTTAAGTATACCCCCTAATTCTCTCCTTGGTAGTCAATAGTCATATATTACAGTTTAGGAAGTTTTAGAATTGAGCAATCCTTGTAAAGTTGCAGAAAATTATCAAATACACAATTTACATGATGGATACTGTGCTTTACAATCAGGTAATGGGTCCTCAGAATCACCTTAATACCCTTTTTTGTGAAAACCTCTAGGCTAGTGAATGCATTACTCATCGGTGATATACCGGGTACATGTTCAATGTATAACGTACACTTAATATTGGAAAAAACTACTCTTTAGATTCAGTAAAGAGCACTGATGGAAATGTATTATAGATGTTACTTCTCTAATTATTTAACATTAACAATCATCAGCTTATTCACATATAGAAGTGAATTAGAATTGTAACATTTTGTTTCAGTATTGAGATCACTATCATTTGTATTGCTTACTATGAACATAAGTAAAATAGAGGATGGTGAGAATGTGTTCTTGTACACATTAGGTTAGAAGTCGAGTGCCAACAGCCATCAGTTGTAAGGATGTCTAGGATTGTGAGTAGTGCCCATGCATGTGTGACCTGAAATTGCAGTGTTATCTTCTGGATCATTATACGGTATGTGTTTTCATTTATTCCTACTGGTCATTCCAGTTAATTTCTGAAAAGCTTAATTCTGATTCATGTACAGGTTTTTTTACTCTCTGAAAACAAGAGGGTTTACAGGAATTACCTTGTGTTTTAATTTATTCTTCAGCGACGCTTGTGAGAGTTACAAGAGTCCATTATGAAACTATTATTTCAGTATTAGTATGAAACTGATAAATCTATATACAAATGTATATTTAAATTTGCTACAATTTATGCATGCACTGAGATCATGTTAATTTTACTACAGTGCTAATGTCCTGTTTTATAATATGCGACTTTAAATCAAATTTCTTGACTCTTGTTGGCTCTCTTGAAAGTATATATGTATTATACATATATTTGAGAAGATGATGTGCATGAAGAAAGGAAGGGATTTTTGGGAGTGATTATAGCCAATTATGCTTTGTAATCTATATTAAAATACCATTCAGTTTTATTGCAACTTGATAGAGTGTGATTATGATAAATGATATGGCAAGTTCTGCTACAGTAAATATAGTTATTGCCATTGGTAACAGAGGAATATCGGTAATTGGGTCAGTCATTTGAAGATAATGTAAATAGTAAATTGATTGCCAATTTCTTTAGCTGAATCAAAATATGTTTCATACATTGTTTCCATAAAACAAAAAGTAAAAACAAAAATAGTAAAAACATAGGATTGCTTTTTTCATGCTTGACAGGTAAATTGTTCACTCTTGGACCAATTAATTGGAAATTATTATGCACTAAGTCTTGAGCCTATTTGTAACTATTTTCTGGTTCCAATATCAATATGTCATTGCTACTGTAACAGGAGAGGAGAAAATGTAGCGGCCAGACCGGGGTTCGAACCCGGGACCTCCGAACACTAGCCGGATGCTCTACCAATTGAGCTACCTGGTCACCGGTGATCGACCCAGTCCAGTCCCGCTACACACCTCCCTCCTTTTTTTCAAGTCTTCACCCTCGAAGACACACGAGACCCTTATACCACCACCATGGGTATTTTAGTTGGGCGCCAATTTTGTAACAGGAGAGGAGAAAATGTAGCGGCCAGACCGGGGTTCGAACCCGGGACCTCCGAACACTAGCCGGATGCTTTACCAATTGAGCTACCTGGTCACCGGTGATCGACCCAGTCCAGTCCCGCTACACTACTATAAATAGCTTTGTATTTTATTAGTAACACATAGTTTGTTATGAATTTCTTTTTAGCCAGCATGTTTTATCCATGGTTATTCATTGTACATGTACACTCTACATAAAAATTTTATGCTGCTTCAAAATAACCACTGAATGGATTTCACATAGTTGCCATGCAGATACTTCATTACAATCTGCATTGTCTAGTGTCAGAAGTGTATAGGTCCATAGCCTTCTTGTTTATAGATAGCTATAGAGAGCTTATTGTGTCACAAATATGCTTCCCTATACAAAATCAAGCTTCATAACTTAACTAAAGCATAAGTCAGAGGTACCAGAGGGCCTGTGTATTATTGGTTAAAATGTTTAGATCTGTTCTATTGTTAAGAAGTAACCAAATATGTGATGTAACTAGTTTCAGGCCCCATGATTCAAGTGACTTCTAAAGTACCAACATTGATCAAACATACATAATTTCTCACAATTATTGAATTTACCCATTGTGTACAAAAATGCTTCCTTATAAAAATTGAAGCCACATCACCCCTTAATTATCCCCTCGAAAGTCGGGGAGGGGATATAGCGTTCCGTTCGTACGTAAGTACGTACGTATGTTCACATTTTGTCAGCGCTCTTGCCACTTCATTTTTGAACGGATTCTGACCAAACTTCATATATGGGTCCAGCATGGGAATACCTCGAACGAGTTCGTGTTTCAGGGTGCCAAGGTCAAGGTCAAGGTCAGCGTTACTATTTATAGAAAATCTTTGTCAGCGCTCTTGCGACTTCATTTTTGAACAGATCCTGACCAAACTTCATATGTGGGTTCAGCATGGGAATACCTCGAACTAGTTCGTGTTTCAGGGTGCCAAGGTCAAGGTTAAGGTCACCGTTACTATTTATAGAAAATCTTTGTCAGCACTCTTGCGACTTCATTTCTGAACGGATCCTGACCAAACTTCATATATGGGTCCAGCATGGGAATACCACGAACGAGTTCGTGTTTTAGGGCGCCAAGGTCAAGGCCAATGTCACCGTTACTATTTATAGAAAATCTTTGTCAGCGCTGTAATGCGACTTAATTTTTTAACGGATCCTGACCAAACTTCATATATGGGTCAAGCATGGCAATACCTCAAACAAGTTCGTGTTTCAGGACGCCAAGGTTAAGGTCAAGGTCACCGTTACTATTTATAGAAAATCTTTGTCAGCGTTGTTGTGACTTCATTTTTGAATGGATCCTGACCAAACTTCATATATTGGTCCAACATGGCAATACCTCGATAGCCCATGCCTGATAATAAGCCCATCCATGTCTATTGCAGTTCAGAGCAAATGACAACTGATGTTATTTCAATGTCCTGCAATAACCCCACCCACCATTTTGCGTCAGAGTTCATGTGTTAGCACGCGAGGGGATTTGTATCGTTTGCGATGCCTTGTTAAAACATCAATCAGAGGTCAGAGGTACCAGGATGTGTGTATTGGTTACAAATGTTCAGATCAATTCTATTATTAAGAAATAAACAAACATCATTTATCTATATATGTTAGTTTTCAGGCCCTGTGATTCAAGTGACTATGACCAAAAACATACCGAATTTCTCACTATTATAGCATTTGCCAGTTTTTATGAGAAGCTAGTTTTGTTACTTTGTGCATTAGGTGTCCACCATTGTGTGAAATAGATAGCTGTCCATTGTGTTTTCCTGGTAACATCTGTGTAGTGGATATCAAATGAATGATGTAGCGGTATAACTAGTGTTACTACAGACAAGATGTTCACCCATGATCCAGTACAGCTGGACACACCTTTAAAACCTAGCAAAACTCTGAACATGGTCCAGGTACTTTTATTTGCATAATTATGTTTCTTTGATTTGGAATTACAGGTTTCTGAAGTTTGATACATATGTATAAAAAATATTGTACAATTTGGCAATTTACAGGACTGCTGATCTGGAAGAATTTCTGTAGGACTGGAATGTACAGAGAATACAATAGGTATGTTATAATGATATGTGAAGGTAACGGGCCAAAATTACCTGAGTAGAATCCTTAACCAGTGTTAAGAGTTGTTCACTAGAATATTGTAGGGAGAGCAATTATTATAGCAAGAGAAACTTTCAATTTATAAGATATCAACGGTCATGACACTATACTGTGCTTTTTAATTTTTACTTCTTGATCAATAAATATTTTAACCCCCCAAAAAAAGAAGAAATTAGATATCAAGTCTGAATTTTTTAGGGATTTCCATTTTAGTTTCACAAAAAATTGTGTAGACTATTCTCCGGCACATAAGCAAGCTTACAGCACGCCCAATAAGCCAATGCATGAGTATATTATTTTCATAATATGATAGTTTCAAAATATTTGTTTATCTTACTTACAATGTTATGGGAATCAAATGTAATTATTTCTCTGCTTTTTAAAACCACATCTTATGCACATGTATAATCTAATATAACCAAAATAACTAAGTATGATAGTTTTCTTTTTATATTCCTATCAAAAATTAACAAGGCAATTACATATTATCATATTATTGACATTGTCCATCCATTGATGATCCTGTTGGTAAACGCTATCATCATTATTATATATTTTTTGTTTTGCTTGGCAGCAGTTGGATTTTAGTATTATTTTAAGGAGTTTTATCCCTTTATCTTTTTATAACTATAGCAGTATAACTCATCAAGGAGATGGAGAAAGGAAAGCAACTCATATATACTATTTTCCTTGCGACATTGCAAAGTCACCTATTCGAGCTACCTCATTGGTTGATAAAAATGGTACCTCATCTGTCAAATTGCACATTTTTAGATTCATATTTTTTAATTGGCAACAAGGAAGTGAAATTGTTTTTATATTTGAGACTAAGAATGGAAGTAGAATACTTCAGATTGGTTCTTGCATCAACTCTTTTGATGTCGTCGAAGTTTACCCCAAGAAGGATGAAAGAAGACAAGATATGAAAATGCAAAAATGTTAGTGTTGGTTGAATTGGTCAAAGTGATTATGAGGTGAAACGTAGTTCATTTCTACAACAGAGATTGCAATAGTAATAAAGCATGGTTTAAAGCAGTTGATGGTGGAATTCTAGTAATATGTGACATGAATGTGTGTTGGAAAATAATCACCAAAACAGACAATGTAGGCCCTTTTATCAGTTACAAACAATGTAGGCCCTTTAATCAGTTACAAACAATGAATTTCTGAGACAATCTGGGATCGGGCAAGCATGCTTGTATTTTGTTGTTTTGGAAAATGTCAATGCAGTTGTTTTGCTGAAATGAATTCAAGGTGGGAGTATTGACATGGAATTAGTCATTGCTTTTATCGTATGGTCTGCTGAAAGAAGGATTTTCCTCGACAAGACTGCAGATCATGTCTTCATATCCCCACTCACCTACACACATTTCCTCCTTGTGCAACACATTGCATCCAACACATCCCATGTCACTAGTTCTTAAGTATTAAGATGCAACATGAATCTATATTTCATAAAGGAAAAACAGACCAGTTATTGCTTTGACCAGACAACAAGGATGGAAAAGGGCTCGTCTTATATACTGAATGACTACTTATCAGGAGCCATTGCAGGTAGTGAACATATACATAATTCTGTGTTAGTAGATATTTTGTACTTGATATAACAGTGACTTGAGTTTCTCTATATCCTGATTCAGAAGTGAATTCTCCATATAATTAACAATATGCTTTAGGTGAATGGTACTGTAGTATCACAGATTGTTCCACTTCCCTTACCTGGTTTATCAATTCTCCCTTAAATAAGGAAGATAAAGTAGGTGCTTTACATACCTCAATATTTGATACTTCATTTTTGAAAGTCTAATTCCAATTTCCACTAGTAACTCAGATAATTTTGTTGTGATGGTTATGGAAATTTACTGAGTTTCACCCCAGAAATTGTGTTTTAATTGTTAAATTTTGCGTTACCATTAGATTGAAACCACTTTAATTGTGTGAATTACTCCAAAATACATTTATAAGAAATAACACACACACATAATAGTGCCATTTGACTGTACTCCCTGTCTTAAATCCAACAGTGTATATATCACATAGGTATGCTGATGAAGTTTCATAATTCTTGTGTTACTTATGTACAAGTTATAGTGGACATGTTCTCTGTAAACTCTAATACCTCAACTACAGGTAAACTCTAATACCTCAACTACAGGTAAACTCTAATACCTCAGCTACAGGTAAACTCTAATAGCTCTGCTACAGGTAAACTCTAATACCTCAGCTACAGGTAAACTCTATTACCTCAGCTACAGGTAAACTCTAATACCTCAGCTACAGGTAAACTCTAATACCTCAGCTACAGGTAAACTCTAATAGCTCTGCTACAGGTAAACTCTAATAGCTCTGCTACAGGTAAACACTAATACCTCAGCTACAGGTAAACTCTAATACCTCAGCTACAGGTAAACTCTAATACCTCAACTACAGGTAAACTCTAATACCTCGGCTACAGGTAAACTCTAATACCTCTACTACAGGTAAACACTAATACCTCAGCTACAGGTAAACTCTAATACCTTAGCTACAGGTAAACTCTAATACCTCTGCTACAGGTAAACTCTAATACCTCAGCTACAGGTAAATTTAATACCTCGGCTACAGGTAAACTCTAATACCCCAACTACAGGTAAACTCTTATACCTCAGCTACAGGTAAACACTAATACCCCAACTACAGGTAAACTTTAAAACTTCTGCTACAGGTAAACTTTAATACCTCTGCTACGGGAAAACTAAAGTATCTGCTAGGAAAAATCTTAACATAACTGCTACAGATAATTGATAATCTGTAGCATATCTGTTAGAGGTAAACTCTAATATCTCTTCTACAGCTAAACTCTAACATATCTGCTACAGGAAAACTCTTACATCTCATATCTGCCATAGGTAATTCCAGTATATCTGCTACATGTAACTTTAATGTCACTGCCACAGGTAAACTCTTAATCTGTCTGCCACAGCTAAACTCTTAATCTCTGCCACAGCTAAACTCTTAATCTCTGCCACAGCTAAACTCTTAATCTATCTGCCACAGGTAAACTCTTAATCTATTCGCCACAGGTAAACTCTTAATCTATCTGCCACAGGTAAACTCTTAATCTGTCTGCCACAGGTAAACTCTTAATCTATCTGCCACAGGTAAACTCTTAATCTATCTGCCACAGGTAAACTCTTAATCTGTCTGCCACAGCTGAACTCTTAATCTGTCTGCCACAGCTAAACTCTTAATCTCTGCCACAGCTAAACTCTTAATCTCTGCCACAGCTAAATAGATATGTTTTATTTTTCACTGTAGCCTTATATTGTTTTTAATGGATTATAAGTCTTGGGTTATTGCTCTGTGCATATATGTCGTTTATTCATGATGAAATGAGAATGCTTTTTCATCTATAGGAATTGGTATATTCGGCAGTTGTGTATTTCCAATATTTTAGGTTCTGTAGGAGTAGTTTCTGGTCACCCCTTTGACACTGTTAAGGTAAGCATAATCTAAAATAACAAGTACATGTAGAAATGTATTCTATATATCATACAAGTATTATTTTGAATGTATAAATTATATATTGGGTGATTTCAACTAGAATGTATTCTATTGCCCTATACATTATCATATTACAGAAGAATCTAATGTATCTGAATTAACAATTATCTGTAATGCTAGTATGTCCCCACAAACAATAAGATTACCTTATGATGTTATGTTGTGGTATTATCATATTTGATACCTTCATGTATTACAGACCTTGTATAATATTTTATAACTACAGGTATTACATACCTTTATCATATTTGATAACTACAGGTATTACAGACCTTGTATCATATTTGATAACTACAGGTATTACAGACCTTGTATCATATTTGATAACTACAGGTATTACAGACTTTGTATCATATTTGATAACTACAGGTATTACAGACCTTGTATCATATTTGATACCTTCATGTACATGTATTACAGACCTTTGTATCATATTTGATAACTACAGTTACTACAGACTTTGTATCATATTTGATAACTACAGTTACTACAGACTTTGTATCATATTTGATAACTACAGTTACTACAGACCTTGTATCATATTTGATAACTACAGGCCTAGGTATTACAGACTTTGTATCATATTTGATAACTACAGGTATTACATACCTTTATCATATTTGATAACTACAGGTATTACAGACCTTGTATCATATTTGATAACTACAGGTATTACAGACCTTGTATCGTATTTGATAACTACAGATATTACAGACCTTGTATCATATTTTATAACTACAGGTATTACAGACTTTATATCATATTTGATAACTACAGGTATTACAGACCTTGTATCATATTTTATAACTGCAGATATTACAGACTTTGTATCATATTTTATAACTACAGGTATTACAGACCTTGTATCATATTTGATAACTAAAGGTATTACAGACCTTGTATCATATTTGATAACTACAGGTCCAGTTACAAGTTCAGTCTGCAGAGAACAAGTATAAGTCCTTACTGGATTGTGTGTCCACAGTGAGAAAACAGAAACTGGTGAGTAAACCTTAACAAAATGGTTGATGACAAATCACTCCTCAGTATATGTAGAGGATGGATCTGTCCGAACTGAACTGCAAAAAAAAAAAAAAAAAAATAATTGTGCAGTAAGTTTTTCAATAGAAATAATAATTTCCTGTCAAGTGCTGGTCTGAACCTCTGGTTATTTATTGATAATTGATGATCCATGTTTCAGCTAGTCCAAACCTGTTAAAAGAAGTAAGTAATCGAAACAAATAACAAATTTGCATATTTCAGCTTCTGTGATGTTCCTGTCACAATTTTGAACTGTTCTATTTGCGTACTTTGATGCCATACTAGATTAGTAAGATATTATTTTCACATATTTTTCATAGTCCAAAGGGTTTTTTCGTGGATTATCCTGGCCCATGTTTTCTGCTGGAGTGATCAACTCGGTGTACTTCGGAGTGTACGGATATACACTGAAAGTACTTGGTGGAAATAAAGAAGAAAACAGTACACCTCCATACCTCAAGATACTATTTGCTGGCTGCTTAGGAGGTGTGGTTCAGTTGATCCCAGCATGCCCAGCAGAAGTCATTAAGGTCGTTTTACAGTCACAAATACCTCATGGCAACCTCCAAGGAGGTTAGTGTTCAATATATGCTGAATCATATTGAGAGGTATAATATTCTTGTATGTGGTATTAACATGTGTGTTCCTTGTGACAAGACATTTCCATTAGTAGTATGTTTTGGACCTGCTGACCTAAAACACTTTATGACTATGTGTTAACTACGAGATAAGGCTTTCATATTTGACATGTATGTTTTTGTGACAAGACCTTTCCATTGGTACTACATTTATACATTAATTGACCTGTAGATTTTACCGGGACCTTTGACCTACTTCTTAAAAATTGGTTCCGAATTTCAACCCACTCTGTGATCTATGTTGTCTTCTGACAATTATTGTGGTCTTTTCTATAGAATCGATTATAAAGAAATAATTCAAAATACAAATACACTGTATTGCTATATATCTTGAAATTCTTCAAATCTCTATTTCAAGCCATTCTTAAATGATCATTGCTGTTGATTTCAATTCAACAATGCAAAATCAAAAACCAGACTATATTCCCGCATTGATGTTGATTTAAACAATAACTATTGTTACAAAGAGCAGGTATATATTCCATAATATCATATCTTATTGGCTTAAACAATAACTGTATTATTACAAAGATCCGGTACATACTACATGTACATAATATCATATCTTATTGGCTTAAACAATAACTGTATTGTTACAAAGAGCAGATATATATTCCATAATATCATGCCTTTTTGGCTTAAACAATAACTGCATTGTTCCCAAGAACAGATATATATTACATAATATCATATCTTATCGGCTTAAACAATAACTGTATTGTTACAAAGAGCAGATATATATTACATACCGGTAGTATCATATCTTACCAACAACTTCATGATTACCATTATGCCAGTGTGCCATGCAAAAGAAATCTTCTCTTTTCCTTTATAGCCAAATTTTACAAGGGTCCTTTGGAAGGTGCTGCACACATCTTGAGACTACATGGTTTAAGGGGGATGTATCGAGGTCTGCCCACTCAGTGTATCAGGGATGTTCCAGCTAACGGCATTTACTTCCTGACATTTGAGTTTCTAACCTTCAATGGATCAAGCAAGCTACCTTTTATACCTGCTGCTGTGCAAAATTTTTTCGCGGGTGGTATAGCTGGCGTTCTTAGTTGGATGGCGATTATACCGTTTGATGTGGTGAAAAGTCGCCTGCAAGCTGACTGTGATAGTAAGCGTTATAAAGGGTTTCTAGATTGTGCCTTGGCTTGCTACAGGCAGGACGGTTTATCAGTGTTTTTTCGGGGTCTCTCCATGGTGGCTTTGAGAGCATTTCCAGTTAATGCTGTTACATTCATGGTTTATGTTGAAAGTATGAAACTTCTTGGAGAGGAAGTTAGTTATGCTTAATAGGATATACAATCATATCGGGTCCAGTTATGTTATTATTTCTGACTTCTGTATCCCAATTTCTAGTATGTCTATTGTTCATTTTGGAAAAAATAGATTTTGCCAGTAAATATCAATGCTTTTATCCAAAATTTGCTGCCAGCAACTTTTCTTTAAAAAAAAAAAATTTGATAGAGCAAAAACGATATCAAAATGGGTATTTTTAGGTCCCCTCAGACAAAGTTTCAAGAGACCTATTCTAATCGCCTTTTGTCTGTCGTCCTTCGTGCGTCCGTAAACAATTTACATTTTCGACTTCTTCTCCAAAACCGCTCAATCACATTCAATGAAATTTGGCAGGAAGCTTTTATGGCTAAAGGTCAACCAAAATTGTGAATTATATGGTCCCCACCCCCCAGGGGTCTGAGGAGTGGGGTCAAAAAGGGTCAAATTGACTAAACCTTCAAAAATCTTCTCTACTCTAAGATATGGTGGAATCAAACACTCTTCATAGATGGAAGGGTCTTAATTAAGGTGCTTTACCAAAACAGTGAATTTCATGACCCTGGGGTCACACGTTTGCCCCTAGGGAGGGGGTAACTTTACTATAGTTTATATAGGGAAATCACATTTTTGACTATCATTTGTTTGATTTCTATCAGTATTTATTCGAATTTGGTTCAAATTATCAGCATAGGATGACAGTTTGATGGTATGTATATGTTGGCCCTGGTTGACCTCCAGGGGCTGATGGGCGGAGCCAAAAATGGTCAAATTAACTAAAATTTTAAAAATCTTCTTCTTACAACCCAAATAAGCTAGAATCAAATACTCTTCATAGATGGAAGAGTCTTAAGGTGCTTTACCGAAATTGTAAATTTTATGACCCTGGGGTCTCATGTTTGCCCCTGGGGAGGGGGTAAACTTTACTATAGTTTATACAAGGAAATCACATTTTTGACTACCTGGGTATCTTTTGTTTGATTTCTATTGGAATTCATTCTAACTTTTTTAACATTATCAGCATGGGATGACAGCTTAATGGTATGCATATTTTGGCCCTGACTGACCCTTTAGACTGATGAGTGGGGCCAAAAAGGATCATTTAAATTAACTGAAATATTTCGAAACTCAGGTGCCTGTCGAGGCGTAAAAAAAAATTCAACCATCCTAATTCTCTGTGTTTTTACAAGCCTAATTCTCTGTTTAACCAGCCGAATTCTCTGTTTAACCAGCCTTATTTTCTGTTTAACCAGCCTTATTCTCTGTTTAACCAGCCTAATTCTCTGTTTGTTTTACCAGCCTAATTCTCTGTCTGTTTGACCAGCCTTATTCACTGTTTAACCAGCCTAATTCTCTGTTTAACCACCCTAATTCTCTGTTTGTTTAACCAGCCTAATTCTCTGTGTGTTTTACCAGCCTAATTCTCTGTCTGTTTAACCAGCCTAATTCTGTTTACCCAGCCTAATTCTCTGTTTAACAAGCCTAATTCTCTGTTTAATCAGCCGAATTCTCTGTTTATTCAGCCTTATTATCTGTTTAACCAGCCTAATTCTCTGTTTCTTTAACCAGCCTAATTCTCTGTTTCTTTAACCAGCCTAATTCTGTTTACCCAGCCTAATTCTCTGTTTAACAAGCCTAATTCTCTGTTTAACCAGCCTAATTCTCTGTTTCTTTAACCAGCCTAATTCTCTGTGTGTTTTACCAGCCTAATTCTCTGTCTGTTTAACCAGCCTAATTCTGTTTACCCAGCTTAATTCTCTGTTTGTTTAACCAGCCTAATTCTCTGTTTAACCAGCCTAATTTTCTGTGTGTTTAACCATCCTAATTCTGTTTACCCAGCCTAATTCTCTGTTTACCCAGCCTAATTCTCTGTTTAACCAGCCTAATTCTCTTGTTAACCAGCCTTATTCTCAATGGTTATGTTTGTTTTTAGCTCACCGGTTACGAGTAACCGTGAGCTAATGCTGTCACCTCGGTGTCGGTGTCGGCGTCCCACCCCAAAACTTTAAAGTTTTTGGGATCAGTTTTTGGAAAGCTTCTAAGTCCAAAAGAATACACCTCACACCCTTCTAATTTGGTTTATACATTCATTAGAGGTCTAGAAGTAATGTTATGGCAAAATCATACAGAAAAAAATTGTGATTTTTTCGCATTTTTACCATTTTGTGAACTTAACTTTTTAGCACCAAAATCCACTTTAAAGTTTTTGGGGTAAGTCCAAAATTATGGTCTCGCACCCTTCTAATTTGGTTTATGCATTCATTAGATGTCCAGGAGTGATGTTATGGCAAAATCATGCAAAACAAAATTGTGATTTTTTTTGGCATTTTACCATTAAGTGGACTTAATTTTTTTTGGCACAAAAACCCTCTTTAAAGATTTTTGGGGTAAGTTTTGGAAAGTTTGTAAGTCCACACCCTTCTTATTTGGTTTATACATCCATTAGAGATCTAGGAGCGATATTATGTGACGTACAATTTCAAAATGAAATTGAAATTGAATGCTGCCGCTGGTGAGCTTTCACAATCATTGATTGCACTTGTTTGTATTACTGTTGGATTATATTTTTGTTTTTCACTTAAAGTCATAGCAGCCAAGTTCTCATTTAAAATGACGGAGCAATGTTTTGAATATGCACACTATGATTTGGATATGTACACATCCATGTATTTTAGATGAAGATATTTAAACATCTCGATTGAAAAAAAGTTAATTGTTATTTATGAGTTTTGTATTTGTCTCAAAATTTACATTTAATTTTACATTATTAAATTATTTCATTATACTGATTTTAGCTATTGCACTTAAATAGAAATTTATCTTTAGAAGAATGTTTTACTGATTTGTTTATAATACATTAATATGCCACCATGTAAAACCAAAAATTGAAGTAATAATTATTGTGTATTTGTACAAAAGGTGATGCACAAACCTCATACCAGACATTAGTTTTGATTTTATCAGGACATATGTAGGTGCAGAGTCTGAACATAACCCCTGGAGTAATGAGGTTTTGTAATATATAATGTGTACATCAAGATCCAGTCACCTCTAGCCGAACTGTCCTGCCATTTAGCCAGGGGATGATTTGACTGTTAAGGACCAACTAGTATTCATCACATTTTCTCAGTTATGCTTTAATGGTTTGTTCCTTAGTTAAATCTTAGATCCACTAGTCTACACATTTATACTTTAACCAGTTTATACTTTTAAGGTTTGTCCCTCAGTTAAATCATTAAACATTAATTTATACTTTAACCAGTTTATACTTTTAAGGTTAGTCCCTCAATTGAATAGTTAAAACATTTATACTTTAACCAGTTTATACTTTTAAGGTTTGTCCCTCAGTTAAATTGTTAAACATTTATACTTTAACCGGTATACTTTTAAGGTTTGTCCCTTAATTAAGTCATTAAACATTTATACTTTAACCAGTTTATACTTTTAAGGTTTGTCCCTTAATTATTTAAGGTTTGTCCCTCGATTAAATAGTTAAAACATTTATACTTTAACAAGTTTATACTTTTAAGGCTAGTCCCTCAATTAAATAGTTAAAACATTTATACTTTAACCAGTTTATACTTTTAAGGTTAGTCCCTCAATTAAATAGTTAAAACATTTATACTTTAACCAGTTTATACTTTTAAGGTTAGTCCCTCAATTAAATAGTTAAAACATTTATACTTTAACCAGTTTATACTTTTAAGGTTTGTCCCTCAGTTAAATTGTTAAACATTTATACTTTAACCGGTATACTTTTAAGGTTTGTCCCTTAATTAAGTCATTAAACATTTATACTTTAACCAATTTATACTTTTAAGGTTTGTCCCTTAGTTATTTAAGGTTTGTCCCTTAGTTAAATTGTTAAAACAATTATACTTTAACCAGTTTATGCTTTTAAGGTTTGTCCCTTAGTTAAGTTGTTGGTCCACTAGACTATACATTTATACTTTGTAATTAGAAACCCTTTGTTAATTTTTTGTTTATACTTTTTAATTGTTAGTTGACTCTAGTTAAATTTAGTTTATAGCTTTAATAGTTAAATTCAGTTAAAACATTAGATAAATTTAGTTTGTCTTTAGGTAATACTCTCCTTTAGAATTTAATGTGAAACAATTTCTGCATGTTGCAATGATATATAGCCAATAAAATCTGTGTAAAAAGCTGTATCATCAATCTGAAATAGTTATACAAATTTTATAAAATTGTTTTTTAAGTCAGAATTATTCATATATCATAATATATTATGTGTATACAATCTTTATTGTGTACAGGATATTAACAGTATTTCAATGTTTCATGATCTGCCCACGATAAGCCAAATATTACTATTCTGAATGTATGATACTTCCAGTATGGTTCATTGGAGTTCTGTATTAAATCTGAAATCCATATCATAATGAATCATGCGCTACATATTGTGATGTTTGTAATATAAATGTAGATGTTGTATTGCTATTGTTAAGTTGTGTCAGTATTAGAAAAATCTAATTTCTTTAATTTGTAAGAATTGTTCCTCAACATTTACTCTTTTTATCTTTTTTTCAACTGATGACAGATAGTCACATGTTAAGTCGCATGCTTAGTTGATTTAATGGTGAAATGCAGGTGTATTTTTAGCCCAGTATTATTTTTAAATATAGCAGCTGGAGCCATGTCTGGATAGTTTTCTATGCAATAATTAAGAAATACTTTTATTTTCATAAAACTTTGTAATATTCATGAACAGATATCGAATATGGCCTTGGGTGACCTTGAAATTTGGCATCCAACTTTTTGTCCATATGTCCTTTGAATGGTCATACAAGGTGGTATTGATAACCCACTCCAATTGGATTCTGAGCTTGGTCTAAAATTCAATATGGCTGTCATAAGCTCTCTTGGATTTTTGCATCCAAAGTGTCTGTTGAATGGTTCCAACATGATTGTTCTAAAAGAATGTTTTAAAGTTCACAGAACTTGTAACTTATATTTACCGGTGTCAATTCCTAGCAACTTGTGTTCCAACTTTACTTGCATTAAGAGCTGCAAGTGGCAATCTTGAATCTATTTCATGGAAATAGGAGATCTTTTGAAGAAATTATCTTTGATGATATTTTTTGTTAGTTTACCATTAATTTTTACATTATTTACTTGCTACTTAGATTTGTCTATTTTAATACACATACTACATTTTACCAAAGTTTAACTTTCATGCTTTATGCTCAGCCAAATTCATGCAAATGTACTGATGATTTCTGCACAATATATATTTTGAAGGAATTATCAGATTTCATGTGAAACCTCGATGCCACATCACCTGTAAATGCAATCAGCAGGGATTTCATCATCCTCGAAAATTTCAGGGATTGCAGTGTACAATCTCTGTGAAGATAATTGAGATGGTTACCCTTCTATTTCAAAGGCGTCATTCCACTCAACCTTGTGCGGGTGTGCACTTCTGTGGAACGCCGGTTGCCATTGTTTGTGTCCTCCTTCGTTCTTCATTAAGATGTTTAAATCTGGTAACTTTACACAAGAGTATAGATGGTATTTGAAGGTATACAACAGCATTAATAGAACTTTGCTTTTACTTAGCTGATGTTCAAATCAAAACTTATCGAGTAATGGAGATTCAGTTGTTACATGTATAAAAATCTCCATGCCACATCAGTGGAGGAGGTATAACTTATATACTTAGCTCATTTCTCTATTATTTCTTGTTTGAAAGCCGAATTATATTGATTTTGAATACTACACCATACCGGTATGCCCAGTCGCTGTGATTATGAAAACCACAAACAATTCCATATTACATTTATATTCCAGATTGGGAGCTTTTCTTGTTGCATGTGATTGTGTATAAAATGATTTTGTTATTTACATTTTATTTTCCTGTGTTAAAGAGTAATTGTTACAATACCAAATAATGTTTTCAGATACAAAATTTGTGATAATTGCCCTTAAAATGATTTGTGTTGTATGCTTCTTGTTACATGTACCTTGCCTTGATTAAATGACCTTTTAATCTATCTAATAGATATTTGTTTCCAATTAAATACACTATGTAATTCATACTTGGATACGTGTTACAATAGGGGGATTTTAAATATATTTTCAGATGGTTTAACAGAGATGAATGATCAGCATTGTTAAAAATTTTACTTGTATCCTTTTTCAAAGAAAGGTATGATAAAAAGCTTTCAGATATATTGGTAATGCATATTGTAACATCTATTTCTTTGGATCATTCAATATGCATTACATTTTTATCTCAATATATACATTGACATTTTTTGTTAACATGTGAGCTATATACCCTGGGTTATCAGTAATGATTTCTGATATTTATTGTTCCAGTTTTCTATTGAAAGTGGATATTTATACCAAGGTAATCAATCCATGATTTGTTATACAATGTAATGCATAATAAATTGCTAAACAAACCAGTAAAATATATTTGTAGACAGAATAATGTATTTTAGTACTTTAATAAAGCATTATTAGTTTCTATGCTGTTTTATTTTTATCTCAAGTTCATGTCATCTATCTTCCATGAGGAATCGTGGAGTTCCGAATGATTTGGTCCAGGTCAGCAATGACTGCTAGAGGTAGCTGTGCAAAGCACCTTACAAGTTTGTCTGGCTCTAGCCCAAGTTTCCTCTGGCCCTGCTTCCATACTTGTCACTGGAGCTTCATATTCTAAGCATGGGTTCACCTTGGTAAGGCGGTGTCATGTACCAAAAGTATGTCACTTCTACCAATGTTTTGACCTTTGACATTTGAAAGTTTGTTAGGGCTTGATTTCCTGCACTACAATAATTGATCAACAACAAACATCAGGGTTTAATATCTCTTTAATAAATATCAAAATGTCTTATAGTAAAAGCACACCCTGCTTCTATTCCATCTTTCTGCCAATCAAAAGATTGCAGCATGTTCTGTTTCACAATGTAAGTGAAAGAATCACACATCATTTCAGTAGCTTTCATTGAAATTCCATGATATCCCCTTGACTCGGTTATATCTGTATTCCATCACATTTTGTGGTTCAGCGTGTCCAGTAGTAACACAATTGGTTGCCACTTAATCACCCATCCTGTTACAGTAATGATCTGTAACAATGCCTCACCTTCTGTTCAGACATTTACCTTGACACAGAGCCTGGAGCTATTCGGAAGTGATTTGTTCACCACACATTTTGACTGTGTTTCTAGTAGAGTACTACATCAGTACTCCAACCATTCCTTCATGTAAACACAGTTTGTTGGTGACACTGGACCTCCCTCACAGCACTGGTCAAATACCTGAAGAGGATAGAGTAGATATTGCGTAATAGTACCAGGTATATGCATATTAAATAGGAAGGATTTCCTCTTAAATCTTTATCTGTAAGAGGTATATATCAAAAGGCAATAATTAAAATCCAGTAAAGGATGTAAAACTATTTTACTTTTGAGCATAGACATAATGGATAATAAATGTATTATCTGTATGACTAAAGTTTCCTTTCTAAAAACCATAAAATCTTCACATACAGGACATGATCCACAAGGCATCCTCATGAGTCCAGTGGTAGGTACAAGAGGTTTCATTGCACGGTATAGCTTGGAACTGGCCTCTCCTGAACTGGTGGATGCGGTCACTGATCGCTCTACTTTCCCGTCGTATATAAGGGTGTCCATGATAGTCTCAATATCGTCCACAGACAGCTGAACCTGAATTTAGTAAACTAACCCAATGAGCCAACGGTCCCGTAATCATTCTATTTAAGTGAAGTACATTAACTTGTCAGTAATAAACACTTGTATAAACTGCAGGCAGTTCTACACCAATGTCAACAATACTATTTCAATCCTTTTTACTTATGAAAGTTAACACTATACATCAGTTTGTGTTGGCTTATTAAAGGTTATTATGGTAATGAAACAGTTTATTAATGAACCTGTAAACATACTACCTTTACATATTTGTTGTTGCAAAGTGTTTAAATGAAAATCAACAATCTTTTACTCTGTTAAATAATTTTGGCTTAAAGCAAAATAATACATCAATGGAATTGTGGGGATTCTGAGGTAGAGTAAGTCGTATCATGTTACCTGGTGTTGGGCTCTTTAGGAACTGTAATCATATAAACATGAATACATTTTCTGGTTTTTAGACCTTCCTATGATGTATGAACACCTGTTTGTCCTCTATCGATTGATTTAAAGGCACATCATCATGCATATTGGTAGCATCGAGTCAAACAAAAGTGCATTCACTCTTCTGTACAATCTTTACCTTACTGATTCCCAGTTCTGAAATGTACTTCCACACATCTGATAATGAGGTAAAGGCCGCATTCCTCTGTGCTATGGGATCAACCTGGTTCTCCCTTGCAAGGCTAGCCTGAAACAAAGGTTGATGAAGATACATGATTGCCTGGCACACAGTGCCAAATTAAAAGATAAATCTATTAACTTGTTTTACATTTTTATCTGCGTTTTGCCTATGGCTTGGATATCGATAAAGTATTTACTGTCCGACATCCTCAAGTAATGACTTTAAGTGATGTGAAATGCATCAAAAGGGTAAAGATTTGTAAATGATCTAAATGTGCTGCTACTGTTTAAACAATCTAACCAATTAGCCCATTATTGTATATGCAGAGGGAAAGATTGATGCGATATTTCACTTTATCTGTGACCTTCAAAAATTACCACCTACCTGTTGGTACTAATGTGTAAATGTTTAATATACCATATGCAACTTGAAGCAGCTTGAACACAAGACTAGGACAAATCATAATGATACATTACTATAAGAAAAGGGTGGATCTGAACTGATATAGACCATACCTTTTGCTCCAGATACTTGAAGCATTGCTGATTGAGAACCTCTACAAATTCTGACTCAAAATCTTGGTCACTGTACCATGCTCCTCCAGTCACTGTCCGATCAGGCTCCAAATTGTACAGCATGTAGACCTTTTTCTTGGAGGCCTATCAGACAGGACAATTCATCAAAAGTAACACATTCAGTAAGCATATATCACTAATCAAAAGTAACACATTCAGTAAGCATATATCACTAATCAAAAGTAACACATTCAGTAAGCATATATCACTAATCAAAAGTAACACATTCAGTAAGCATATATCACTAATCAAAAGTAACACATTCAGTAAGCATATATCACTAATCAAAAGTAACACATTCAGTAAGCATGTATCACTAAACTGTCTTTATTGGAGGTTGTCAACTTGTCATGGTGAAACCACATATAACTCTCCCAAGAATTTCTCAAATACTTACTCTTTGATAAAAGTAATCAAACCTTTTAGAAATAAATCCATTTCTCAATCGTTAGCAACAGCTTGTTAGATATACTGAGATTATTAAATTCAATGGTTAATTATAGTCAGTCCCACTTAAAATATCCAGAAAGTTTTCACAATTCTACCCTTGTTGACAAGCGAACATTGGAAAATTCAAATAAATAGCTAAAACAAATTATGCTAACTATATAAAACTTACTTATTATGCGAAACAATGCATACTTACTGCGACAGACTTAACAGCTTTGATTAATTTCTTGCTCTCTAAGTTTTTCAGTATCTTGTTGACTTGAGTTAACAGCAGGTTACACTTGTATCGGATGTCCCTTATCCATATGCCTATGTAGAAACATTTCAGATTATTACTGTTATAGTACCCAACAAATGCTGAAGAGATGGAATTCTTAACTGTGACTACCTGTACTAATGCTGAAGAAAGATTACAGCAATGCCAGGGAAATCTTAGCTGTGACTGTACCTGTACTAATGCTGAAGAGATGGAATTCTTAACTGTGACTACCTGTACTAATGCTGAAGAAAGATTACAGCAATCCCAGAGAATTCTTAGCTGTGACTTTACCCGTACCAATGCTGAAGAGAGATTACAGCAATCCCAGAGAATTCTTAGCTGTGACTTTACCTGTACCATTGCTGAAGAGATATTACAGCAATCCCAGAGAATTCTTAGCTGTGACTTTACCCGTACCAATGCTGAAGAGAGATTACAGCAATCCCAGAGAATTCTTAGCTGTGATCGTACCCGTACCAAAGCTGAAGAGATATTACAGCAATCCCAGAGAATTCTTAGCTGTGACTTTACCCGTACCATTGCTGAAAAGACAGTACAGCAATCCCAGAGAATTCTTAGCTGTGACTTTACCCGTACCATTGCTGAAAAGACAGTACAGCAATCCCAGAGAATTCTTAGCCGTGACTGTACCCGTACCAATGCTGAAGGGATAGTACGGCAATCCCAGGGAATTCTTAGCTGTAACTGTACCCGTACCAATGCTGAAGAGATATTACAGCAATCCCAGGGAAGATATTTTCCATGTGTGTTGACGATGTGATATATTTTCTATTTGTACTAACAATGTGATATATTTTCTATTTGTACTAACAATGTGATATTTTTTCTATGTGTATTGACAGTGTGATATATTTTTCTGTGTAAAATTGCCCAATAATGCTCCAGACTACATTTCATCAAAATCCGTTAAAGTATTCAGGACTAGTATGAATTTAAAGGAAATGTTGATGTAATGCGGACGACAGACGCTGCACCATGGCACAAGCTCACCGGCCCTTCGGACCAGGTGAGCTAAAAATGGATGAACACAGGAAACTGATACACAAACTCCTTTTCAGATTAGTTGTGAGCAGGTCTTGAAGCTTCAAGTTTTAACGGTTTAACCTGCTTGGTTCACCGTTGTCCTACTCTCCAGGGTTCCTGCGTAAGATCGTCGTTGGTCCTACTTCGCCACTAGTGTATAAAAGAACCAAACAACTACTGCGATTTGATGATATTTATTCCCAGACATTGGTTACATGAGACATCAACAGAGAGAAGTGCGAGCATTATGTGGGCACCCGGTGATACATATTCTGCGCCGGCGTAACATGAAGTTAATAGATGGTAGTTGGCACACTCGGTGGCGTGAGGATGTCCGACTGTTGGCCCGGCGTACCTGGCGACAACCCGTGCCCGCCTACCTACACCCCAGCCAGCATCTCACCCGCCACAGTCCACTGGCCACCTCACTACACTGAGTGCTCTTTATAGATCTCGTGTGCTCTCACCTGTTGACCGATCGTCGCGGCTACAGGTGTCTAAGAGTATATATAGCCCCGAGCCCACATAATACGTCGCAATCCTTTACATGTAACAATACATATAGTACGCACTCAATACAAATACAGGTAAATATATACAATACATGTGCAACAAATACACGATCATTACACTACCCCCGCCTCAAAAGCGTTGGTCGTCCCGACCAATATAACAAAAATGATAGTTAACAAATTCAAAAATATGTTCATACAGTTCAAGTACCTTTCTTACTAACTCTTTTCCGTACAGCACACAAATAAACACAAAGTTCTCACTCCCCAGAATCATTCTCAGCTTACAACACACACACATACTCACTCACAAGGCATAGTCAATAACTAATATAGATACGAAAAACATTTATACTTATATATACACAAATACAATTATACACAGAACTATACAAATCAACATGAATGCATAACGCTTAGATATATCCCCCTGCCTTATTGGTGGACGTCCCGTCCAACCAAACAGGAATGAAAACATGTCCATTACCCTAAAGTCTTTTTCCAATTCAAGAATTCCCGCGTCCCGCGATTAGCTCGTCCCGCGTGCTGGCCGGTCCCGCAATTTCACTTTTAATGTCCTGGCATTACTCACACTCCTCCCACTCAATAACGTGGCACGACCGCGTCACCGTTGTTTCCCCATCTGGTCCAGTGGTTGTCCTTATTGTGCTTTCCTCCTGGCGATGCCGCTTGACTCTCATGATGTCACACTGAACAGACACATCGATGGCATCAACGTGTCGCTCCTTCCCTCCGCTCTCCTCATCCTTTGCCTCATCCACCAATTTCTGAGGTTCCGCTGCCCGCTTAACTGGTGTGGAATGCCGCAAAGGTGATACGACATTGGCATTCACAATAAAAGTCCTCATAGATATGTCGGGATCTGCCCCGTTGGACAGTTCCTCTGCTTCCTCAGCATTCCCTGGCACCACAGAAACAGCAGCTGCATTGTTCGCCGTGGCCGTGATCGTGGTAGGTGGCGTAGCCTTCATTGCCTTCACTGCCTTCACTGGTGTGACAGTCGTGGTTGCACTTGTCACTGCCGATGTCGAAGAGGACGAGCGCCGTTTCTTAGGCGGGGTATGGTCGAGGGCCTTGGACGGATGTTGCCGTTCTATATGGCGCCGCAAATCCCCTTTCCTGGACAGGGTCTGTTCACAATACTCACAGGAGACTCTTTTGCTAATGTCCCCTGTGTCTCCCCGGCTCCTGTCCTCCCTAACGGATGGTTCTACCCAGAGTCCTCTCTTTGCTCGTTCACATCCCACGATGTGTTGCTGTAACAATGCCATGCTGTCAAGATACCTCCCACATGCCATGCATCGGAACGAGTCCGCCGTTCGTGAAGAATATCTGGAGTAGGACATTTCTGTAAAATAGACAAAAAGGATGTATTAGACCCCCATCCAAAATTGTCATTTGACTACTACATTTCAAATTCCTCAAATCGGCACTGTAACATTTGTGTTCGCGTCGGTCTGTGATGATCACCGTGTGCCCACATATTATCAATATCTAAACCGCTCTCTTCGCTGTAATCTTCTTGGTGATCTTCTACGATGCTGTCTTCCTCTCTGTTAAAACCGCCGTGCCGTACCTTCTGTGGTTTTATACAGTCACTATGCACCACTTGTTTCCGTCCCCCGGCAACAGGCTGTACCTCGTACGTCACATCTGAGATCACGCTTGTGATGGTATACAGCCCGTGCCAAAACGTAGTTAGCTTGGGGCTTGTGCCGACCTTAACCGTAGGGAAGTATAACTTGACAACGCCTTTTGGTTTGAGTTTTTGACAGTTTGCACGGGTATCGTGATAACGTGATTTCATAACAAGAAGCCCATGGGCCTTAACGGTCACCTGAGATTTGAAATATTTCAGTAAATTTAATTGACACTTTTTCGCCTGACCCATCAGTCTAAGGGATCAGTCAGGGCCAACATTTGCATACCATTAAGCAGTCATCCCATGCTGATAATGTTAACAAATTTAGAATGAATTTCAAAACAAATAAAACAAATTATAGTCAAAAATGTGATTTCCCTATAACTATAGTAAAGTTTATCCCTTCCCATGGGGCAAATGTGAGACCCCAGGGCCAGGAAATTCACAATTATGGTAATGTACCCTAAGACCCTTCTATCTATGAAGAGTATTTAATTCTACCTTATTTGGGTTGTAAGAAGATTTTTAAAATTTCAGTTAATTTGACCCTTTCTGGCCCCGCCTATCAGCCCCTGGAGGTCAGTCAGGGCCAACATGTACATACCATTAAACTGTAATCCCAAGCTGATAATTTGAACCAAATTAGAATGAATTCCAATAGAAATACAACAAAAAAAAGTCAAAAATGTGATTTCCCTATATAAACTATAGAAAAGTTTACCACCTCCCCAGGGGCAAACGTGAGACCCCAGGGTCATGAAATTCACAATTTTGCTAAAGCACCTTCAGACCCTGCTATCTATAAAGAGTATTTGATTCTACCATATCTGAGAGTAGAGAAGAAGATTTTTGAAATTTCAGTCAATTTGACTCTTTTTGGCCCCGCCCATCAGCCCCTGGGGGTCAACCAGGGCCAACATGTGCATACCATCAAACTGTCATCCCATGCTGATAATTTAAACCAAGTTAGAATGAATTCCAACAGAAATCCAACAAATAATAGTCAAAAATGTGATTTCCCTATATAAACTATAGTAAAGTTTACCCCCTCCCCAGGGGCAAATGTGAGACCCCAGGGTCAAGAAATTCACAATTTTGGTAAAGCACCTTAAGACCCTTCCATCTACGAAGAGTGTTTGATTCCACCTTATCTGAGAGTAGAGAAAAAGATTTTTTAAATTTTAGTCAATTTGACCCTTTTTGACCCCGCCTTTCAGGCCCCTGGGGGATGGGGACCATATAATTCACAATTTTAGTTGACCTTTAGCCATAGAAACTCCCTGCCAAATTTCAATGAATTTGGTTCTGTGGTTTTGGAGAAGAAGTTGAAAATTTAAATTGTTTACGGATGGACGACGCACGACGACGGACAAAAGGCGATTAGAATAGGTCACTTGAGTCTCAGGTGACCTAAAAACCCTGACATACTTATACGCCTACTCCATGGCTGTTTGCGTGTCCTCCACCCATTGACTTGTACTTCTCCATTCCTCATCAGGTGTTCTTCCCACCATTATATCTATCGGCATTGATAGCTCTCGACCCAGCATGAGGAAGTTCGGTGTATAGTTTGTTGTTTCATGCAGAGACAACCTGTACTCCATAAGAAGGTATGGTATATGGTGGTTCCAGTCAGTCTGGTTATTGCTCACGAATGATCTGAGCATCTCCTTCAGTGTTCGATTGAAGCGCTCAACCATGCCATCACTTTGAGGGGGATATGATGTAGTTCTCGTCTTCTGTATTGCGAGCATCCTACACATTTCAGTAAACAAAACGCTCTCAAACTGTCGTCCTTGGTCTGAATGAAGGGATGACGGCGTTCCGAATCTTGTTACTATTTCTTCTTTCAAGATGGTAGCGATCGTAGAAGTTTCCTGATTCGGCATCGCGAACACCTCTGTCCACTTAGTGAAGTAGTCAGATACCACTAAAATGTACTGATTTCCACTTTCAGTTCTCGGTAGCGGTCCTGTTGTGTCAATGGCGATTCGCTCCATTGGCATTCTGCTCTGCAGAACTTGCATTGGAGCACTTCTCGCATCCAATGATCCATTGGGGCACATCTTTCTGCAGACCATGCTAATAGTAGTGTTGACGTACTTTCTTTAAGCATTTCCTAATGCCCAGATGTCCCCCAGTGCGGCTGTCGTGTGTTTGAGTCAATACCATGACTCACATTTTCCTAGGCACCAGAACTTGCCATGACGCTTTCCTCTCCGTTGTATCGTTCCATTTCCTGACAATGACTCCATCCCGAAACTGGAACCGCTCAAATTGTGCCCAGAGAGATTTTAGCTCACATCCGCTAAAATACACCTCTTTGCAATCAGGATGCTTGCCCTATCAGATCCACTCGCCCAGAAGTTCTTTAATAAGCAACTGTGAATCCACCTCCGTGTTTACGACACGAACATGGCTCCATCCAGTTTTGCCGGAAGTCTTTTCGACACAGTGATCACAGAGAACTCTACTCAATCCATCTGCGCTTCCGTGATCTTTCCTTGGCCGATGCTGAATTTCAAATTCATACGTTGACAATGTCTCACTCCAACATGCGGTTTGACCTTCGGGGCCTTTCTTCTGCATCAGCCATCGCAGTGCGGTCTGTCCGGATAAGGAAGCTTTTCCCTGTAAGATAGTGCCGGAAATAATGTACAAAGTACAAGACAGCTAGAAGCTCCTTCTTGGTCACACAAGAACGCTTTTCGAATTTCAAAAGCGTTCTATTTCCATAACATATTGGCCGTTCTTTGCCGTCCTGTACTTGTGAAACCACAGCGCCGATGCTCATGTCGCATGCGTCAGTATCCAAAATGAATGGTAGGTCAAAATTTGGATGTGCCAATATCGGTGCCGATGTAAGCTTTGTCTTCAGTTGATCGAATGCTGTCTGGTAATGTGGTGTCCATACAAATGGCTGTTCTTTGCAGTAAGAGGTTGTGCTATCCGCAAGAAATTTTGTATAAATTTTCGGTAATACCCACACAACCCCAAAAATGACCTGACTTGGGCGACTTTTTGAGGTATCAGCCATTCTTGTACTGCTTTTGTCTTCTCAGGATCAGTGGCAACTCCATCTTCAGAGATAATGTGTCCCAAGAATGATACTTCTTTAGCGAAAAGGGTACACTTTCGGGGTTTCAGCTTCAGACCCACTTCGCTAACTAGTGTTGGGTAATCGGTTGAACACGGCAACCGATGATCGGTTGTAATCGGATGATCTCGGTAACCGATTATACAATTATAATCGGTTGTTATTTATCAGTCTGTTTGAAATTAAAAATGCAAACAAAATTGAGCCAGAGGCAACTGGCACTTACTTATTCATTTGCTATTTATATCTATGGGACAAAGAATGTATAATGCCATTAAAACATCCTATTGAAATTAAAAATTAACAAACGAGTGATTATAAAACTTGACAAGAAAATACACACATGATTGCAGCTTGTAAGTTAACACTTATTATCATTTAATGTTTTGTTTTGTTTAGATGTAACATACTGCGTGTATTTACATTTAAATAAATATGTTTCAGTAATATCATGGTTCCCCGAGTTACGAGTATCAACTAGACAACTACATTGCCTCAATGATTTTTCAATACTGAAGGGCTTAAAGATTAGAGCCAAAGAGGCCCAACTCATGTGAATAAAGAATATTGAATAGTAACTGAATAGTGTCTTAAACAATATAATTAGTTAACAATTAGAATAAAAATTCTGATGGCATTATATGTATATAAACATAGGGACCCGATTGATCGATTATACAAAACATGATCGATGATTGTAATCGGTAGACAATAATCAACCGTTAATCGATCATTCCCGATCATCGACACATCACTACCGCTAACCGCCCAAAAACACTGTCTAGGTTCTTGAAAGTACGGAAAGTACTCCTCGAAAGTACGGCCATGGACGATAATGTCATCGAGGTAGATTAAGCATACTCCCATTGGAGTCCAGATAGCACGGTCTCCATTAGACGCTCAAATGTTGCCGGCGCGTTGCAAAGACCAAAGGGTAAAACATTGAACTGGAACAGACCTTTTCGTGTAACAAACGCCGTCTTGGATTTATCAGCCGGATCCATTGCAATCTGCCAGTAACCAGAGGAAAGGTCTAATGTTGAAAACCATTTTGCCCCGCCAAGTTTGTCCAAAGAATCGTTAATATGTGGCAATGGATACGCATCCTTGATGGTGGCGTTATTCAATTGCCGGTAGTCAATGCAGAAGCATAGACTACCATCCTTCTTGCGTACTAGGACGATTCCCGATGCCCATGGACTGGATGATGGTTCAATTATCCCCCTTTTCAGCATTTTTCCACGTGCTTGTCAGCTTCCTGAAGCGAATGATGAGGCAATCATCGTGGCGGCTGTTTAATCGGCGTCTTGTCTCCAGTGTCGCATGAGTTACTTGTCGTAATAGCATGTCTTACCACATCAGTAACAAGCTCAAATTGACCAATCGCCGTACCTTTGTACAACACCTGTGCCTCGTCCGCTGGATTCAGTAATCTGACTACAATAGCATTCCCAGTTTTTCCCTTCCTTGAGAGAGGTTCTACCAATCCAAATCCGTGACCAGCTTCTTCGCCGAGATGCTGCAGCAATGACTACCTCACTGCGCGGAGGAATTGTGATTGTCTCCCTAACATGAACTCGAGAACATCCAAACCGCCCTGTCAACCGACAGGCTATTACCTCGTCTCCCATGGTAAGTTCTTTCTTATTCAAGTCTATGTGACAGTTTTGTTGGTACAAAAAGTCAAGCCCTAAAATGCCACCAGTCGTAATATCAGAGACAATAGCCCTGACTGTAAAGTTCTCCTGCCCATGGACAACATAAACTCCGCCTTGCCAAGTGAGCGAATGATCTCGCCATTAGCAGCTATGACGTCCTTCTTAATAAGCTCTAGGTTAGGTCGCTTCGCCGGCGAAATGCTATGAAATAAACCGATTGACAATAACGTTACTGTTGCACCAGTGTCAACAAGCAACTCCGCATGAGCCCCGTTTAGTGTTGTCGAGATATAAACGCCAGCCTCGACTAGTTCATATCCTGTCCCCATATTCGAATATGCCGGGCTGTTTTCTGGAGAGTTGCGTCGGAAATGTCCTTCCTTGCCACATTTAAAGCATTTATCGTCCCTTGGTCGGCTCCTTCTAGTTCTTGATTCCTGGAGTTTGTCTATCTCCGATTTCATGTCGGCCATCATTTTCTGCAAATCTTTGAGTGCGTTGACGTATCGTCCCCAATTGGCAATTCACTTACTGCATCCGCAGTTCTGGCATAACCTCTGAAATCGGACCAGAACCTTTCCGCTTTCTCGAACGCCTCCAATTCTACAGCTGTTCTCACCGCGTCATTAAGAGTACTAGGTCGACTTTGTTGTACGCGTAGGCGTATATCCGAACAAGTCAGCACATCTATGAAAGAATCTTTCGCAAGAACCTCCCATAACTCTGGTGTAGCGCCTGGATATATGCCAGTTGTGTTAATCTTAAAATTCCCTGCCCTCTTTAACTGCGAGCGATACAATTCCGTCTGGTTAGCTGGGGAAAATCGTTGCTGCAGCGCGGCTGCCAATATACCGAAATCAGCCTTCTCATGAGCCGGAAGATTACTTAATACGCCTTGCGCCAACCCCCTTAAATTTACTGCGAGATGCATACCCTTCTCACTGTAGGACCAATTGTTTAAAGAAGCGCACATTTCAAAATGTGTCCTGTAATCAATCCAGGATGTTAAACCGTCATATGTTGCTGGCTTAACTTTCGTGCTTGATTGGGCTTGTTGCTTCAATGGCAAGATTTGTCTTGTATCCACATCAGGGATGACGTTCCTTATTACGCTACTGTCGATTCATTCCTAACGCCATTGTAGTATCCGTTTCATCACCGGGCGTACTAGTCAACCATTTTTCTTCAATGAAATTGTCTCCTTGTCGCCCTGTTTGGCCTCTCCTTTGCTCAGTCATCAACCGAGAATCTATTAGTGAAATCTTTCGGCGTTGTCTAACACCTGCTGACACCACCTCAAGTCTTGGTGCTAAATCCTCCAATACACCTCCTGTGTACATTGCCTCCAGTGTCTGATATTCCAATTTCCTCTCTAGTTTACATTTACGATACCCTGGCTGTGTCTTTGGCCTTGCTCCACCATAAGGATCAAACTCCTTTGGTTGTTGACTCATAGGTGTCGGTAGTGCCGGAGACGCCCGATGCGCCGGCAATCCCTGCAATGATGTAGACGCCTGGTGTGATGGACACAGTAGTCGTGCGGCGATAGTTATAACGCCGGTGATGCCTCTTGCTCCAGCGCCGGATTGCTTCTGTCCGTCATATTCATATGGTCAATCTCCACCTGCAGCTTTTCTATTGTTATATACAATTCTTCCAGTTTTGACGCCATGTTTACACAGTATACTGCTGCCATCAATTTTGTAACGGTTTAACCTGCTTGGTTCACCGTTGTCCTACTCTCCAAGGTTCCTGTGTAAGATCGTCGTTGGTGCTACTTCGCCGCTAGTGTATAAAACAACCAAACAACTATTGTGATTTGATGATATTTATTCCCAGACATTGGTTGCATGAGACATCAACAGAGAGAAGTGCGAGCATTATGCTACAATTTTCTACCTTACGGGGACTTTGTCTCCACCTCCCATATCAAATGGGGAAAAAATTAAGTTGATACAGTTAGTGTTACTAGACCAGGTTTTGTACACTTTTAACTATGCATTGTGAGACCTCTGTATCCCCTAGACAACTCATCTTTAAAGAATACCGATTAGAGATTACACATTTATTCACTTTAACGTTTATAGATTACCTTTGTTGCTAGCATCCTTTATTATCTGATAGACTAACTTCTCTTGGTTGTCCCCTCCTTTTGCTTGGCTGAAATAAAAAGGCTGAAAATTAATACCTGTTTTGGAAACATGTTAATCTCGACTAAAATCAGGGTCCAACAAGTAGACTTCAAAACATTATGTTCTGAAAGGAAATGTGGCCCAGCAGGTAACACTGATCTCATTCCTGGGTAAATATTCTCTATGCAAAAAACGTCCTTTTAAAATATTTTATGAGCAAATATAACTTACTGAGAAGCTGTTTATGATAACATACAAAGTATTTAAATACCAACACTTTTAAGTTTGTGTAATATATTTTATAATATCTTAGCTGAACAGATAAAAAATGTCCTTTTAGCAATAGCAACAATCGGTCTATTAGGCATCCATCCTCTATAGAACCTAGTACAGTACCAAGCTACATCTCCAGACTTTCATTATCTGAACTACTGTAGTGTCCCCCACATAATTAACTTACCAGCTTTTATGCAAACATCAGTATAACCAAATAAACTGATTCACTGATTGGTTTGGTTATGGTGTGTTTAATGCATATGGATTGCAATATGCATATCATAAATGATTATCAACTGTACATTAATTATATGAATCCTCCTTCCACTTTAAGGTTACAATCTCTCTTGTAAAACAATGTAGCCTAGTGCCAGTATCATAATTGGTCCAGTAACTTACTAGTACAGAATCTCACCACATAAGACTATATTTCCTTTTTAAAACACTGGGACAGAGGAATATTCAGCCTTAATGAAAGGAGTTAAAAAACCTACTAAGATGCCACAAACACCACATGTAATTAAATTCTCAAATGGTTTATTACCTGGCAGCATCTGGATCTTTCAATTTATACACCAGGTTAGATCCTCGCTTCAGCAGGTCAACTTTTCCCTGCACACAAAGATAAAGCATTGATACCATTTCAGTCCCAGATGTACATTCTATATGTGTTATATAACAGGTTATTTGAAATCAATTTTCCCACGTATGGCTACATTAGAAACACTCACAATCACAGTAAAAGGAATATTACTGCAGTAAGAAAAAACAAATTAGAAAATTGGTGCATATGCATAATGTTGGTGTTTGAAAACTACATCAGTGAATACAAAATGTATTTCAAAATGTTCAGATGAAAATTTTAAGAAGAATTGTCCATACATGATTCATAATTGCCATCAAAATTAGCGGATCCAGCAAAATATGTCAAGGTGCAGAAATGTTTGGGATGACTACATTCACAGATTTTCACTAAGTTTTGATGAAAACTATAGGAGTTGTCCAGACAAAAATCTTACCACAGACATATGGACAGACTGACAGAGAACCTGAATCCAACATACTCACTTACTTTGTTGCGGGCGGTATAAATATCGGGTATAAGAAGTAACAAATGGTCACAGTTTAAAGAGAGCACTCCCATATGACTACCATAACCAATGACAATTTTATATCACACATACCGTTGACAGAAGTCTATTGATGGCAGTGACTCGTTGCTTGGCATTACACTGTGGGAACTCCTGTTGTATAATTGCATCTGTTATCCCATCTGTATATGTCTGACAAAGCTCAATGAATCTAGATAATGAAGAAGACAAATCTAAACATTAATGGTTATATGCAGCTTCTTTTTGGAAATCAAAATTGGCGAAGATATGAAATAATTATATATTACAAAATAAGAATAGTTTGTTATTGATGAGGCCCAATATCAGGTATCTGGACCTCTTGGTTATTAAGTTGTTTACATATGTTGAAAAGTTGATATCGAACAGGTGCAGGTGCACCAGGGCTTTAAAAACTCCACCAGTGTAGACAATGATGGGCATGCATATTCACTGGCAAGTTACTTGTTGATGTGGCAAATGGTAGCATAAAAAAAAAACCTGGCAAACTAAAGTGTGGCCGACGCTGTCGCTGATGAAGACACCACTGATAAAGTGATCCCTTAATAACAACCTTGGTTCAGAGGTGTCACAAATCTTTTAGCAAATCTAGCAGTACAGATGATTTGTTTTAATAGGCACCGACTTTAATTAAAACTTTGATCTGATTTGATACAGGGCTGATACAGTCTTCATGAGTAACCAGGGGCCTGTTTGTTCATGCAGACAAACTGGTTTGCAAATTTTAAGTAGTAACATTTCCAGGTTGGGGAAACCACAAACTTGCCTAGCCTATTAGATGATAATTGAGGTATAGCTATATAAACTTTAGGGAAATGTTCATCCAAGTCATATTTATTTAGTCATGAAACAACATAAAAATGCAAAAATAACATTTATTTGCAGTTAAGAAAGTACTACTCAAACAATGTTAGAGGATAACATGGCGAGAAACTTATGACAGGTGCTGTGTAACCTCTGACTTCCCAAGGCGGAGTTACCCTGCGCAGAATGTCAAATTTTCAAAGTCAGGATTTTGATCATGTCAAGCAGCTGATTTACATGTAAGTGTTTAACAGTGTCATGTTTTTACCTCTTGTTCATGAATCCATCATTAAAACCACAAAAATAGCACTCAAAGACACACAATCACAATTATTTACATTTCCAAGCTTCATTCCGGTAACAATTCAGATTGAAAATGGCAGCCTGGTAAATACAACAAGAGGCCCATGGGGCCTGTATCGCTCACCTGGTTGGATTAGACCAAATGTCAAATAATGTTCATGTTCAATTCGTTTTATTTGTCAATCTCAAACAATGCTATATATGGTTATGGTATTGGAATCCCAACTGCTTTAAAGAAATAACGAAGTCCAGACTCTCTAAGGGTCTGAAAGACCTAAAGAATTGTTTTTAGAACATCCATTCATAACTTTATGACTAGTAGTGATTTAAAGGAATTATATCTCTATTTCCCCTATGGGGCCCCGCCCCTTTGGCCCCTCGGGGGTCAGAGTCACCATTTATGCAAAATCTGTTCCCTTTCCGGATCCCCCAATGAAGTTTCTGACCAAATTGGGTTCAAATCCATTCATAACTTTATGACAAGTAGTTATTTAAAGGAATTTCCCCTATGGGGCCCCGCCCCTTTGGCCCCTCTGGGGTCAGAGTCACCATTTATGCAAAATCTGTTCCCCTTCCACCAATGATGTTTCTGACCAAATTGGGTTCAAATCCATTCATAACTTTATGACTAGTAGCAATTTAAAGGAATTGCCTCTATTTCCCTTATGGTGCCCCGCCCCTTTGGCCCCTTGGGGGTCAGTCACCATTTATGCAAAATCTGTTCCCCTTCCCCAAAGGATGTTTCTGACCAAATTGGGTTCAAATCCATTCATAACTTTATGACTAGTAGCGATTTAAAGGAATTGCCTCCATTTCCCCTATTGGGCCCCGCCCCTTTGGCCCCTTGGGGATCAGAGTCACCATTTATGCAAAATCTGATTCCCTTCCGCCAAGGATGTTTCTGACCAAATTTGGTCAAAATCCAATTATAACTTTTTGACTAGTAGCGATTTGAAGCAAATGTTGACGGACGGACGACGGACGCCGCACCATGGCATAAGCTCACCGGACCTTAGGTCCAGGTGAGCTAAAAATGAAATATAAAGCAAAAAGAAACGAAAAGCTATTTGCTTTGCACTTTATATTTGTTCTGCTTGGTACACACATTCCGTATTTTAACAATTTTAACCAATGCCGTCATGTTCGAAATAGGTTATATGACTGTCAAGAATTGTGGGTATAGGCTTAGCCTAATTATTTGCAAACAGATGAGACAACAACATAAATTACATTAACATATGTATTCACTTGAACATATTTACAAAATCATAGGAAAACAATATTTACACCATACAAAACACCCTTACACACTCCCACTCATTCTCTACAATTAATTAATAATGTGCAACACAAAACAAAACCCGTCTCTGAAACCCATTGTCTCTCCAGACCCCAAATATATATAGTTCATCACTGTGGTTGGTTCCCAAAGTTCTCTTCACTCCGATGTTGTTTAACTATTTCATAATCGGTATATATATGTATACCCTCCGTAGGCACTGTACTAGTCCAGCACAAATATCTCCTTTCTGGTTTCACATAAATAGACCAGGGATTCTGCTGCTCCCACTATGGTCTGGCACATATACCTTTCTATGGCTAATGGCTCCCTGTCCCAAGGTCACCTACAAGGTTACAGAGTCAATGTTCTAAGTTCATGGGTTTATAGCACTTGCACATTTGTATTATATTTGTATTTTACTTACAATGACATTTAATAATTCTCTTTCTCACTATCTCCTATTACTTTTCTCTCTATTTCCTATTTCTTTACATTCTGTTAGGAAATTATTCTACAACAATGACCTATAATATTACACCCTATATTTTGCATGCTAAACATTTTTACCAACCTTACATTAATGACATAAATATGTACTTACTGTTGGCGTCTCTCTTTAGCATTTCTGAGCACACAGCTCACTCTCCTGTTTCATTCCAGGACTCCCACACTCCATTGAGGTGGACATAGCACACAGCTTCTCCAAGTAGCAAAGTTTTGCCCAAACTAGCACACAGCTTACATGTAGTGGCTTCAACTATCTCTAACTTGGATAATAACTTTGGGCACACAGCCCTGGTAACATTTCATTACCAAGCACACAGCTTAGGCATTTCTCCCCTGGCACACAGCCTCTGACATCCGTGAACCTTCCAGGTCCAGGTCTGGGGTTGAAATGGCCGCACACACAGGTAGCACTTACCTGTGTTGCATGATTTGGTTACGCCTCAGTGACCCTGACTCAGCACTTTCTATTCAGTGAACTCAGGTACCCTCTACAGTACAGGTGTATTCCCTGATCACTGTATAGGACACTATACCTTACCACTCCATAGTACTGGATAACTGGCAAATATTTTGCAGAGTACAACATAACTTTTTGACAATGACGTGGTGGAATGGTGTAGCAAAGTGTTTTGTGTCAACGCAATATTAATTTGGTGTGAATTAGTGATTGAACTGTTTCAATTGGATATATAATACCTAACCTGTAAGTACACACCATTGTCATCAAGTTTAGACTTAGGAATACCAATATTATTGTCTGTTCCTTTCCGCCCTAAAACCTTTTGGTAAAATAATATTTTCCTTGTCGTAAATTAATGCAACTTTAAATAATGTACTGCAAATTTACTGTTTAAGCGATTATGGCAATTTTTAGTAACAAATCCATACGGCAACTGCCAGTGAACTGGGGTAATTCATTATGCACACGCAAGTTGGTGGTTTTCCCCAACTTGATTTTAGGCATAAATCTGCAGGCATTCGGGCATTCGCAATCTTCTTCTAGGCGCGTTCAAAGGAAAAATAAAATCACTTGGTCCGTAATTATACCATAAACATATAACTCTGGTCCGACCTGTGCAATCTTTTGTCCAGCATTATAGCATATTTTCAGTTTTATCAATTGACCAAACTCTTTGAGATGAGATGACATCTGATTTACACTTATAGCTACCTTGTTTCCAAATCAATAGCTTCGTCTGGTTCTTCTTTAATGGATACAGACGTTGCCATTTTAAATTGACGATTTAATGCGTGCCTAGGCGCTATTTCATCTTTTTTTCGTTTCTTGCTTTCATTTTTAACCGGAAGTTGCATGTGCCACTTGGCTCCGCAGAAATAGTATATTTTAATTAAATAACATATCTTTTGTTTTAATGAAATTACGATTTGATTATTTATGACAGTGAAGATGTTTTAGATTGTCAAACGATTATTTAGTTGAGAACGTCATTGTTTTTACGCTAACCTCTTTACTGCGTTATAAACATGACTGTAATGGCGGACGCACAGGTACGATGAAAACAAAATATTCTTCAATTACGGCGTTTATATCTAATTAAAGTATAAAGCAATTGTATTTATAAAATCTATGTACATTTTTACTTTCAGATGGAACTCAGTGAAGGGTACAGATTGCCTGTGCTTCTGAATAATGGCGACGGATGGCGTAAGTTTTGAATCTTTCATTTTATGCACTTAGTTCGAAGGGGGATAACTCTAAAGCCGGTGTTGTAATGTCGATTAAAAAGTTGTCATGAAGTATGTTTTTTAAATGAACTGGTTTAAGGTTGGGGCTCTCAGTTTTTAAGTCTCTAATCTGGAAAGTATTTATCATTATTATTTGAAATGTGATGGAAAATACTGTCTTATTCGGTTTTCTTATATAATTAACGAAAAATTTGAAATATATATGAAAATTTCCGTGTTATAGTTAAACCGTGATTGATCACAGAAATCATGATTGATTAGTAATAGTCGGAAACAAAATGACTAAGCTTAGTCACCAATTGTAAATGAATCAATCAAAACAACACTTCCTTAAGTTGTGTTCAAGAACCCAAACACCTGTTTATATGCCTGATATAGTGCTCCAGAGATAGCGTCAGATGTTATCTAACACAACAACAAAAATTCTAAAATCTGGATGATTGCATTGATCTGACTCCCAAATGAGTTTTCTGTGGATTAGAATATGTGTTATGCAAGTCACAGATAATCTTCGAAGTTGAGTATGAAGTCTTGTCTTAATGCTGTCAGTGCTAAGCCCTCCATGATTAGAAATTGACAAATTCATCAAACATATATAAAATATATCAAACAGATGTAAGACATAATGACTAAAACACAATCAACAGATCATCAATAGATACTTATAACATTATGGTTCAATCTGCTCCTCCTTATGAAAGAAATGTGCACTGTAGTTATATTACTTGTTGGTTAGATATGTCCAAATTGCTAATCAATTTATAGGTTTGAACCATGTCTGCTCTTAATCTCCTATATTCAAGTGATGGAAGTCCCAGATGACGCAGGCGTTCTGGATATGATAGACCTTTTAGTGGTGGAACTAATTTAGTGGCCCTTCTCTGGATGTTTTCTAGAGACATTTTGTCTTTCTTTAACATAGGAGACCATGTAGTGATATTTGTTTCTAAATAGGGGCGTACTAGTGACTTGTAAAGGTTTAGAAACATTTCTACATTTATACAACTAAAGGTCTTGAATATTAGGCCCAAATTTCTGTTTGCCTTTTTGATTACTGTGTTTACTTGCTCACTGAATTTTAGATTTTTTGTCTACAAGTACACCGAGATCTCTTTCACATGTTACTAAATCTATTTCATGTCTAACACTTAGTTGTGTTGTTTCATATTTGTTTTCATTTTTTTCTCGGCCCAAAAAAGTTTTACCAACCTATCTGAAGTAGTTTAATTTTTTTTTTAATTCTTATGTTTCAGATATGGCAGAGATTCTTGGCAAAAAAGAATTTCAAGGAAAACATCTGTACTACATCCATTATGAAGACTGTATGTATATTAATTTTCCTTTTATTTCATTCTTCACATTTTGTAAGACGGGAGCAATCATACATTTTGATATAATAATTTTTTTTGCTTGTTTGTCCAGGCCATCAATTATATCAGTTTATAATTAAATCCTTCAGTAATGTCACCAATATTAGTAGTAGTACTCTCAATCTCTCCTTTATTACAACATAATGATATGCTGTACAGAAGTACCTCCATTTCACTCTATTCTTCATTCATAGTTAAATTTATCAGGCGCCAGTTTCATCAACTTCCCCTAATTAAATTCGATAAATTAAGTTTTTCTTAAAAAACATGAGAGAACTTTAAGGAAAGTTTCTAAAAATCCATTAATGCTTTTCTATGGAAAGTACTATGTATTAAGTTAAGAATTCCCTTAAGTTAAGAAACTTTGATGAAACCATGTCTGAAAATAATGGAAGACACAATCCATTTTTGCTCTTCAGAATGAAATTTCAACTGTTTCCTATGTATGAGTTTTGTTTTCTATTTATACAACTATAGTTAATAAACGTCTTGATGAATGGGTCCCAGAGGAAAGGATGGATATAAGTAAAGCAGAACTTCCAAAGAAAGATCCTAAGACTCCCAAAAAGGAATCTGGTAAACTTGGAGGTGGTGGTGGTAGTGGGGGTGGAGGTGGAGGTAGCAGTGGTGGAGGAGGAGGAAGTGGAGGAGGCAGCGGTGGTGCAGGTCCTGGATCTAGGCCAGTCACACCAGAAAAAGAACTATTGGTAACTTTTCAGCATCATTAATGAAAACATGTAATATCTTGTAACACATTAGTAACAATAAAAGAATCGCATTAACATACTTTGACTCTATTGGTCCAGTGTATTGTGTAAGGTCACTTTCTTGAAAATATATATCTAATAACAAATTATGTAGTTGACATTTTTTGTCTTTTTCTTAGAATGGCTCAGCAGTGACTCTGTCTTTATCAAATAAAAAGTCATCTGTAAGCAGAAAACGGAAGGGGGTAGATGAAGAAGCTATGGTAAGTTCTGTTCATGTAATTAATCATTTTGTAGCTTGGCAGATTATATACAAAAAGAAAGATGTGTGATATTTATTGTGGTTATTAGGACAACTTTGATTAAATATAAATATCTAAATCAGGATGACTTTTCATTGAACTTTTGCTTAATTCTTGGAGTGATAGCATATCTACTAGATATATGCAGTAAAAGATACAATTCTAAATGATGTGCATTATTGTATTCGTTTTGACTTTTGAGTCTTAACTCCAAATGCAGATGAATGACAATTTTACTTTATACATGTGTATATATATATATGTATGTTTCAAATATGGGTTTACAACATATCGAAGTTTTATAAGACAATGTTTTTAGACAAATTATTTTTGTGAAGCAGAACTGTAAAGAGTCTATAAACCTTTAACTGTACCCTGAATGATTTTTTTATGATTTCTTATTGTTAGATAAATTTCTAAAATTAACTAATATGAAGAAATTATGTAAAAATTTTATATAATTTTTGAGATAACATGTGCAATTTCGTGGAATGCACATGTACACCTGTACAGGAAATGTCGTTCGTCCTAGGTACCAATCCAGCTGTGACATCACAAGTGTGTAATGTCCACCGTATTGTATATAAACACATAAAAGAGACAAAGTATGGGATATGTTTTACTAAAGAGCTTGGTTGTTGGAACAATATTTTCATAGAAAACAATAAATTGATGATCAGGAAATTACTGGATAATTGTGTGTATGTCCCATCTTACCACAATGGTGTTTCAAGGAAGACTACATGTCATTTTGGAAGAAATCTTCAACAAAAAATGACCTATAGCAATTATTTGATACACTTCTCACAAATGTTATCATTTAAAACTACATGTGCCAGTGATCTGAACTTTCAGGTCACACATCGAAAGTGTAATCTAGACTACTCGAGAAATGTGTGTGTTACTTAGACCTACTCTATACCCTGACCAGTTACTTAGACCTACTCTATACCCTGACCAGTTACTTAGACCTACTCTATACCCTGACCAGTTACTTAGACCTACTCTATACCTGACCAGTTACTTAGACCTACTCTATACCCTGACTAGTTACTTAGACCTACTCTATACCCTGACCAGTTACTTAGACCTACTCTATACCCTGACCAGTTACTTAGACCTACTCTATACCTGACCAGTTACTTAGACCTACTCTATACCCTGACCAGTTACTTAGACCTACTCTATACCCTGACCAGTTACTTAGACCTACTCTATACCTGACCAGTTACTTAGACCTACTCTATACCCTGACTAGTTACTTAGACCTACTCTATACCCTGACTAGTTACTTAGACCTACTCTATACCCTGACTGGTTACTTAGACCTACTCTATACCCTGACCAGTTACTTAGACCTACTCTATACCCTGACCAGTTACTTAGACCTACTCTATACCAGTTACTTAGACCTACTCTATACCCTGACCAGTTACTTAGACCTACTCTATACCCTGACCAGTTACTTAGACCTACTCTATACCCTGACCAGTTACTTAGACCTACTCTATACCCTGACCAGTTACTTAGACCTACTCTATACCCTGACTAGTTACTTAGACCTACTCTATACCCTGACCAGTTACTTAGACCTACTCTATACCCTGACCAGTTACTTAGACCTACTCTATACCCTGACCAGTTACTTAGACCTACTCTATACCCTGACCAGTTACTTAGACCTACTCTATACCCTGACCTACTACTCTATACCCTGACCAGTTACTTAGACCTACTCTATACCCTGACCAGTTACTTAGACCTACTCTATACCCTGACCAGTTACTTAGACCTACTCTATACCAGTTACTTAGAGCTACTCTATACCCTGACCAGTTACTTAGACCTACTCTATACCCTGACCAGTTACTTAGACCTACTCTATACCCTGACCAGTTACTTAGACCTACTCTATACCCTGACTAGTTACTTAGACCTACTCTATACCCTGACCAGTTACTTAGACCTACTCTATACCTGACCAGTTACTTAGACCTACTCTATACCCTGACCAGTTACTTAGACCTACTCTATACCCTGACCAGTCAAACAGGACTAGTGCTTGAAGTCAAACATGCTTTTCATTTCCAAATCTCATTCCACAAATCAACCAATTCCTCCATTCCTGTTATTATAGGGTGTATCAAGACTTTTCTATTTGCGATAATTTAGCTCTCCAACAAGTGAGGTATAATTAACGAGTCGGAACAGCAGGTCACAAATTGCCTAAGATCATTTCCTAAATGTTAACATCTTTCAAATAAGAATTGTGAAATATCAATAGCAATATTTTAAATATGAAAGAAGAAAAAAAGCCATTTCAAAGTGATTTTGAAAAAATGTTATGACTGCAATCATGGTCTTAGATATAGACATATTCGTGCACATCCCCCACCTGCCTGTCCCAACACATGTATACCTCAGAGCGAGGTCCATTCTGATAACAGTAAAATCACCACAATGTCTACCTGGAAAATATTTATTAATGTTGTTTTCGTAGGAAAGGTTTATACATTATAATATATATTGACTACACCAAAATAACAGTATCAGATGATCTATTCAAATGTTGGAGGCTATGATCTAAGCCCTTGTCCCGACAGTCATCAAAATATATAAACTTGTTATCTGGTAAGTCAATGTCAACATCAACTATTCATTCTAAAACAACAGAAAAGCTGTGTTTATAAGCACGACTTGGAACCTATGTTATAGTGACGAACACCCCCAGTGCTTGGTTATTGACAAACAGGTGAAAATAGCCAGTTTCAACAGCTTACAGTATATCTCAGAACAGAGAAGGCAGCTTTAGATGCAGATTGCTTAAAATAAATATCAAAAATCATTCAGGGTACATTTTAAACTGCATTGTTTGTGTGTTATTCATTAAGAATGTTAGTGATGTTTGCTTTTATTTGAACCACCAGATGAATGTGACTGTCCCTTGTCAAATTGGAGATACCCCAACACATAGCAGGAACTCCACACCAACTCCTAACCTACAATCACAAACATCTCTTCCTTTGGTAAGACGACAGATAAGATAGGCAAATGTTGTTACTATTGATGGCATTAACATTATACACCAAAGAATTTGTAACTTAAAAATAGAAACATGATTTCCCTATTGGCCATGCCTGAACATTTCTTTATAATTAACTGTCATTGAAGTAAATGACAGTCATTCTTTTCTGTGGGAAACACTATGAAAAAAAAAAGGATTCTATAGAACGTGTCAGCTTTTCAATCTAATCAGAGCTTTGAGATACTATTCATGATATAGATATTATTAGTCCAATAACAGAGATTTGAGTACTTAGAATGGATTATTGTAGTGTAAAATTTGGCCGGATTCATTAATTCCATCGTTTGGTGAGTAAGCCAAACAGAGTAAAATATGTGGTGACTTTAGTGAATGATTAAATATTACATGATATATAAATGTATTAAGGACTATTCACTCACAGAGTTTGTATCTTATTTCAGGATCCCCAGGAAGCTCCTTCAGGCGCCAAAGTTCCTCGTCAGACAGGAAGTATGGTGGCCCACCATGATGACATTATCACCAGAATGAAAAACATTGATTTAATAGAACTTGGAAAATATAGAATAAAACCTTGGTACTTCTCTCCATATCCTCAGGTAAAAATGATTTTCTACACTTCCTCAACTTCCAGTAATTTACCAGCAGTGGCTTGAGGAACTGAAAAAACTGATATTATAAACAGGAATTACAATATTAATGTTTGGGTGATTTATATTTTAGTTAGTTAAACTAATTATACTGATATTTAAATATTTTATTAAATCTTTCATTTTTCAGGAACTTGCTGGTACTCCTATTGTATTCATCTGTGAATTTTGTCTGAAGTATGTCAAAAGCAATAAATGTTTGGAAAGACATTTAGTAAGTACATAGACATTATGAACTTTAAACAGATAATTAAACAATATTTTGTCAAATCACGCAAAATTATGTCTTTATTGAAGCTGCCTTCTTTCTGTCAGTTTGAAAATCAGCCCTTATCACACACTCTATCTTGGACATTTTTCCACTAAAAACTTAATTATAAGAAGTTGATATAACTTATTTTGCCATTGTTGTAAAATAAATAAGAAATGGTTTTAGTTAATGTAAGTGGAGATGAAGAGAGCTAAAACACTTTCTATTTTCATACATCATTTACCTGAGGAAGTTACTCTTGTAATGCTGTTTTTTTTTCAGGCGAAATGTCTTTTAAAACATCCACCAGGAAATGAAATTTATCGCAAAAGTAACATATCCTTTTTTGAAATTGATGGGAGAAAGAGTAAGGTTGGTATTGCTTTGTTTTTCTAATTGTATATTTAGAATATTAAATTTCAGGTTGTTATTACTTAACAGTATTGCTGATTCTAGAGAATATCTTCAACATTAATACCACTTGGAGTGAAAGTAGCAAGAAACATTGGAACAACCTATATCATTCTTAGATTGGAATTCTGTAAACTTAATAAAGTGGAACTTCTCTAAACCAATCATGCACGGTAAATGAATATTTGGCCAGTAAGAAAGGATTTGCTTTGGAGAAGTGATCCATTTTCACTGGTCAAGATCTCATAACCTGGTCGGGGCCTCATGCAAATCTCGGGAACTTTGGCTTTCTAGCTTTATTTGTTTTTTTATGGTAAACAGATTTGATCTTGACTATTTTGATAAGTGCACCATTAAATCATAATGCTCCTAAAGTCCAAAGTGTTATGTACCAATTTACCTACTAAACACTTATACCCCAAAACAAAGCACTTAAATTACGACAACAATCACTACAGGTGTTGATTATTGTCTTTTGGCCAGGCACATGTCATATTTGCTAAGGTAAGGCCAATTAACAGAAGTAATTTTCGATATATTTTAATCATTCTGAGCACAACATTGGTTCAGTATTGGGAATTCTGAGGGATTGATATCGGGAATTTTTTTATTACAGTACTATATTAAAGAAGGAGCGATTCCGTACATGGCCATTTCAATTGGTATAAAGAGGTGTTCCGTTTTGAAAAGGATCCATTTTGGGAAGATGCACATTGTATTATCAAAATAGTTTGAAATTAAGTGTAGATTTCTATGATGTTTAGCTTGCGGGGACAAATTCAAGGGGACCTATTGCTATAACCTCACCGCCAGTTTCAGTAGGCAGCTTGGCTAATGTTGTTTTTGATTTTTTTATATATTTTTTTGTATAAACACTGTTGAGTCAATACTAATGAAGATCATTCCATTAGTACTTTATTTACAGACCTGATGACCTTGACCATGACCTTTGACCTACTTTAAAAAATAAACTTTAACTTTGGCAACAGTATATCCCAACAAGATAGGACTTTATTGACATATATGTGTTCCTAGTCACAAGACCTTTCTATTAGTACAGCATTGTGGACATGCTGACCTTAACTGTGACCTTTGACCTACTTTGAAAAAACTAATTCTGAATTTCAATCTAGTTGGCAAGCTATGTTGATAATTCCTGTTCTAAAGTTTGATGGTGACTCCTAAACATTTTATAAATAACATTTTATTTGGGGACAATATTTAAGTAATTTAGATTCATCTAATTTGTACCAAAACAACATGACTCTATTTTTTTTTTATTTTTTTTTTGCAGAGTTATGCACAGAATCTCTGCCTTCTAGCAAAATTATTTCTAGACCACAAAACCTTGTACTATGATACAGACCCATTCTTATTCTATGTCATGTGTGAACAAGATGTCCGAGGATATCACATAGTGGGATTCTTCTCCAAGGTGAGTGAATAGAGAACTTGGATATATAAAGTCCTTCTGTGTTACTCTTTCTGATGTCGGTATGGCCTAATAAAGTCATGTGTTAGATTCTTTTATAACTGTTAATGACCATTACCTTCATAAAAAATTATCATTTTTTCCATTTATTATGGGGGCTGCCATTTCAGGAGTGTATTTCCAATACTGTTCAAGTTACCTTCACAAAGCTTTCAACACATCATTTCAAGTGGTCTAGTAGTGCCTTTTGCTATGGAGGAGTTTCGAGTTAGGATATTTCTTTAGTAACCATGGAAACAAAATGCATGGAGTCACAATCACTGATTCCAGTTTTTCCAGAATCTATCTCAAAAACCATTTATCATAACTTCATGAAACATTAAACAAATACAAATTGAGTGGTTACCAGTTATTTGCTGTGGATTGATGATTTACTTCACTTACTCTGGATTCCCCTATTGTGCACTATATATTGCTCAAATGTAATAATAAGACTTTATTCACAGTTTCATCCTTCATATATTAACTATTACCTCCAACCTCCCATTAGATATGTTAATTGAGATATGGCAGTATCTTGGCTCCCTTGGCTGGGGATCTGAACAACAATTTCCTTGTATCCTTTACAGGAAAAAGAATCCACAGAAGACTACAATGTAGCCTGTATATTAACTCTACCACCATACCAGAGAAAGGGCTATGGGAAACTGCTGATAGAATTTAGTGAGTATGATACATATGTTAAAGATAATTAAAATATTTCTGGCAGCAAAAATGCAAAAAAATGTAGAAAAATATGTACTCATAGTTGGTTTTGTAATGATACATGTATCTTTAAACTTTGAACATATTTAATGTTTTCCACAACATGTTAAGATATACTCATTGTTGAACTTGGTTCCCTGCTATTGGTGATTTTACTGAGAACTTCTACCCTATGATCAATAGATAAATCATGACTAGCCTACTTCACTCTATAATATGTGTTTCAGGTTACGAATTATCCAAAGTGGAAGGGAAGACAGGTTCCCCAGAGAAGCCACTCTCAGACCTGGGACTTTTGTCGTACAGGAGTTACTGGTCACAAACAATACTGGAAATTCTCATCAACATGAAACCCAGTGAAGGCACTGATCGCCCTATCATAACAATCAAGTATGTTGTCACATCCATGATCTGATTGATTGATTTTGACAAAATCTTTTGATCACATGACTGTCGTATTATACAATGAAAGAACTTATGCTACATCTTGTGGTGTCATAGATTAACGAAATGATGTCACACATTATCCAGTATATATATATATAATGATGTCATTAGAACCAAGATTGCTTCAGGAATATTTCATTTTGTCTAAGATTTCGATCATGTGATAAAGATGGATCTTATATTTGTTTCTATTTTATATTCATACAACATTTATAAATTTAGTTAAAAAAAATAATTTCATAGGCAAAAGCCAATTTTTTTTATGTCTTAAAATCTTCCCTCGCCTTCACATTAAAATGGTTAGAAAATCAGCAGTACAGGCCCAATGCACCTCTCTGGAATAGTAAGATTGTACTGTTCTTCAATTCCTATATGAACACTCTTTTTTTCTTGAAAAACAACATTTTTTCAGTAAAGTTGATGGGATATCAAAGAAGTTTTTCTATAACTTTTCCTTTTTTTTCCAGTGAAATCTCAGAAATGACCAGTATCAAGAAAGAGGATGTGATTTCCACTTTACAACACTTGAATCTCATAAACTACTACAAAGGACAGTACATCATTACATTATCTAACGAACAAATAGACACTCAACTCAAGGCAATGGCAAAACGCAAAGTGAGAATAGATGCCAAGTGTCTGCATTGGCAGCCTAAAGACTGGAGTAAGCGTGGAAAGTGGTGAGAGAGGAGCCGCCTGTGTTAAGATCCATTGGAAATATACTGGACACTCATTGACCATTGATCAGCTTCAATGACTTGTTAAGATATCAGCCTTGTTACTGGTAGCACAATATCTTTTGTTGTAACTTTGTTGTTCTCCAATTTTCTCACACAACACTTAATAATGCCCTCTTATTATCACGGAAAGTGGTTAATGTAGAGTTGATAAATAACCATTGCTCAAACTGTACATCAACCCCAATTTGTGATATTATACAGTTTTAGGTCACTCGAGATTTCACTAGAGAGAAGGTAATGATGGCATCTATGTTGGGTAATACAATATATACAATAGATTGGGTCTTAAGCAGTATGATGATGTTTGAATGTAGGTGATAGAGATGGGATTAGGGTGTAAAAAAACAAGTGTATATATATTTATTTCTTGAACCGCCCTGAAGTAACCCATCAAATACACACAGTCAGATGAAAGACACTTATTTAAATCATTGGTAAAACGGCTTGATATATATATGTTTATAAAACTGCTTTTATTGTGTCAATCACTGTAAATATAAATATCTTGGAATTTGAGGAGTCAGTGCACCAATGATTACAGTATCAGATATGAACATGTTATTTTAACCACATATTACAATGATCAGGAGAAAGTTTATTTATGTGGGAGGTCATGTAACATTACTATTCTTTTCATTTGGTGTGATAAAGAAAGTTACCCATTGTGTTTTCAGTTGGTATAGGTATAGTCATTCAGATTTTATATATGTGAATGATTAGAACAGGTTGGTTAGGATAGAATGTTTTGGAACTTGACGGATTTAAACTTGAAAATGAGAATATTTCAAAGCTGTAAATTTGGCTTCAGCATATAAGAGATGATTTTCCAGAAACAAAATATTACTCAATATTTGACTGCAGTGTTTTATTGTTTGATTACATTGTATAGCTTCCAGATAATTTCAACATGACATTGTGAGGTACAAAAAATATATATATATATAACGGCACCCGGAATAGGGGAGTTAGTATTTTATAATACTGATAAATGTATTATCCAAAATAAAAAAAAAGGGGGTAGGAGTAATCCATTGCAACAGCCTCAGGGTATGTTTCTTCAATTTATTACGACTTTGTCAACCAGTTTTGCCCCTAAGCTTTACCCTTAAAGTAATAGAATTGTGGGCATAAGTTTCTTTGAACAATTTTAATATCTATAGCTACACAAAGCAAGATTAGTATTCTAAATGTACCGATATACTTAATTTTACACACACCACTAAAAGATTGTGTGGTATTCTACTATAAATTGTATGCTTTCTGTAGCTTATATCCTTCATGGTAAGTACCATTATAGTACTAAAAGCACATTTATGTATTGAGTGTTGAAACTCATCCAAGTCGTCGACGAGTGCCAGATCTTTTTTTTTAACATTTGTCGATGATTTGAAAAGTTCGGTCCAGGATTTTGCCTCTTGTCTGGTTTTAGCAGTATTTATTTCCAGTTCTATGTTATAAGTAGGGTGTTTTCTCTTCAAATGCTTCATATTGTCATCTGTCCTCCATTATATTCTCTTTGAAATGAAGAAACATACCCGGAGGCTGTTGAGATTGATTACCCTTACCTGATTTTACTCTATTGCTCAATTTCCCTGTATACCTTCAGGGTATCCATTGGAAGAGATATGACACTACGATCCACCCAAGTACACACAAATGACACTTGCACTACTCCCAGCATCTTCAAGAAAGAAAGAAAATACTAAGTACAACAAGTTTATTTATTTAAAAAAAAAATTCAAATGTAAAAAAAAAATGTATACTTTCCCAAACATAATACTTCCAAATGTGGGTTTCTCGTGATTTTAATATCCCTATATATAGGTAGTATTTTACCAGATATAACTAAAAGATTTACATGATTTATCAGATTTCTGTCGGAGAAACCTAGCAGAAGTATGCCTTTTCACGATGTGTATCGGAAACAAAAGTTATTCCTAGTCCTACATTTAAAAATGCATGAAACAGGTTTCTATAGCTTATATCTCCTTGCCTATTGCTTATAAAAAATGTGTTGTTAAAATATTTTACTGTTGTGGTATTAATTCAAGAATATTGCAGTCGAATACCACATATACCTTAATTTGAAAATTTGAGAAACTCTTGCTGAGTCACCTAATTAGTTTTAATGTTTAATTAGTTTACATGTTGTGATAGAATCCCATAACTGAACACATAACATGCCCCAAGTGGTGTGGAGTATGGTGTTTTTCTTAACTTCAATTGTATTGAAATAACAACCAAGCAGCATACTCTATTTACTTAAACATAGTACATATATATACTAGATTATATAGATGTGTATGTTTTGAACTCTATAGTAGGAGGAGAAGTGTGTTTATCACATCATGATATTGATGTTGTGCTTTGAATAGTTGCATGTTCACAGTATAAAGTTAGGTGCAATTGTGATAGAATGCAGCAGGAAAGAGTGAGTCGTATAACTTTGTGGCTGATCAGGAAAGAGTGAGTCGGAGCAGGAAAGAGTGAGTCGTATAACTTTGTGGCTGATCAGGAAAGAGTGAGTCGGAGCAGGAAAGAGTGAGTCGTTTAACTTTGTGGCTGATCAGGAAAGAGTGAGTCGGAGAAGGAAAGAATGAGTCGGAGCAGGAAAGAGTGAGTCGTTTAACTTTGTGGCTGATCAGGAAAGAGTGAGTTGTATAACTTTGTGGCTGATCAGAAAAGAGTGAGTCGGAGCAGGAAAGAGTGAGTCAGAGCAGGAAAGAGTGAGTCGTATAACTTTATGGCTGATCAGGAAAGAAAGAAGTGGAGCATGCAAGAATACTTGTTTTAACATGTGTATGTATTGACAATAAAATGAGACGATACATACTGGTGTTAATTGTATCTTATTGTTAGGACGAGCTTCGATGTTTCTTACATGGAATATGTAACACTAGTCCAATCATATGTATATATAAAGCCACTGGGAAATATACACCAGTATTACATTTGGTATACCACTTTGAAGACCTCCAAATTGCCAAGGTTAGGTATATAGCATTCACCATCTTGGCATCTGTCCATGATTGCATTTCCTGGCATATCTTCAGTACTATTTCACATAGGATTGTTAAGATTTGTGTGGGTACATCTTGAAGACAGTATCACAAAACAGTAGCAGGTCACTGTGACCTATATTTCATCTGTACTCTGAATTTGGCAAAAAAGTCTTTAAGGACTGTTTCAATAATACTATTTAAGTTGGACCTGAAAATATTTGGTGGGGACTTCTTTGGTAGACAATCAGTAATGTACCAAAAACAGCCCATTGTGACCCATATATCGACCTTTGACCTCAATAAGGCAAAATGTTCATGATTTCACTTTCAGGCATTTACTGGTATGATGTTTGTCATATCTGTTTGTGGTTGTGTCCATGGTCAAGACACTTTACCCTGATTTCTCTAGATGGCATGAGACAGGCCTCCCGTCTTTTGTTCAGTGAGGTAGTCACCAACTACTACAAGGTGATCCCACCTAAAAATGACCCTTGCTACTCACAGGGCCATAAACCCTGCAAACAAACAATACAAATTCTCATACTTGAAGTAGGTTGCTGTGACCAATATTTGAATATTTTAAATCCTTTCCAGACCTTTTCATTATTGTTAAAAAAGTCTTAGTTTTTTTGAAAATTACTGTACAGAAACAGAGAACTGTAGAGTTATATCTGGTTGGTATATTATTACTGGAATATTAATGTATGCCGTAATCTCATTACAGTAAATATTTAGTATAGAAAATGTAACTTACATATGCAGAACAGGTATTCAGATAAAATATTGTTTATAGAACGTTATATAGGTATTGTGTGCTAGTCATAAGAATACATAGTCGGTACATATATTTCCTTATAATATATCTGGTTGTAGAATATGTGTATAAAGTACAAATCATGATATTGTAACTCATTGATGTTAAAATATATATGAATGAAAAATGAGGTTTGTAATTTTAATCTAGATACAGTATAAATATTCATCTTCCAGTTTACCATCACTGTAAGTGAGGTTTAGACAGCTACTTTGTGTATAGCATCTAATGAGAAATCATTTGTGTATGTAGCTTGGAAATAGACTAATGGAATTCAGCAAGTCAACACAATGTTTACATACTTTTAAACCTCAAAATTTGTAATCCAGCTGACCAGATTATATCCAGATTAAGAACTGCCTAAACTGTTAACAGGAATTATAATAATAATTGTATTATAACGATGGTCTAGTGCTTTAACTTTACAGTAGATTAAGCCGATCTTTAATCTCCGTGATAAAATTATAGATTATCACTCCCTAAAAGGCAGAGGTACTGGTCAGTATTGGTATACTAGTATTTAGTGTATTGGTGACAATAGACTAATGTATGGAGATCAAAGATGTTAGTGTAAGGTAGTTGTCACAGAAAGAGCACTACTACTTGGTCAGAACCCCGCCATATATCATGGATCATTCTGACCGTCCACTTTTCAACAATCTACTCAAGTTGTGTGACACTGAAGATGATACTTCAGTTAGAAAGGTGTCAAGGAGATCGAAGGAGAACAGTACTGATGGATCTTATTGTACTTCCTGTGCGAGACTGTGGAGGGACAGCAGGTACTACAATTGGGGTTCCCTGTACACACGCTCCTCCTTGTGTGCCGAGTGTCAGGAAGGGCGAGATGGGCAAGACTACATCAGTTACTGGGGAAGCTCCAAATACCGAGCAGGATCCTGGAGACTGCGACAAAAATGGATGAATCCAGATTTTGGATGGATGTTTACAAGTCGGACTGAAGCACAGAATTTAAATACTGACACATCAAGGTCAGAAACAATTACAGAACGGTCATGGTCACAGGAATTTACTGCTAGGTCATATGAATCACTCTCAAGGTCAGAATTAAGTGCAAGGTCACAGGAGTTAACACCAAGGTCACAGCAATGTCTATTTATAGCAAATAACACCACAAAATCAAATTCTGCCACTGATTATACCAGTCAGATCAAACAAGATGAAGACTATGATAGTGTTAACTTTTCTATGGATTCTACCCAGTCAAGATTCAGTTCTTCAAAATTTCCACAAGAAAGACATTCTAGGAGCAAGAGTCCATGTTTGCAAAAAGTTGATATAGCATCCAGGAAACAAATCTTTGAAGGATTAAGTGATGATAAATGTCAATCAGGTAAGATGACTTCTCCTGACTGCAGCAAGTATGAACCTGATCCAGTAAGAACAGACATTCCCAAGCTCGACCTGTCCAACTTGGAGGATACTCCTTACAATAGTCCTGTTTACCACTTTCCACTGACACCAAAACACATACCAACTATAGCGAAGCCTAACCGCTGGGTGGGATAGTAAGTATTGTCAGGTCTTCACTCACAACTGTATTTATCCTCCAATAAGCCCCCTCCCCTAGTGTAAAAGTTTTGTACCATATTTATCCTCAAATAAACTCCCTTTGTAAGTGTAAAAGTTTAGTACTGTATTTGTCCTCCAGTAAGCCCCCTCCCCTAGTGTAAAAGTTTTGTACCATATTTGTCCTCAAATAAGCTCCCTCCGCAAGTGTAAAAGTTTAGTACTGTAATTATATTCAAATAAGCTCTCCTCCCATTGTGTTGAAGTTTTGTACCATATTCATCCTGAAATAAGCTCCTGTCCGACAGGCAAGTGCAAAAGTTTAGTATTAAAATTTGAGGAGGGCGTACTTGTGACCCCCTTTTGTGATGATTCTACAAAAATGAACAGGGCTTTATTGTGGATAAATATGGTAAGTATCATTACATGAAGTATCAGTATACTGAAATGGGAATGGATATGGGATTCCTTAGCATATGATATTGATGCAATTATGTAGCACTGAAGTAATGTATACTAATTAAAAAAAAAACATCAACACCTTGACCTTTCTGCCACAGCATCATTTGAAGAGACAGTAGTTTACCTAGATTAACCAGGACTGATGTTCAGTCTCTATAGCTTTCAAAAATTCAAAAAGCTTATTCCTTGTCATTGATGAACAGCTGCATTAATTAGCTGTTAGGTATACATACATATTGACGTCGCATGGAAAAGTTTCATTGCTGATCAAATGATAGATAAGTCAAAAACGTCAAAGGCCAAGATCACATATAAATGACATCTTCTTACTGAGATTTTAAAACATTCAATCGTTAATCTTTACTAGGATACCAACCGTGAAAAAAAGAACAATGAGGAGTTTATCATGTAATTTTTTCTCAAGTGGCTACTTCGTGGGTACTGCAGAGCTGACCAGTGACACTGGACATCTACTGTGGGTTCGTCCACGTGGTGACCTTCAAGTCATCTTCAAATACGCCAACACTGGACAGGATTTCAAGTAAGATAAACAATGTAACATTTGTAGTAGAGTTACTTATTCTCCATTGTTAAAAGTACACATACCCTTGAAGTTGTGTTATGAGACTCGCAATAAAACTTATTCTGACCCGTGTTAAGAAAAAAATGGGTTGCTAAAAAAAGTAATTGATAGATTCTCAAGTACATGATGTGAAATGTAGAAAGATATATATGAGACACAACGGTTCAAAATCAAAATATCTAAGATTAAAAAAAACAAACTTTTTTTAATAAAACTACTTTCAATTGTAGCCTTCAGTATACCACAACCTCAAACTTTGTCTTTTGACAATATTAAATTTGTACTGCTTCATCTAAAATTGAACTTAAGTGAATCCTAAAGTCAGTAAATATCTATTACCATAGTAACAGTTTGACATACAGCATACATATATTTATATAATATACATTTGTATATGTCTTTGGCCTTTGAAAAACAGGTGAAGAAAAAGCAAAGTTCATAATCATTGACATAATTTTTGGAGCCTCAGGGTATGATTTGTGATACAGTTAATTTATTCAATCAGTGGGGAGGGAGATATAAGCAGACATACCCAATATGTTGCCTTCAGTACATAAAGATATATTTATGTAGTTGCCATTTTCTCAATGTATTTTCAGGTGTTTTGTCGATCCTCAGTATACTGGTGTCAAACTTTGCCAAAGGAAGCCAGATGGAGAGCTCACAGTCATTCTTGATGGAAAAGAAAGTCCACAACATAGCAACAGTTGCTACCATGTGCAGTCTGTCACTCGGTATCCGCCCCAAAACAACTTCAAACTGGTGTCCTATCTCGGCCGGATAGAGTTGATACTCCAGGCTGTCAAAAATGATACTTTGCCAAACCCTCAGAGATTTAAGATCAATTTTACAATGACTTTGTGATATACATGTACTCCTTCCATGCACGAAGTATAAAGTATAATGTCTAAAGAACAAGGTAACCTATAATATGTCTCGGATATTTTTATGATATACAGAGTAAAGTGTTGATAATCATTTTTTATTAAATATCATTTTCTTACCACATTGTCTTTTGTATTCATTATTTAGGGAAAATATGGTTCATAGGCCTTAACAGTCACCTGAGTTTTGATATATTTTTGCAGATTTGATTCCAGTGAGAAGTTGCTTGAAAGATTTTAACATATTTGACCCCTGTGCCCTGATTGAAGGTCTAGGTCATTTTTTGAATAATTTTGATAGCCCTTCATCCCAGCATGCTACTGGCTCAATATCATGCTATATCCCTAATATTAGGTGTCTAGGCCTTGCTTAATGAGAAGCCGTCTAAAGATTTTAGCATATTTGACCCCTGTGACCTTGAATGAAGGCCAAGGTCATTCATTTGAACAATCTAGTTAGCCCTTTTCCCCAGCATACTTTATGCCCAATATCAGATCTCTAGACCTCTTGGTTATTGAGAAGTTGAAAATGTCAATTATTTAGGAACAGACGACAATGGACAAAAGGCGTTTAGAATGGGCGAGGTGACCTAAAAATCCATAAAAATGAGCAAATAAATAAAAACATGATTGCATAGCAATGTTTGGAATTTTATTTTCGGTAAACATTTTAAAGTCTCTTGAGTAAATAGCACTTAAAAAATAATTAAAATATATTTAAACAATAACTATTTGGAAAACAACAATGTCCAGAAGCATAAAGTCCATAAAAAATATGGAATGGAAATAAAGGAAATATGGTAATGCAAGATATGTGGCATTTACTACATCTACCAGATAGCTTATATTTTATAGATATATCTTTAAAAACATTTACTACATCTAGTTATATCTTCAAAAACCTGTTCCTCCCTACGATATATAAAATTGTACCTAAACCCTACAACCTACATGTACTTCATCCCTCAGCTGCCTGTCTGACCTCCTCTACACAAACTTGTCCTTTCAGTATGGTATCCCCACTTAAATGTAGTATAATAGCCTCTTGATAGTTAAAGTCTACTAGAATGCCTGCTTAAGATGAGAGGAAGAAGGGTATCCACAAACATATCAGTTTCAAGGGCCCAAAACACTTAATTCAGCGAACACAAGTTAGTTTTTAAGATACTACAATACTCATTTTAGAAGATGTAAATTACAAGGAAGTAATGGGATGCTCAGACCTAAAACCATTGAGGAGGGGAGGGGCAATTGTAATTATTCAAGTTAAATGTTGCAATCTAAAACTGACAATTTGAACAAGAGCCTAGAGGGCCTGTATCGCTGACCTGGTTTCATGAGATATGAAAGAAGAATGATGCTCAAGTATATTTGTCACCGGTCTTGCTACTTGTATGTCAATATATCATAAGTATTTTATATGGGTACATGTACATTGATTTTATTGTAATTCTAAAAATGTGAGGTTTTTATGACAAAAAGTGCATTAATTCATGAAATGAAATTGACTTTTGGCCCAACCCCATAGGGATGCTACCACACAAATATGAGCAATATATATTTGCTTAGTTTCAAAGAAGTCAATTTAGCCAAATTGACCCCTTTTGGCCCTAACCTCTGCCCCAGGTGGGTCAGCCCCACCATTTGTACAATTTTTAATGCACACCCGATAAGGATGCTTTGGACCAGGTGAGCTAATAATATAAATAATTCTGACCTACCACGTAACACCTCTGGGAACTTGTCCAGGATTGATCGATGAACTAAGGGCCATGATTGCAAACAGTAAACATGGGAATATGATCTACCTCAGACAAGTTGAAAGTGGAAAAATGAAATAAAGTTTGTATCACAAACAAAATCATTACCACTAAGATCCAGTCTATTAGCTCAATAGCACTTTTGGGCATGGGGAACACTCTAGTTATTTTATATGTATGGAAAATTAAAATAGAAAATGTCAATTTTACAATTTATAACTACAGTAAGACATGGTTTGTGAGAGTAAACAGTATAATACTAGGTAAATATATGTAATACGATATAAATGAGTGATATCAAGACACTTTACAGTTTGAATCACCAGTAAAAAAAACTTAACTGCATAATAAATTAGAAATAAACATTTTCATAAAACAAATGTTTTCCAGTATTAAACTTTTGGATTTATAGCGGTTTTTGTTGCTCCAATATGACCTAGTTGGGGCATACTGTTTTACCCCAATTACATCCATCATTCCATCTATCCATCCACCAAGTTTTTTATGCCATTTTTGGGGGTCAAACTAAAGTGGGTGCAGGGCATTCATGTCGTACCAACACTGTTCTAGTTTGTTATGTGCTGGGGAAGGCACCAATTTACCCAACACATACGTCTGGTGTTCTCTTTTTATACACCATTTCTATTCTATACAGATACTGTAAATCAAATTATTTTTGCAGGTGATTAAATTTCACAATAATTAATGAGTCTTCAATTAAAATCTATGAATATTAAATCCACAGACAACCTGTATGTGGAGATGGTTTAATATGGTTTATTTTGTTTAACATCCTATTAACAGCCAGGGTCATTTAAGGACGTGCCAGGTTTTGGAGGTGGAGGAAAGCCAGATTACCCAGAGAAAAAACACCGACCTATGGTCAATACCAGGCAACTGCCCCATGTAGGTTTTAAACTCGCGTTACCCAGTGGTGGAGGGCTAGTGATAACATGTTGGGGCACTTTAACCACTCGGCCACCACAGCCCACTATGTATGTGGAGATCATTAAAGAAAGCAGCAAAAACAACTGATGCATTGTAAATGACTACTTGATACCATCTAACAGAACTTAACCTATGGGGGTAAATATATCGTCTAATCTAAATCACCATCGGGATTCCTAAAACTTAAAAGTCATTTTTCATTAGATATAAAGAATATTCCCTAAGCTGACTTCAAATTTTGATTTAAAAAAAATTGTCTCCACCAATCACAGATGCTGGTAGCCATCTTGATTTTTTTTATCTGGAAAATATCTTGGTAACCAGATTTATCACTAATTTCTGCCAATACCTTCAATATGCTGATAGTTTTTATGTTTCATTTCTGTGAAAACATCATTGTAAAAATGGATTTCATGAAGAAGCCTTTTAGTTGAGAAACCATCCAGGTTCACTTATCTTTCAAGGATGTAATGATCATTATCATTTTCACAAGTCAAACAAAAAATGTGGTTTACGGTAACAAAGAAAACAGTTAAAACTTTATATGAAGAATTGAATTATTTGCAGATAGGTATCAAGCACACTTTCTATATGTATAATGTATTGAGCAACATAATGCATCAGTATTATCACAAGAAATACTGTATATGGCACACAATCAACATTGGCTGTCCCTAATATACTTGTTTAATTACTGTATACAGCAACATCTTCAGGTAAAACCTATTGTGTTAGTTAATATGTAAATATTTCATTTTGAAAAAAAATAGATTTTTGAAAAGAGTAAACTGATGACCAACACTCTAAGACATTTTGTCAGAGAATGAGATCACTGCCCAGTTTCCGTTGATCAACCATTTTTCATCCTTAGTGTTGACGTCATCTGCCTGACCGTCCTTCAATCCCGTCACTGTGTCACTCTTGCACGTCCTTAGTGCACAAAGTGGAGCAGGATGGAAACCCCTCAAACTCACATGGAATGGGGTAGTAAATGGCCAGGCAAGATCGCCAACCAGCTTTCGGTAGTTCAAATCCCCCTTGAGAAAGATGAAATCACTTTTTGCCAGCCTTGCGTGGAGATCAGGACAACGTGATTCCATTTCATTGAATGGGAAAGACAAAGTCCAAAAGTCATCCACTGCAACTTGCCATGTTTTATCTTCTAAATATTGCTTCCATATACTGCCAAACTTAGACATGTATATACTATTTGAGGCACATAGTTGATTGATTGTCCAACTAAAATCATATGGAGTCACATCTGAAACAAACCATGGAAATGCTTTTACATGAAAACAGATCTTTGAAGCTAGGCCAAAAGAGATGAGAAATTCAGCAAAGCAGAGATCTGTCATCAATTCAAACCCTGCATTATCCAAAATGATGTCAACACAGGCAGGACGACCTTTGGTGACCTTGGTTCTTTGTAGGCATCCAAATACAGCTTCAGTATCATCTGTCAGGATGTTGGGTTCAAACTGGTGCAGCTGATCCAAAGGTGAGGAAGTTTGTGCAACGTCTTGACCTGCAGATATAGACAAGTCACACTTGTTTCCCCACAAAGATACCTGCAAGTGGAAAAAAATAAATCCATTTTAATCAAACTGTTATTTTAATCAGAAAAGAGTCTTTACAAAAAGTCCTAGGTTTAAATCATTTTCCTATCGTAAAGAACTGATAAAATGAAAATCTTAATTTAAGCCAACGTTTTTTTATAACAGAATGTCGGGTCTGAGGGAGGCAAGCAGTATGGCATCCTTCAGAAATCTTCTTGGAGTTATATATGATTTTTTTCACAGAAACATTGATGACTGGAAAAGCATGCTACCTTTTATAAGGATATCAAGAACTGTGAGTCACACTCGAGAAACACTGATTTTTCATTTTGGAACTAGCTGCAATCCACAGAACATATCTGGATATATTTTTTTGTCTGCACTGTACTTACTCTGAGAAAATTTTCAAACAGATGTTTCAAATCTAGCTGCTTTCCTGATTTAAATTCTCCTACAACATTGTGAAGGTATTCCATCAACACAAGTATAGCTTCTTGAGAATCACAAAATGATTTTTCCTTCTGATCACGGAAAACATCAAAATCTTTCAATGTTATGCTGAAAAGAAATAAAAGTGTGATTTAAATGCACATTTTAATATAGCATTATTGTTGGTAAAACAACCTGAATCTCAAGCACCAACTGCTTTAGAAAGTGAAAAAATAACAGGAGAATGTTAGTGTTTTATAATGTATACAACCAAATGAAGTTTGGTAATAATGTTTGGTACTAATATTTGATATTGTGTTTAATAATAACAATGTAAAACAAGAATGGATTGACAGTATTAATCTAAAATAAAAACTTCACTTTCACTTTAAGATATAATCACAAAACAATCTAATTTAAAGTCATTATGATAATGATATACAGTTTTTAATATAGTTGACCTTGAAAACAGGTCAAAATTGTTGATAGGAAGAAAGTTTTATAACATCCTATCCCAAGTATCTACTTGTCCAAGTTCCAAGCAGGTCAAGGTCATTTATATAAACAAGAGGCCAATGGGCCTGTTTTTAAACTAAGAATTCAACACACATGACCAGTATGCCCTTGAAGGTAGGTCAAGGTTATTCAATTGAACAAAATGTTCAGTCAAATCATGCCATGGTCCCAATATCATGACCCTTGGACTCTAGGTTGAGAAGAAGTTGTTTAAAGATTTTAGCCTATTTGACCCCTGTGACCTTGAAAGTAGGTCAAGGTCATTGATTTGAACAAACTTTGTAGCCCTTAATCCTAGAATGCTATTACCTGAATATCAGGATCTTGGCATCATGGTTAATAAGATAATGTAGTTCAAAGATTTTAACAAACTTGACTTGTGACCTTAGAAATAGGTCAAGATGATGATGCTGGAAAAAAGGTTTCATCTCAGGTGAACTTAAAACTGTAATAGCGCTCAAGCCGATGTCTCTTCTGGCTAAATATCAGGACTCATGTTTTTTTGAAACTTAAGAAGATTCTAACATATCTTAGCAATGTGGTCCAGTTCAGATTTGCACTGCTGGTCTGAATAACATTATTCAAATATCATCACTCTTGACCTTATGGATCTTCAGATAATATTGTTTGAAATGTATAGCATATCTGACCCAATTGACCTAGAAGTAGGCAAAGGTCATTTTTATGAGGAAACTTTATATCACGCCTCCCAAGGTACCAACTGACCAATACTCTGGATCTTCCAAAACTGAAAAAAGATTTTACAGATTTTTTCCAATTCTAGACCAAGTCACTGTAACCTTTGATCCTTAGTCAGAATTCAGCAGTAAATGTACACACTACTACATATATATATATATTTATCTCGGTACAACTATGACAGGGAATGTGTACTGTTGGTCTACATACAAATGTACCCAACAATCATTGCTCTATACCTTATGGATATTGAGATAATGTTGTATAACATTTTTGACCTTTGTTACCTTGAAAGCTGGTCAAAATAATTTGATGAGGATTCTTTTTAACATTCCATCCCTCCCTGATATACCTACTGGCCAAATATCACGACCCTCTTTCAGAACTGGACACAAAGACTCTCAATTCTTTCGATGAGAACCTGACAGACTGATGGATGGGTGGATGACAGATGTAGCATCATATTCATGCCATGTGAGCTACTAACCTATTTTCAAACAGTAGTGAATGTGCATGACAAAAGGAAACAATCACATGAAAATTTACCATAACTCTGCAGCCTCCTGAATCCTGCGATACATGTAGCATTCTACATATAACCATGGTGATTCAAACCAACTGGGAGGGGATCCCGTGTTGGCGATTAACTCCTTCAAGTGATCATTCCATACGCATACATCAGAGCGGCCATCTTTGATTGGAACTACAGGTTTGTCAGTTTGAACTTCATTCCGTAGCTTTGAAATACAGCCAGCAAGAGATTTGAGATCTTCGGTTCCTTCCTACATTAACAGAAAATATATTACAGGATAATGGTTAATGTTAATTATTTCCATAGGACAATAAGATGTATCAACTTGCCAGGTTTGTGTAATAAGATACACTTAAAAAAAAAGAAATGATATACATGTACCAAAATCACCTGTATAGTCACACAAAAATTTTTTTAGAATAAATTATTCCTAATAACGTATATTGTACTCGGAAAAATGGCTGAAATGGATGGAGAGGGGGGGGGGGGGTGTGTGTGTGTGTGTGTGTGTGGGGGGGGGGGGGGGGGGGGGGGGGTCAAATGCTTAAATGGATACCAAAAGAAGACCATGGAAAAAAGACTGACAATGGCCAATCTAGTTTGGTTGGAGCAAGAGTTCCAGGTAAGGTCAGGAATAATTTTGGAATTCTTATTTCTATCTTCTCCTTTTCCCACACCTGTATAGATTATTACCTTTACTTAATAAATTAGCAATGTTATTCAAGTTTCCTGCATCCAGACCAGCATTTTCTTATAATAATACATATACTTGTCATCAAGCATTTCAATCAAATATTTGTCATCAAGCATTTCAGTTTTCAATATAAATGTTGGCAAGTATAGATAATTCACCTCAGTCATTATGGTATTAATATCAAACTGATTTTTAGTTCTCATCATATGACCTTTACTGTAGTACAGTGTCTATCCATCTGTACATCAGTCGAGCGGTGTAAATTCAATTCACTTTAACATCTTTTTCTACATAAACAAGAGGCCTATGGCCATGATAATTGGAAAGAGTAAAGGGCATCCAAGTTTGTTCAAATAAATCACCTTGAGTCACTTTTCATGTCAAAGGGGTCAAACGTGTTGAAAAATTTAAGATTTTCTTTGAATAACCAAAACACACAAAATGATCTGAAATATACATGTAGGTAGTGTGGAAGGAAAATATGGAATCCACATAAATGATCTACACCAATAAATTCTCACAACAAAGTCTGTCTTCAAAATGTCTAGAACAATAACCTCTTCGGAGATTTATCAAATATTTATGACTTTGTCTGTTTCTGAAGTTACTGAAAGTAACATTATAGAAAGTGTGACAGGTGAGGTTTACATGTCCATTTGGCCTCCTGATTATCATCTTTAGCATGACAAAACTTAAAAAGTAAAATGTAACATACCTCACCATGTTCTTCTTTAATTTTCCCCTTTAACCTATAAACACTGTCTGCAATCTTGGACAAGATCACAGGTAGTCTATCTTTGATTGTAAGGTATGCGAAAGAACTGAAAATAAATGAACACAAAAATATTAATGAAAGCCTTCAAATTGTAGTTATATGAAACAAGATATCCAAGGGATCTTGCCACCCACCATTGTAGGATATTTATTTGATCCATGTCAGACCAATCCTTTCTATACTTTTCTCATCTTCTAGATCTGTTGTCATCTTAATTGGAATCAAGAGCAGTCTCCATACTATCTTAAAATTTGAAATGCCTGTCTGTCAGTCATTTTGTTTTCCAATCAGTCTCAAAACTGAACATGAAAAATTAGGGAAGAAATTAATAAAGGGAATCTACATATAAATTTAAATTGGAGAAAAACCACACAGATACGTACATTATATATAACTGTATATGGCATTTTCCGCAATATAGTGGTAGCAAGGATTGTTCATGGACGATCAACCACTGTATTTTAATAACCCACCATCTGATAAACTGGACATATATTTTTCATTTGTGTACCGTAAATCCTATGACTTTAATCATGAATATATACATGGGTTGTATATATCAGTTAGTACAAATGAACTAGACACATATAAGAAAGTTCTGTGACTCATGCATGGTTAGGTCCAATACACCTGTGATAGTTTTGTACCCACATTGACATGGTCTTGATTTTAGGACTATGCTATAGAAACTATATATTTTCTGTACATTTTTAGCACAGGGGCCCTGCTTCAGACTTTTGAGTAACATATGTAATATGTTGGAGCGGCTCCTGTATAGTAAAATGGGTTCACAACCACAACGCTATAAATTAAGTATATTCATATATATTCTGAAAACATATAAAAATTGCAGTTATTGATGTAAAAAATCATGCATTGATAACCTTGAGTTTTATAAGGTTTCAAAATGTATATGAATACTTAATTTATTGTATTCCGGTTGTTAATTACAATGTTACTCAAAATTCCGAAACCGAACCCCTGTGATATTTAGGTCGTAATCCAGTAGTCAATCGTGGGTTCTGATGTACTAAAAGTGCATTAGTAGCTGAACATTCATTTCGTCGATTACGAACTCATGTAATATGATTTACCAATTGTAGGCTTATTAAACATATTCTTGAAACCGAGCCCCTGTGGTACTGCTCGTACTGCAGAAGGCTACCTATAAGCATACGTCATCGCCATGATGATCGAGGTGAGATCCGGCTTGATGACACGCATTTTTTTAAAAGTCTTCTCAAATCGAGACATATTTAACAAATAAAAAGAAACGTCTAAAACACATCAATTTGAATTAAATAAGCTGAAATGGTGACATATAAACACACTTTTTATCCTTCGCTGAAAGGGGAGGCGCCTCCGCTGTTCCGCTCATTACTTCGACTAGCCCAGTTTGGGAGTTAACCTGTTCGGCAATTCGACGTATCTCTGACGCTTTTAAATTCTCTACTGTAATCCTTGTAAAACAAACATTCGGTACGCTATGATCAAACACGCCGGCTACTTCCTGTCTTACGATGTAAACAAACCAGCGTTGACTGTTGTGTATAGTTAATGTCCAAAAATGGAATTGACGACAAGGGTATTGCATGACTATCCACAATATATGGAAGAATGTGCAGATATTCTAAATGAAGAATGGCCAAGAAGTAAAGCGGCGAGGTGATGTATTTAACGAGGCATAAGCACACACTATGACACAGCATTAAAGTTCACACTTGACACAGGCTCCTGATACATGTACCCAATTATTACTGTTATACCGGAAGGAAAAAAACATTGGACGCAAAAAATTAAAATGCTTTCACCTACAACAGCTAGTTTGGAGCTAGTTACCCAAGTAATAAACGACACAGAAATACCTATATGCCTACAATATAAAGTCTTTCTGGCTTGATTCCAAGTCAGTGGCATAATATTCATACTGTGACAAACGTTGTTGTCAACATATTTGTAACCCTGGTAAAATACTAGCTGCAATATAACGCTCGGCTAGGGAGATCTTCTCTTTAGCTTGATCGGTTTAGCATAAGACTAGTAAGCCAGAGGTCCCAGGTTCGATCCCTAGCGGAGGCAGTGATTTAAATTAAAATAATCCTGTGCTCTGTTACATTGGAGCCCATGTAGGGACCCGGGAATGATACTCATCGCTGCTTGCGAAAGCATCGCTGTTACCCCTGGAAACTTGAGGACGAGTTCTTTCCTGGAGGGGGAGTATGTAACCCTGGTAAAATACTAGCCGCAATATAACGCTCGGCTAGAGAGATCTTCTCTTTAGCTCGATCGGTTGAGCGTAAGACTAGTAAGCTAGAGGTCCTGGGTTCAATCTCTAGCGGAGGCAGTGATTTAAATTTAAATAATCTTGTGCTCTGTTACATATTAAATTGGACTCAGCCAGTGGCCACGTTTCACGGGACGAATAGTTATATATCGAAATAACGAATCAAAGGCCTGTGTGTTACTTAAAATAATGTGTATTCAGTAAAACATGTATGAGTACAATGTCATAAGCATGGGCGCAATAGGATATGGACAGGCTCAGTCTGCCTGAATAAAGGCAGATGATTTACAAAGAAAACTCTGTGACGACTTGACTTCACACTATTACGCACGTTACGACTTGACTTCACACTGTTACGTTAAAGAACACAAGACATCTCGACTATATAGATTGACATCTCTCTCTCGTGACCAGACATTCCGACCCACACACACGCTAACAATAAACAGGTACCCGAGCCGGTTATCCAGGTGTGACGGCTAAATATAGAACGCCTCACCTAGAGAGCGGCATGCGCACATGTAAACGACAATAAATAAAGGCACTCGTTCACTCACATAAACACACGTATCTATACAGACATACACAGTCTAATAATTACATGTCATACATAATTAAAAGCTAACTACGTGACACTACATATAATATTTGAGAAGGAAATTACAAAAAATGTATTTTTAATGTGGTTTGAGTTTCCTATGACTTGCTTATTTCTGAAAGCGTAAAGCCATTGGTTCAATAGACGAATGGCAGTCAGCGGTTTGATATGTAATTAAAAGGAAGTGATATGTATGACAAATGTGAATCATTGGCTGTGAACAATGGACGGACAATTTCTGATAAATGGTCCTTGATAGCTGTGATAACATAACTGTGGACAACCAACAAACAAATCATGATGCATAGCTTTTGTCCAGAACTAATTTATATGTATATTATCATAGCTAATATTAATCACGTGTGACTGTGTCACATCACATAATTGCCTCCGCTTATGTATTAAATTTTCCAGGCTGAGCTATTAGATAATATGCAGTAGTGTTAACAATTTTTTACATAAATATGACCTTGGCCTACATTTAAGACTTGACATATTGTATTTGGCCATGGGCAGGTACCTGGTAGAGAATTCTAGAAAGTTTCTCAAATGACTTACCTTGAACTAATTGTACCGGTACCTTCATTTGGTCTAGAGCAATGATACTTTTGAATGTTATGTTATAATGTAGATTAGCAGTATGAATATTTTTCTTTCACAACAGTGAGATAAAGGATCAACTGAGTGCTAGCAAAGATTAATATTGGTGAAAATCAACTTCTTAAATCAGTTCATGAATATCCTTAGGCATACAATATTCACCTTATAAGTGCACTATGTGTGTACGGAAACAAATTTCCTTTCAAAATGTGAGTGGAAAAAAGTAACTTTTGTTTTTGCTTTTTTTCATTTACATATCTTTATGTTGAAAAAGAAATCTACAATCTCTGGTTAAAGATTAGTGAAGTATGAAACTTTTTATATGTTTCAATTTGATCCACACCCGTCCTCTTTTCTTGAAAAAAAAGGGCCTATTTACAGTTACAGATGCACTTATTAAGTCAAATATGGTACATATACTTGGTCAATTGGTACTTCAGCTGCTGTGTTATGACATTTCCATAAATAATTGATATGGATAGTCTTTAATCCCTCGAAGCTCATACAATTATATGTTAAAAAATCGATAAAGCATTACCTAAATAGTCTCAAAGTCTACTCAGTTGTCATCACCCCAAACTGTTTATGTTCAATTCAGGCTGCACAGTCTACAAAAGTCAAATGAGAAGTTCCCAGTTTGTCTAGTACTTGTCAACAAAGAGAAAGGAGAAGAACTATTGTTGGGTCACAGCAAACTGTCCATCGTGTATGGAAAGGAGAGCTGTTGTCTTATAGAATCAGGTAAGAATATACATATACATGTTTGTGTATATGTCATTGCTGAATGGTACATTATAAAAAATCCTACATTTGTGCACAAAATACTACAATTGACAAATTAACACAAAAAAACATATTTTCTGTTGCTTGATTTAAATTTATGAAAAATAAAGACCAGAAGTTTACTAACTGATAATATTTGTGTACACATATGAAACTAGAAAATCTTTTCCCTTTAAATGACAGTTTGTGTGAGGAAGAAACTAAGAGGGAAAGGATATGGGAGAGTTATCATGCAAGAGTCAGAAAAATATGCCACAAGGTTTGTAGTGTTCTTTTAAAAAGTATATCTGCTGTATTCATATATTGCATGCAATCTATCTATCACCTATTAGCATCAACCAACATTTTTTTCTGAAGTATTTGAAAAAAACTACTATACTTGTAAATTGTTAATGTTTCAACTTGGTTTGAGTCACCTGTACTTCTCTACATTGTTTTATGTGTCTGTTTGAAGGTGACCTGTATTGATGTGACTGTCGGAAGGTGACCTGTATTGATGTGACTGTCAGAAGATGACCTGTATTCATGTGACTGTCAGAAGATGACCTGTATTGATGTGACTGTCAGAAGGTGACCTGTATTCATGTGACTGCCAGAAGGTGACCTGTATTTATGTGACTGTCGGAAGGTGACCTGTATTCATGTGACTGTCAGAAGGTGACCTGTATTCATGTGACTGTCAGAAGGTGACCTGTATTCATGTGACTTGGAAGGTGACCTGTATTTATGTGACTGGTGGAAGGTGACCTGTATTGATGTGACTGGCGGAAGGTGACTTGTATTTGTGACTGTTGGACGGTGACCTGTATCTATTTCATGTTACTGTTGGACGGTGACCTGAATTTATGTGACTGTTTAAAGGTCATTTTTATTGATGTGACTGTCAGAAGGCTACATGTATTTATGTCATGTGACTGTCAGAAGGTTACATGTATTTATGTCATGTGACTGTTTGAAGGTGACCTGTATTTATGTCATGTGACTGTTTGAAGGTTACATGTATTTATGTCATGTGACTGTTTGAAGGTTACATGTATTTATGTCATGTGACTGTTTGAAGGTGACCTGTATTTATGTCATGTGACTGTAAGAAGGTGACCTGTATTTGTGTGGCTGTTTAAAAGTTATCTGTATTGATGTGACTATTGGAAAGTGACCTGTATTTGTGTGACTTGAAAGGTGACCTGGTTTTAAGCGACTTGGAAGGTGACTGTATTTATACCTTGTTTTACACGATCTTTTACAGTCGGGGCTACCACACCATGTACCTGACTACACATGATAAGCAGGATTTCTATAAACACCTGAACTACACCTTCTGTGAGGCAGTCATCAGCTTTGGTGCTGATCCTAAACTTATACCAGAACATTTAGTAAGGTTCAATGTTTTCTTCTGTTGTTTTATTGAGATCTACAAATGTATTTTGGGAAGGAAGAGTCACACTGTATATAATCTTAATGACTTAGTACTATGCATTTCATATGATAATTTGTGACACTGTTTGGTCATTGGCGAGTCAAAATTCTAAATACATTTGTATGTATGCTATATTGGATGTGACAAACATATATTTTTATGTCTTAATTAATAAAATATAATCTGAATGGCAGCTAAATGTATTTTCTACGTAAATCATATAAACATCTTAGTTTGGTTTGTATTGATCATACTAATGTTAACCAAGGAATGCAATCCTGGTTTAAGATAAATTTAATTACATTTTATCAAAAGAACTGTATACATGTACACATATTTTTAATCATATACCCGGTAATTTATGTTGATGAAAGGATTGGAATATTGATATAAATTTTTCTAGATTTATTGCCAATAACTAAATCAATCTGATAAAAATTCATATACAATTGTATTCAATATGATTATATCATTAAAGAGATGTATATTTTAATCAGATTGATACCTTGACGTGAGGATAATACAGAGGATTGAGACTACTTTGATAAGAACTGGAGGCCATAGTATGATTTTAATATTAGAATATCTCTTTGTAATTCAGATAAAACAGCTGACAGCTGCAACCTTGAGACCTCAGGAAAAGGAGCGGGAATCTTCAGACAAACAGAACAGTATAATTCTACCCCCACCTGCCAAATCAACCCAAGATGGACCCTCCCCAAAATCATCAACTGCTCCACCATGTCCACCTCTTACACACAGCACTGCCCCATTAGCTCCACCCAATCTTACTGTTCCACCACCTCCCCCACCACCACCACAACCCATTTCACAGGACAAAACATCTAATCAGGGAAAACCAGAGATAGTGAAATGGGACCCTAGACACATATCATGGATGAGGAAGGATCTCAGTTGATACAGCAAGGTGCCGATGGCATTTATAGAGCTGTACTGCTGCAGAGTATCGGATATGACCCTTCAAACCACTTTAGTCCTGTGTAAAACTTCAGTCTTATGTAAAGGGAGTTCCAACACTGAGGTATGAGTACACCTGTTGTGTTACAAGTATATTACTGCAGAATTGAACTAAGTTTAACTATATAAATAACATCAGATTCACTGCTGTCCCATTCATGGCATCCCTTTCCTGAAGTCCACTGTCATTCTACATGTATTTATGGAATTAAGATCAGGTTTATAATCAGATTGGTGCAATAATTTAACACTTTATACATCCAAGATTTAACTATCCAGTTTGATAATGCTGAAATACATGTACAGTGGATTATTTCCTGGAAAATGCTATTTTGTTAAGATTTCATAAGTGTTACAAGAAACAATTTGTTCTTGAGATATATTTAACATACCAATCTCAAACTGATCTGATGTCAGAGATCTGTGCATGGTACTGTTCCGAATGACCAGTTCTTAAAACATGTTTCATCGTAAAGCTGAAAGTTCTTTTTGTACTCTAGATATACTCTTTTCTTAACCTAAGTGTGAACAAAGATAAATTGATAGCTTGATATAGAAGTCTCACTTGATTCAAGTCTTGCCTCTGATATTGTGTGAAGATCAGGATTACCTACATGTACAGTATATGGTTTACCAGATACTTAGCATTTATGGATATAAATGTCTGGTAAAAAAGTGATTAAAGGGACATCACGGTAAAAACGTTGTTATTTTCATTGAATGTACGTGTTTTGATCCTTTCCAGTTATGTTTCTGTGCTATCCCAATATTCGCAGTCGATCCTTATGTTCAGCTTGACCACTCGATTTAGTTGAGAATCCCCCTCTAAATTTAGCGTGGAAATCATTTTTAAATCATCACGTGACTGTTTTGAAATCGAGGCATTTTCATTTGTAAACACAAACACAAGATAGTTTACAAGTCGAAATATTCTATCTGGGTTAGTTTGATAACGATATCATAGGGTGGTTTAAATGTTAAATAACACGTTCTGTATATATATTCCGGCACAAATATTTATGTGTATATAAGTGTAAACACTGTACATATAGCATAGTGACAGTAGCGATGTACTGGTTCAGACTGTATAAATATTCCCGAGTTTGTGTAAATATTACCGAGTTTGTTATGGCCTACTATCCATCCTGCAATCAAGAAGAATACGAGCAGCGTCCGTATTACTGCTGTTTTCATGTTTGAACTGTTCCAATCTATTGTACTGTTTCCCCAGTGTAATTCTGGAATTTTCTTTGACCCATTTGGCCATTATTCTCTTTATTGCACAAGCTGTTATCGTTTTCAACTGCAGTCGATTCACGTTGGAAGCCATTTTCGTTTTCATGTGTTTTAATTTGTGCGCATGTATTTTATCGTGCAAGTCACAAAATTTACATATCCAAAGTATCGATCAACGAATTGTGATAACCTTTTTATAATTAATAATTGATATTTTTAATGTACATAATTGTCATCAAATTCGAATGGTTATTGTTCATAAGTTGTTTTTTTTAAAAGATATACCAAATAATATAAAAAATACAAAATAAAAATTGGTTTACCTTGATGTCCCTTTAAAAAGTTCACTGCATTGTATATAGTTTGCAATCATGGGAATTTTCAATATAAATCTGGGAAGATATCAACAAGCTGTATCAACATTGAATTTGTGTGTCCGTGTCAAATTCTACCTGATTGATTGAAATACATACAAGTGTATAACATTTATCAAGGTTAATGTGAAATGTTCAATATTAAATTGGAAGACAAAATATACATGTATTTGACATAGTTTTATTTCATAACAAAACAATAAAATTCTTGTGACAATTACAAATATTTTGCACTCTGTTTATGTTTATTTAAAAATATGTACGGAATGAAGCACACAAAGTGTTCCGATACAATGACAATAAGAAACAAGAACAAAAATTAAACAGTAGATCATTATACACCAAGCCAATAAATACATGTACATGTCTGTTTAGGGAAACACATCAAAAATAGACTAGTTAGATGTAGTTCATTGTTGTCAATGGGACAAATCTAGAATTGACCAGTACTTATCTAAAACTGCTTGTATAAACACTTCACAATCAGTACTATTGGTAATGGAGGTATAACCCTAGTCAACACACACATACTTTTGTTTGGCTGGCCTCATTTATGAATACTCATGATCAGTAAGGGTAATAACTTTTACAATTCAAGACAAACCTTGTCTGGAAAAGATAAACAGCACTAATTACACTGATGCATAATTAACAAGGTTTTTGAAATAGGTAATGCCATATTATGCACCTAGGTAGTAAAAAATGTATATAAATTATTTTTTACTGTGGTATCAATTTTCTTGCTAGTTTACAACACAAACTATAGAACTTGTATTGGAAATCTTATGACCTCCTTTTTGTACAACAAGGACATATTTTAAAACAAAATTAAAGTTTTTTCTTTTAACTAAAACCACATATGCCTATGTATAAGCCACTAACAAACAATTTAACTCTATGTATATCAAAGCCAGTTTAAAATTCCTGAGAAATGAGATCCATGTTAACATACAGATACTCATGGTATATGACTATCACTAATCTTTTGTTGAAGTTTGATCTCCTTCTCCAGTTCATACAAGTGGGGATCCTCCCTGCCTGGTGCTATAGACCTCATGGCCTGAGCGAGATTCAGTACATAGTCAATGTTTTTTCCACTTGGTCCAACAGACAAAATCACTTGTTTGGCAATCTCATCAATTGGTGCAGGTCCCAAGTAATCATCATTTTCCTCGGTGGCTAGGTACAATTCCAGATCAATAGGAGATTCTGGGGTATTTTCAGGGTGGAATTGAACCTTGGCTAGACTGTAGCCTCCCTTCTCTCTGTAGTTTAAGTGCTCTCTGACTTTAATCTCATCCTCCTCAGCAATCTCATATGCCATACCCCAGACTTTTTCCTTCAATCAAAAAATTGTCAGCAATAAGTAAAATGTAAACAAAAGGCACAGAAATCTCATATGCTACATCTTGAAGTACATGTACATGTTCTTTTTCTTTAAAAAAGATGGAACATTTCAAATGATAACAACTAAAGTTTTCAACAAAGTTCCCTAAGACAAGACTTGGAAATATTATTTCCCATATCAACTGGTCCTCCTATAATCTACTGATTATGGTGGCTGACAGTATCTGCTTATGAAATTTAACATCAGGTTTGTTTTAACCTTATGATTTTTATATTGCTTATATAATGGAGGTGTGATGAAAATTTAACTCAGAGTCTCTAGTTATAATATATTTTTCAGTGCTGAAGAGACCAGCCCCTCCTTTTAAATAAATGTTTCGTTATGCTAGCACTTAATCATACAAAATGCAGTGTAAGAACTCTTCGGAAACATTCTTTAAAGTGTCCTCTTTCGCCTATGTTCTCCCTAGGTGTTGACACTTGTATGATCACAGGGACTTGGTACAAATTATATATAATGTATAGACCTTTAGTGGGTTGGTAATTCATGGCATTAGGTGACTACGGTGATGTAGTGACACAACATTTTTTGGTCTAGGGATGCTTCATAACATTTATGCATTGCTAACCTTTTTGCCATAAATTACTGTACTTTACAAAGTGTCATATTATTATCTGAAATGGTGCATTTGCCATTCAGAATTTAAAAAGTACATGCAGCGTAAACATGTATAAAAGATTTCACTTAAATTGACGTCGATCTTTATTGTATGGTCTGAAATTATGTAAGATTTGTAAACACATATACAGTTTATACCATTTTTAAATGAACCTGAAATAAACAATATCCATCAATTCCTTTTTTACTTTATATACAATATACCTTGGACTCATTTGAAGCTTTCACCAGTGTCACCACTCTACCAGGCTGAAAGAGATTGAGTAATATTCTTTAAATTAAGTGTAACCGTGTTGCTTTTCATACAAAATTAAGCCGGTAGTAAGATAATGAGTTCTTTATTCTGGAGAATTTAAGCAGGTATTATACACAGCACATGTTGTACAGAACAGAAACAAGAACGAGAATGAATACAGAAAGGAAAGGAATAACTCTGAAATAAATATATAAAAATATACTAGACACTGAGTGGGATGAACAGTAGAACTTGCACACACACACAATACATAACTAAGGGAGATAACTCGCTATTATAATTCATATACATAATTCCATTTTAGATAGAATTACAAAACTATCACAATAGATATAACCTTTCAGATATTTAAGATTTACAAATTCATTGACTTCAATTAAATAATATCAATGATAACTTCATTCAAAGTCAATGTTTAAGTTATTATTTAAAGCTCTCATCAGACCACACCTGGAGTATGCGGCAAGTGTATGGAACCCATATATTGAGTAGCAGATATCCACCTGATCGAGAGCGTTCAAAGAAGGGTATCAAAACTTATTCCAGGACTCAAAAACCTTACATATGAGGAATGCCTAGAGAGACTAAATCTTCCAACTTTACAACATTGGAGAACTAGAGGGGACATTATCAATGTTTTTAAAATAGTTAAAAAAAACTTTGATTATAGAGTAACTGAGAACTTTTTCCAAATGGACAGTTCTAGCAGGACGAGAGGTCACTCTGAATTTTTTTTAAAGAAATGTTGTAATCTAGAATCAAGAAAGAATTTCTTCAGTAACAGAATAATAGATGTATGGAATAATTTGCCCTAACATATTATAGATGCAGATACTGTATACAACTTTGAAGTAATGCTAGATAAACACTGGAAAGACATTCATTTTAAAGTTTAACATTTCATATATATTGAGGATACATATATTGTTGATATGGATATAGAGGCTTCCAGTCTGCATCCATTGATTATCCTAATAAATCCTAATAAATTATAACATTACAGTTAAATTCATACAGCCTATCATGTATACATCATTAAGGGATTTAAGTTACATAAATGTTACATAACATTAACCATTTATAAATAAAATATATTAATTAAATTCTGTGTGTGGCACAGAGCCATCCAACACAATAATTCCATGTTCTCTGCACAGTTTCAATGCATCTAAAATTATATAGATAACTATTTACTACTTATTCTCTGATTACAAATAGATAAAGATATTTCAAGAATCAAAATAACCATTTTCAAAACTATCAACTTTACACATTTTACCTCTAGCTCTATGACTGAAATTATAGAAATAAGAAAATAACTAATTTTACCAAATACTTCAGAATTATCACTAATCAGTATTATCTAAATTAGCTATACTTAATAACAAGAGATCCCAGAGGGATCTTGGCGCCCACCATTGAATGATCTTCATAGGTTCCATGTCAGATTGATCTTTTCTCTACTTTTCCCTTCATTTTACTAATCTGTGCAAATTGAGACATCCCTCCAGTACTTTTCAAACAAGGGAATCCTAGCTATATAAGAAATTTGAGATTTAACGATAATGGCTGTTTGTTTGCCAGGTTGTTTTCAGGACAGACTGGTCCAAAAATGCAATACAAGGGACCAAGGGGAACCTACTTATTTGAAATTTGAGAAAGATCCCTTTAGTACTTTCTCAGAAAAAGCGATAACAAACTTCAATTGTCAAAATCCAAGATGGCTGCCTGTCGGCCATTATTTTCAGATTGGTCTCAAAATGCAACATGCATAACTAGGCACCAAGGGAAACTTACATATGAAATTTCAGAAAGATCCATTCAGTACTTTCTCAGAAATAGTGATAACAAACTTCAATTGTCAAAATCCAAGATGGCTTCCTGTCGACCATGTTGTTTTCTGATTGGTCTCAAAACGCAATATGCATAACTAGGCACCAAGGGAAACCTACATATGAAATTTCAGAAAGATCCATTCAGTACATTCTGAGAAATAGCGATAACAAACTTCAATTGTCAAAATCCAAGATGGCTGCCTGTCGGCTATGTTGTTTTCCGATTGGTCTCAAAATGCAATATGCATAACTAGGCACCAAGGGGAACATACATATGAAATTTCAGAAAGATCCCTTCAGTACTTTTTGAGAAATAGCGATAACAAACTTCAATTGTCAAAATCCAAGATGGCTGCCTGTCGGCCATGTTGTTTTCTGATTGGTCTCCAAATGCAATATGCATAACTAGGCACCAAGGGAAACATACATATGAAATTTCAGAAAGATCTCTTCATTACTTTCTGAGAAATAGCGATAACAAACTTCAATTGTCAAAATCCAAGATGGCTGCCTCTCGGCCATGTTGTTTTCCGATTGGTCTCAAAATGCAATATGCATAACTAGACACCAAGGGGAACATACATATGAAATTTCAGAAAGATCCCTTCAGTACTTTTTGAGAAATAGCGATAACAATCTTCAATTGTCAAAATCCAAGATGGCTGCCTGTCGGCCATGTTGTTTTCCGATTGGTCTCAAAATGCAATATGCATAACTAGCTATCAAGGGGAACCTACATATGAAATTTCAGAAAGATCCCTTCAGTACTTTTTGAGAAATAGCGATAACAAACTTCAATTGTCAAAATCCAAGATGGCTGCCTGTCGGCCATGTTGTTTTCTGATTGGTCTCAAAATGCAATATGCATAACTAGGCACCAAGGGAAACATACATATGAAATTTCAGAAAGATCCCTTCATTACTTTCTGAGAAATAGCGATAACAAACTTCAATTGTCAAAATCCAAGATGGCTGCCTGTCGGCCATGTTGTTTTCCGATTGGTCTCAAAATGCAATATGCATAACTAGGCACCAAGGGAAACATACATATGAAATTTGAGAAAGATCCCTTCAGTACTTTCTGAGAAATAGCGATAACAAACTTCAATTGTCAAAATCCAAGATGGCTGCCCGTCGGCCATGTTGTTTTCCGATTGGTCTCAAAATGCAATATGCATAACTAGACACCAAGGGGAACCTACATATGAAATTTGAGAAAGATCCCTTCAGTACTTTCTAAGGATTAGCGATAACAAGAATTGTTTACGGACGGAGGGACGGAGGGACGGCCGGACGGACGGAGGGACGGAGGGACGGACGGACGGACGGACGGAGGGACGGACGGACGACGGACCACGGACGCAGGGCGATTTGAATAGCCCACCATCTGATGATGGTGGGCTAAAAATAGTGACCAATAAAACACAAGAAAAGGACATAGACTTTGGACTTGGATCACAGGGTGTAAACTGTAACACAAAATACAGCAAGACATAATACAAAGAACATATATGTAACGCCAATTAACGACCCAATAAACGACAAACACATACACAATACAATCTGGGCACATTTAAACAGACATCTAAACACAAATATCACATTTAATATATACAACGATACAAACTAATAAAATTAGACCCTGTCACAAAAGTTCAGGATGACAAGCGACAGGCCTCCTCTATGTTGTGAGGTAGTCAACAACTACTACAAGGAGACCCTGCTTCAAAGTGACCTACTGTTAACAGGGCAATAAGCCCAACAAACAACAAACTTGAAGAGTAATGGCCTTTTAGAGTTTATTACCTTTGGATGTTGTGAATATGATAACTTGAGTAAATATCAACAGATTTTGATAACATCTTGGACAAGTTTGACAAGGGAATGGTGACTCGATGTAGGTAACCGAATCACAATATTGGTAATTGATGCTGTTCAAAGGGGGATTACTCCGTGATACATATACTATATACAACTGTAACAATACATGTAATGTTTAGTTATTGAGATGTTAACATCATTCATTATAATAATCTACGTTGTTATCGCTAACTATGGCCTGCAGATGTACCCATGGACTAATTATAATACTGCATCTGCTAGTCACACAGTAGATGGGCCTAAAATACGTCACCTTTCCTGGCACACCCCTGTGGTCCGTGCTTCCCTGCCAGAACCTGCGATGGTAACCTTCGATATAGCCCACCAGTTTCCGTTTAAACGGAAAGTCTACCTTCCATATGAGTGAACCGTATCCATACACCCACATCCCGGCAAGTAAACGGCAACAATATCGAGTCAATCTTGGGACATTCCACCTTTTCACCACCGGATGTTGACATCGGTTTGTTGTCGCTTATACACTTGCAAATCTACTTTCATTTTACCGGTAAAATCTACTTACGTCTCGGAATTCAGAGATCTTTCAAACTTGAAAAATGATCACCCTTGTCTACATCTCACAAACGACATAAATGCAGTCATCCCACAGCACTCGGTTATTGCCATCCACGCATAGGTTTGTGCACTAACACATTGGCATGAGAAGTGGACCAATCTATTCATTATTTAGATACTGTATTTAGATAGAGATTTTATACATACATACAGATAGTTTTATTTAAATACAGATATCTCTATTTTGAATATACATGTAGATATATCTCTTTTAATCAAGGATATCTGTAATTTAGATACAGTAGAGACATATATCCCTATATACATGTATATGTCTCTGGAAACAGGCATGCATATTGTATTTTGTCAATGAATACAAATATCTCTAATTTAGATAAAGATATCTGAATTAAATGGGTACCCATCGTACAATAAGTGTTTAGCACGCTAATTAATCAAATATTGGTATGACATTCTATGTAAACACTCATTTGTCAAATAGGGATTGAATGGATTTTCATTCCGGCTATGAATAGCAGTAACTACATTGTATATATCCAGTGGCGCGCGTTAGCGGGGAATGAAATTTAACACCATATATAAAACACACACACATTCTACTTCGAACGGACCACGGACTTAGATATAGTGTTTTCGGACGACCTTAAATGGTAAAACCCACATTTTAAACATCACAAACATCTTTTTAATCAGCGCCCCTGTGCACCCAACTCCAAAACACTCCACGAAATCGTCATTATTGACGGAAGGGAGTTATCATAAGAAGAAGAAGAAAGCTAGATCAGCCCTTTGCTTCCCAAAATAAACCCGAAACGCTGCCCATTGTTTTCCTTTATCACCAACGATTTCATTACAAGGGAAGAGGGATTTGTCACACAGATGCCCGAGGACCCGTGACTACTTACACTTTAGACTAGGCGTGCACAACAATTTAAAGAGTGGCTTTTATGTACAAGACTGTTGAGGGAATGTTACAGCCATATCTCTGAACGAACACCTTACAAAACAACGACCAAAGTAAAGTTTTAAATATAGAAATAACGTTGGCTTTTACGTACATCACGTGTCACAAAAAAAAACACCAAAAAAACAAAACATAAACCCGAAACCTCTTGCAGAACCAACACACAATTGTCATGACTCTGAATACCGGACGCTTTCTTTGGGATACAAACAGTTACATATAGTCTGGAGGAATCATTTAGATAAAATAGTGTGTGTGCTCGAAAATTGGTGGCTTCCAGAGGTGCAATAATGCATCAAAAGACTCTTATCCCCTGCGCACCACAAAAGAAACTACCAATATTTGTATGAATTTGGCTCTTTGCACGAAGTGCGATGCAATTTAACTATTTGTTACCTTGGTTACAGGAAAAATTATATACATGTATATAGAAAACGCAAACCACTCCGTACCAAAAGGCACAACTAGACCGCTAGATCAATACGTGAACCAGGTTTTGTGAAGTTACCTTATTAAAAGTTTAAATGTTTTGGAATTAAGTTTCGGAAACAGTAACATATAGCTGTCAACACTTGTTTCCGTGGTTACAAGATGATAAGAGAAATGCAAACATCCCCATACCAAAAAGCACTGATAGACCACTAGAGCAAAACGGTAGTCGGACAGGCGGAACCCGCTAACACGTTTCGCGGGGATAAACATATGCACATAGGAAAACAAACATTGGAAAGGGAAGAATTATATACGGTCTGAACAGTAGGACACTTCAGTCGACGTGGAAAGAAAGGGATATCAGAGTTTTTTGTGGATGAAGACCTTACAATGGAAGATCTACAAAAACAAGGCAAAACCCCAGACACTCGCCTCCCGATCGCTATTCTTCATAAATTGGTTTCTACATTGTCAAACATATAGACTTGACACACTATGAACAATTGACTATGGAACAAGTTTATGTATTTGTTAACCGTTGATACTTTCTTACGGGTAGGTGAATCGGCTGCTGTTCAGGACAAACACAACCCTTTGAGCCTTGCTGACATTCAGTTTTTTTGACTTTTTTACCTCTGCCCTGTGAGTCGTGTAGAACTCCAATGAGATTAAAAATAACTTTAAATCTTATAAGGGTTATTATCTCACTGATCCGCCGGCATTCTCGTTGAGGAGTCGTTATGATAATACGAACTGCCAAGTGCTTGCACTGTAGCCCTTTGTACAGCTGCGCGGCTCATCCCCAGGTCCGAAATTGATCATTTCGTCTGGTAAGACATTTTCATATGCTTATTTCGTAAAGATAATGAAGCATCCTTTGTAAGTTCCAGTTTATAGCTCTGATTCCTATAGGATTCATAGTTTTAGGATAGGTGCAGCAAGCTCAGCTGCAATGATGGGGTCCACGAATGTGATATACAGGAAATGGGTAGGTGGTATCCAGGTGCATTTAAGCGTTACCCACATATTCTTCAATTTTATCATTTTGGTTTGGTGGATGTATGTCATCTGCATACCTAGTTTTTATTTGTTTGATCCTAATCTTCACAGTAGCCTTTGTGTATGATTAACTATTTGTTACAAGTTGTTCATGTTATTAAGTGCTCAATGGACTTGTATGAGCATACATAGGAATTTTCATTTACGAGGTTATTAGTTGCAACTGATAGGCATGGGAAGATGTAACTCTGCCTTTCTTTTGATGACCAGTCCGACAAGATATACTCGTACATCTGAGGTTGCTACCACTTCAGGATGCGAACATTTCTCCTCGCTTTCACAGTCTCAGACATAGTGTAACACGCTTCTGTGGTTCTGCATTATGATGAATATGCGGTGGACATCATTGGAACAGAGCTGCTGACGCTGAGTGATGCACCTCTGCCACCAACTTCCATAACAAGTAATAATAGATAACATTTTTATGAAAACAAATAATGCAAATTGGATACATGGGATGAGGCATCTCTGTTCTCACTTGTCTGCATCCTTTCTATGTTTGCTTTTGACCTATTTTTGATCTTCATCGGAATATGACACTTTGCATGGGATGACGCATCTCTGCTCCAAAAATATGAGAATTCGTGCATATAATGCACATGTACATATTGTTGTTTATTGCAGTGTTTTATAATATTTGTTGGCTACACTAATTTCGTCTGATTGTTCCCAGTCATACTGCGGCGGGTGGGGGATGAAGTCATTTTTCTCGTCGAACAAGGGGACAACAGAATAAATGTTGGCAGAATTAACAAGATACTTTTGTTTTTCATTCTACACGATTAAAAAAATTGAACAAACAATAAATAATGTCATGTAAATAGAGGTTACAAAATTAGTGGTTGCTGTATATGGAAAATCTTTCACGCGAGTAGTATTTTTCAAAGTACACAACGAGCTTCTCATTGAAGTGAATAAAATCTTGAGTAAATAAATAAGAAATAGAAAACCTCTTGCATTTTCTACTCAATGTCAATATTTGGCAATAAAAGTGGCATAGCCTTGGTAGAAAATGATCATAAAATTCCGTAACACGAACTCGTTCGAGCTATTGTGGTATAGAATATTTGAAGCAAGTTTCATATATATATATCTGTTGATAAATAGAGCTAAGAGAGTGCTAACAAAGAATTCTTAATGAATGAGCTTTACCTGAACAAAAAATATAAAATGTCGTTATGCCAATGGTTGAAACACGAACTAAAAACCGTAATCAATGTTAAACTTAATTGCTTGTAGTTGTATTTAGAGAATCTTCGAGAAAAAGAATAAAAAATAGAAAACTTCTTGCATTTTCTTCACATTGCCCATATTTGGCAATGAAAGGGGCATAACTCTGCTAAAAATAGTCGCGAAATTCTGTAATACGAACTCGCTTGAGCTTTTGTGCAATATAATATATTCTTAGCAAGTTTCATAAAAATCAGTTGATAAATATAGGCTAGAGAGCACTAACAAGAAAAAGTTAACGGACGGACGTACGGACTGCGCAGGGTATACCATAATACGACCCGTCGATGGCGGGCGTATACAAAAGTAGTCCCGGTTATATCTCACCGTGCCAGCCAATAGGAACTCGTTTACAGCTTATTACACATGTCGTATAAAGTGTTTATTTATACAACAGTTGCAATGATTAATTGGTGCATTGTGAGTTGAATAACACCCACCTTTTGTTGTAGAAACTTAGGTTTAGCTAGCCCGAGTTCCCTCTGGCCCTGACACAGACATGGTGTCAGGGCCAGAGGAAACTCGGGCTAATGTTTAGCCAGCAAACCTTCATGTTTTAATTTCACTGTTTTTAACATGCATCAATGAAACGATATCACAAGGAAATAAAATGCTATGCATTATTTATTGTCATCACCGACATCCTTTACAATTGTATCTTTATATGGAGTCTGTGGAATAGGCAGAGGTAGAATCATTGTTATTAACCAGTATCTTCCGAAAACATCCAGGAAATTATCAATCTTTGATTTAGAAACTGTTCCACCTCCAATCGACGTGGCTTCATGTGTAGTCTGTCCCGCCATAGTGATTTGTAACTGCCAAAACCACAAGCCGGCGGCTATGAGTCCTGCCGTTAGACAAGCATACATGAGAAACAAAAGGAATATATAACCCAGCTCAACTTGAACATTCGTGGCTATTTTTCCAACCATGTCAATCAACAGGAATATAAATGTCTGTGGACCATGGAATGTGACATTATATAACTTTTTTAAGTGTACCACAATCATAATCATTCCATAGAACGTGCCGACCATCATGTAGAAGCAGTACATAACGAAGAACTTCTGGTTGAAGTAGCCGACGCACACAGTCATAAAGAAACAGTGGTGATCGCGCTTTAGGATGCAAGTCTGACACAACACACAGTGATGTGACCTGGGAGGAGGAACTATGTGACAAATCTCACAATACTTCTGGTCGTTGTCCGCATTTTTACCTCCTCCGTCATTTTTCTTGCCTTTACTCTTTGTCTCACTTGTTTTCCTTTTCCTTGCCATGCTAGATCCATTTTCCACCAACCGACCCTTCTTATCAGTATGTTTAACAGTGTGCTTTAGTTGACAACCTTTGTCGTTACATGGACTGTCAGGCTTAGCTAAGCTGTTAACTGCACTCACTTTCATGCTATTTCCGGATTTTACCGCACGTTTGATACTTGTATCAGTGAAGACACACAGAACGAAGTTACCTACAGCATTGATAAAAGTAAACAAGACGAACAGTCTGTGTTGGCGTAATCGGCCTCTGTCACCCACATACAAGTCCGGTAGTATTTCTGACCAACATACCACAGTAACGACAAGGGTCATTAATGTAAAGTAGAAACATAAGAACAAGTTTCCAACTGCCATCAACCGAATCCTGAAAGTGTAACAACACAGACTGGCTACACTCTGTCCGGACTCGGGAACACAAGGTTGTGTTAGTATACTAAGTATCTGGACTGTTGTATTTGACTTATACGACTGGCGATCAGTAATCCGATAAGTAGATCAACATTAGCGGTATAAAATGTGTATTTGTTTGAACATATGCAGTGACACACAGTTGATGTTTACAGGTAAACCTATATTGCTTATATTGCCTACACAGGTAAAACACCCCGGCAGATCAATAATGTAAATTCCCAGTATTGATAAACAAGTCTTACCGAGGCAACGACATGCCTTGCTGGTACGATTTATTATCGTATAATTTCCGTTGAACAGAAAGCGAACTTTTATTCCTTCGAATATTGTAATTTAACATTTTGGCTTGACAGGAGTAAGTCGATAACCATCCACGGCGTTGGTCAGCATTTTGTCGAATAAGAACTCTCCAATCCTAAAGTGATTTTACAATGCGTTCGAAATGTCTGGGTTTAAAAACAAGAGGCCCATGGGCCTTAACGGTCACCTGAGATTTGAAATATTTCAGTTAATTTAATTTACCTTTTTTGGCCACACCCATCAGCCCAGCCCCTAGGGGTCAGTCAGGGCCAGCATGTGCATGCCATCAAATTGTCATCCCATGCTGATAATGTTAACCAAGTTAGAATGAATTCCAATCAAAATCAAACAAATTAGAGTCAAAAATGTGATTTCCCTATATAAACTATAGTACATTTTACCCCCTCCCCAGGGGCAAACTTGAGACCCCAGGGTTATGAAATTCACAATTTTGGTAAAGTACCTTAAGACCCTTCCATCCATGAAGAGTATTTGATTTCATCATATCTCATTCTGAGAGAAGAGAAGATTTTTGAAATTTCAGTCAATTTGACCCTTTTTAGCCCCGCCCATCAGCCCCTGGGGGTCAGTCAGGGCCAACATGTACATGCCATCAAACTGTCATCCAATGCTGATAATGTTAACCAAGTTAGAATGAATTCCAATTGAAATAAAACAAATTATAGTCAAAAATGTGATTTCCCTAAATAAACTATAGTAAAGTTTACCTCCTCCCCAGGGGCAAACGTGAGACCCCAGGGTCATAAAATTCACAATTTCAGTAAAGCACCTTAAGGCCCTTTTTATTTATGAAGATTATTTGATTCCATCATATCTGAGAGTAGAGAAGAAGATTTTTGAAATTTCAGTCAATTTGACCCTTTTAGCCCCGCCCATTAGCCCCTGGGGGTCAGTCAGGGCCAACATGTGCATGCCATCAAACTGTCATCCAATGCTGATAATGTTAACCAAGTTAGAATGAATTCCAATTGAAATCAAACAAATTATAGTCAAAAATGTGATTTCCCTATATAAACTATAGTAAAGTTTACCCCCTCCCCAGGGGCAAATGTGAGACCCCTGGGTCATGAAATTCACAATTTTGTTAAAGCACTTTAAGACCCTTCCATCTATGAAGAGTATTTGATTCCACCATATCTGAGAGTAGAGAAGAAGATTTTTGAAATTTCAGTCAATTTGACCCTTTTTAGCCCCGCCCATTAGCCCCTGGGGGTCAGTCAGGGCCAACATGCGCATGCCATCAAACTGTCATCCAATGCTGATAATGTTAACCAAGTTAGAATGAATTCCAATTGAAATCAAACAAATTATAGTCAAAAATGTGATTTCCCTAAATAAACTATAGTAAAGTTTACCTCCTCCCCAGGGGCAAACGTGAGACCCCAGGGTCATAAAATTCACAATTTCAGTAAAGCACCTTAAGACCCTTTTTAGTTATGAAGATTATTTGATTCCATCATATTAGAGTAGAGAAGAAGATTTTTGAAATTTCAGTCAATTTGACCCTTTTTAGCCCCGCCCATCAGCCCCTGGGGGTCAGTCAGGGCCAACATGTGTATGCCATCAAACTGTCATCCAATGCTGATAATGTTAACCAAGTTAGAATGAATTCCAATTGAAATCAAACAAATTATAGTCAAAAATGTGATTTCCCTATATAAACTATAGTAAAGTTTACCCCCTCCCCAGGGGCAAATGTGAGACCCCTGGGTCATGAAATTCACAATTTTGTTAAAGCACTTTAAGACCCTTCCATCTATGAAGAGTATTTGATTCCACCATATCTGAGAGTAGAGAAGAAGATTTTTGAAATTTCAGTCAATTTGACCCTTTTTAGCCCCGCCCATTAGCCCCTGGGGGTCAGTCAGGGCCAACATGTGCATGCCATCAAACTGTCATCCAATGCTGATAATGTTAACCAAGTTAGAATGAATTCCAATTGAAATCAAACAAATTATAGTCAAAAATGTGATTTCCCTATATAAACTATAGTAAAGTTTACCCCCTCCCCAGGGGCAAACGTGAGACCCCTGGGTCATGAAATTCACAATTTTGGTAAAGCACCTTAAGACCCTTCCATCTATGAAGAGTATTTGATTCCACCATATCTGAGAGTAGAGAAGAAGATTTTTGAAGTTTTAGTCAATTTGACCCATTTTAGCCCCGCCCCTCAGGCCCCTGGGGGGTGGGGACCATATAATTCACAATTTTGGTTGACCTTTAGCCATAGAAGCTTCCAGCCAAATTTCATTGAATTTGGTTCAGGGGTTTTGGAGAAGAAGTCGAAAATGTAAATTGTTTACGGACGGACGACGGACGACGCACGACGACGGACAAAAGGGGATTAGAATAGGTCACATGAGACTTTGTCTCAGGTGACCTAAAAACTTACTTACGATTTTGGGTAGCATATTCGTGTGTTAAATTTAACTGGAACATACTTGAATTCACCGTGGGTTTGTGAACCCGGATGTGATGTACAATTTAGTCGTAATCTGCCCATGTTTCAATGTAATTAAAGATCCAAGTGATAGGCTGACGTGACAGAGACGTGGTCTACATTTTTTTCTTTATACAACACTTTTTTGGATTTTTTAAGTGTCCACATTACACTATCTTAATCATGATGTACACTTACTATAACATCATGACTGAATCGTTCACTTTGGTGATGCGGATGGCAATAAGTTTTGACGAAGACTTAGTTTAATAATGGGTCGAAACTTCAATAAAACGTTGATAAGGTTTTTTTGTGAATTTTTGGCATATAATGTAAAGGAACACTACATCATTTAATGTGGTCTTGGCATCGAGATTGAATTTTATATTTTAAGCTAGTAAATATTTTGTGATGATGGATTTATTCGACTCCAACAGCATATTCCGAAGTGTCAAAACTTTAGTGCCTCAATGGGGCCGCGGTGGCCGAGTGGTTAAGGTGTCCCGACACTTTATCACTAGCCCTCCACCTCTGGGTTGCGAGTTCGAAACCTACGTGGGGCAGTTGCCAGGTACTGACCGAAGGCCGGTGGTTTTTCTCCGGGTACTCCGGCTTTCCTCCACCTCCAAACCTGGCACGTCCTTAAATGACCCTGGCTGTTAATAGGACGTTAAACAAAAACAAACACAAACATTAGTGCCTCAATAGCCGTTGGATCCTTGGTTTTTACTGCAAGTTTCTCTCATAATCAAAGACAACATCAGCTTTTTTTTAATCATGTTAAGTAAAAACATAAACGCAGTACATCTGAAATGATCTTACAATGGATACCTTTCTAAGCAAATTGAGAGTTACGTCAGTGGAGTCAAAATTAATGAGACTACAGCATACATCTCGATATTCAGAAAACTGTCAGTACACTGTAATCACATGAACTAAAACGTGACAAGAAAGTTAAAATGGACCTCGAGGATTGAAAATCAACTAGCAGTCCCCACCTGCAGTCCCAAAGAATTGTACCAAAGACACACAATACATTAGGATAAAATGTGGTTTATTTCATTAAAGAATAATCAAGAACATTGTTTACAATGTTATTTCAAAAGTGGGTTTCGAAGTGTACACTATGTGAACACAATAATTTTGTTACGTGTACGCTATTTTTTACTATCGTTAACTAAAGCATCTTATCTAACACACTGTCAATTTATAACTGTGGAGAAAACGATATATATCAGTAACATCAGAAAGAAGAGGTACATGAATGTCAGTAAGAAGAGATATATAAAGGTCAGTAAAAAGATACATAAGTGTCAGTAAGATGAGATACATAAAGGTTAGTAAGAAAAGATACATAAAGGTCAGTAAGAAGAGATACATACATGGGAGAGTATGCCAGTCCAAGAGATTATGTGTTCTATAACCAGTCATGGAGAGTGTGTGTTCTGTAACCAGTCATGGAGAGTGTGTGTGTTCTGTAACCAGTCATGGAGAGTGTGTGTGTTCTGTAACCAGTCATGGAGAGTGTGTGTGTTCTATAACCAGTCATGGAGTGTGTGTGTGTGTTCTGTAACCAGTCATGGAGAGTGTGTGTTCTGTAACCAGCCCGGGAGAGTGTTCGTTCTATAACCAGTCAGGAGAGTATGTGTTGTATAACAAGTCCGAGAGAGTATGTGTTCTAAACCAAGTCCGAGAGAGTATGTGTTCTAAACCAAGTCCGAGAGAGTATGTGTTCTATAACAAGTCCGAGAGAGTATGTGTTCTATAACAAGTCCGAGAGTATGTGTTCTGTAACCAGCTCGGGAGAGTGTGTGTTCTATAATCAGCCCGGGAGAGTGTGCGTTCCCTTTACCAGTTCGGGAGAGTATGCGTTCTTTAACCAGATCGGCAGAGTGTGTGTTCTCTCACCAGCCCGGGAGAGTGTGTGTTCCTTCACCAGCCTGGAAGAGTATGTGTTCCCTCACCAGCCTGGGAGAGTATGTGTTCCCTTTCCAGCCTGGGAGAGTATGTGTTCCCTCACCAGCCTGGGAGAGTTTGTGTTCCCTCACCAGCCCGGGAGAGTATGTGTTTCCTTACCAGCCCAGGAGAGTATGCGTTTTCTTACCAGCCCGGGAGAGTATGCGTTCCCTTACCAGCCAAGGAGAGTATGCGTTTCCTTACCAGCCCGGGAGAGTATGCGTTTCCTTACTAGCCCGGGAGGGTATGCGTCTGCTCTCTTAATAATTTTAAAATTACGCATTGGTAAGAACGTTATGCTATGATAATAATGCAGATTATTAAACAAGTTTAGTTTATTAGTGACATGAAATAGGCCCAGTTTAACGGACCAGATGTAATACTAATACTATATAACATGAAATATTGTGTGTACTTTCTTTCGTAATATTGGAGTTTACAAAACAATTTCCATTATAATCTTAGTTAACAATAATGTAACAATAAACATACACAAAATATTCGTTGTTGCATAGCAACCAAGAAAACAATTAAAGTTTAGACACAAAATGAATGGTCCATGTTATACTGTAAAGAAAACAAATAATACATATAATTGACAAAATTACCCACGCAAATATAGTCTCGGGTGATTGAGAAAAGTCACGATATTGTTCATTTCCTGCTGCAGTACGTCTTTATCCTTGCTGGAGAGCAGATTAACCCCGGTATGGAAGTACAGTGGAAGATTTCCCCTCTGGAGATAACCCAGCAGACGATACGTCATTGACTCCACACGGGTCGCCAATAGTTCCTGCTGCCATTCGGTATCTAATGGGTGATACTCACACTCCCAGAACAGCACGTTCTTCAGGTGGTATGATGTTAGACCTTTTCTGGCATTATGATTGCACCATGTTTTTTCTTTTAAAGTCTTCAGAATACGAAGGCATTTCCTCCTGCATGTCCCGTTTTCGTCGATGCTTTCCAGAAGCTCCTTTTCACATGCAGCAAAAGACAATGTCCAATAAAATGGCGCCTTGGCTACAACATGTATCCCGATATCCTTGATACAGGAAATCTTTTGATCTGACGGCCATTCTCGGTCTTGTATTGGCATTGGCCAATTGAATTCATTTTTAAATTCCACACTTGCTTCAATCATGGGGCACAAATCAATGCTGATTGGATAGCTAATATTCGGAAATGTTATGGAAAGTGTTATTGCTGGGGAATCAGACATACGATCTGCCGTGACACGGTTTCTCATCTTCGGCTGGTTCACCGCCTCGGCTATAAGAGCCTTGAATCTTCTCTTAACTTTGATCGGCACTATATCGTTATTAAACGTCATGCTCGCTCCACCATCGTTAAGTCTTTCGGAATCCCACCTTGCTACTAGACTGCCATATTCAATGAAACATTGGCCAGCAGGAGGGTTTGGTAGAGCAATCGCCGTGCTCTCTATATTTTTCTTAGATTTATCAAAGTCATAGTTTCTTGGACAAAATTTGTTTGACCAATACAGTTTCCCTACATCGACGATTACACTGAAATCAAACTCGTCTGGCCTCTCTACTTTGAGATGTGTGTGGTAGCTCCCAACCTTCACTGTTGGGATCAGAAATCGGCTGTCTCTCTGATTAACATACCTTAGTAACTCGTCCACCAGTGGTAACACCTCTTTAGTAACCCTCTTTGTTTCGTCACGTCTCATTTTCACATTATTCTCATAAAAATGGTTCAGAATTGTGTTATCCATTGCTATTTAGTAACGTTCATACAATCTGCCGAGGTATACCTTCACAATTCGGGAACAGACCGGTTGAATGTGAGTAGCAAGCACTGCGATAGCTAGGCCTATTGATATCCCGGGATTTCCGTCTAATTATAGAGCTGACAACTAAAGTGTATCTATTTTTAGCTCTTCTCTGCTTTCCAGAAACATGCAAGTACACTTTGTACATTGATTCAGTCAAAGTTTTTAATATAGACTGTCATCCGTAGGAGGTGTAGAAGTACGGAATGGTATCAATCTGTTAACAACGTGTTAAACCGTTGAATACAGTGGTAAAGTCCCGTTCTGATCGTTTATATAGATATCCTCCTCCCTGTTGAGGTCCCTGTTACAAAAGTATCGAGTTCCGAGAAAATCAAGCGGTTACTTTCATTTTCGCTTTTGGTAAATTCCAAACGAACGCTTACTATCTGGTCAATTATTACGTAGTAAACATATTAAACACGAAATAAACCCTTTCTTGTTATTATTACCTGGTTAAACACGAGTTAAACCCCGTCGCGTCAAGTGATTATTACTTGGTTAAACACGAGGTTACATTGTTTGTGATTATGATATCAAAATAGTAAATTGTTCACAAAATATACCAACCCATATTGTCACGAAGACAATATATATATATAACTCAACTTTACCGAAACGTAGCTAAATTAGATCTATTGATAGTTTGACCAAGCTAACCTGCAAAATGTACACAATTCATGTATAATTGGTATGATTTCATAAGTTTATACAAACCAAACGATCAAAATTGCACATAGAAAATCGCAAACATAAAAAAATGTAAACATGAACGGATTAGTAAGTTTCTATTTATAGGACTTCACCTGTATATAGATTTGGAGTTCCGAGTAAATCCGGTGGTTTTATTTTCGATTTATGCTAGAATACTCATGGAAGAGATACCATCCATAAGCATTTATTGATTTAAGCAGAAAACCAATTCTGCAATAAATTACAGGGATGAATTATTTGCATCAAAATTGACAAATTTTTTTGCTATTTAAACTCATTTTCGGTTTTCATTTGTCATTACACAGACGCCTGCTTCTGATTTGTATTTAAAGAATTAAGAAGAAAAAGTATTAGGAGTTTTTGTTATTTTTCAAAAAATACTAACTAAAAGCAGACGCCTGTGGCCATTAGCTCTAACTAGGTCACGGGCCCATTACACATTAGTCCGATACTCACAATTCACCATACCGCGTTCAATATAATTGTGATTTTGGTCAAATTCATTTCGCTTAAATCATAAAAAGAAATTGAATAAAACACATATTACCAATTAAATAAAACGGATATTACCAACAAGATAAAACACATATTATGAATTAGATAAACACATACAATGTATTACCAATTAAATAATACACATATCATCAATTAGATAAAACACATATTTCCAATTAAATAAGTACATATAATCAATTAGGTAAAACACATGCATGTATTACCAATTAAAACCGCCAAGTAAATAGTTCTCATTGAATACTATTTTCTTTAGAAAGAGAGACAATCACTCACCTATTATGAGAATGCACTGAAGTGTACAACTTTTTATCAAATTTTGAAAATCTCTAAGGACATTATTGTCATTCCGTTTTCAATCAATAAAGAAATACAATGTTTTTTGGACTGATTAATCAAACTGCATTATATAATAGGATTGATAAATTGATAACGAATTTTTTGTCTGTACTAAGCGTTACATCTACACCAAATGGTATGCCTTTAGTTAATTGCATTAAAGATTGCTATACGGTTCTGAATATATTGCATATTGCAGAATCGGATAAAATCAGTTGAACTTGTCTAACCCTGACAGTTATGCATCTCACAGTATGTCTACACGTATATTATCCTCCCTTTTATACCTATTATGTTATACTTTCTAATTCTGTCGTCTTCACTTTCGATTTTCAGTAACTTGATTTAAATAGGACCATATATGGAACTCATTTTCCATATTTTAGTTATTTTTTCATGTAAAAACGATACATACAGGCTTGACTATGCCTGTTCGTTAAAATGCTCGTTCCCTTCTCCTGTTTTTCTCCATTCAGACATCTTCATCAATGCCTCTATCTATTTCTTCTTTCTTTGTTTTATTTTTCCTTTTCTATTTCCTCTTTTCTACTTTCCTTTTCTCTCACTAAAAAATGAGAGAGAAAATATGAATTTCGTGGTGTATGGATAAAAATCATTTTGTATATTGACACAAATATATTATTTTGTCATTGTTTAAAACTGTTGAAAAAAAATAATAATAAAACATATTATCAATCAAATTAAAAACATTACCAATTAAATAAAACCTATTACCAGCAAAATAAAACACATATTACCAATTAAATAAAACACATATTACCAATTAAATAAAACACATATAACCAATTAAATAAAACACATATTTCCTAATAGATAAGACACATGGGTGTGTGATTAAGTATATGTATTGTAAGGCTGTTAGAGTTATACTACTACATACCACTTTCGGTACCCAGTAACTATTACTTACAGTTACAATACTTGATCTGCTTAAATGATATTCTACAAACGGTAAAATGGAAGACTTGTCCAGAACCCGTTGAGAAATTTAGCAACATTGTTTTAAGACATTTAAGACGGATTGGTACTAAACATTCTGTTACATTTTGTATGTATTGATGGAAAGACACAAAACAAAAGAGCACATGTTCCAAAACACGCTGCATTAAAAAACTCAACAAAGGGAAACCGAATGTTGTTATGGCCAGAATTACTCAGAACGGCTGTGCGACAAATGTCACGTGACTGCTTCGTGTCAAGGTTTGTTTTCAATGTTCTAGAAGCATGAGGTAAGATTTGAAAAATACATCGGAGTTTCCAGTCCAAAATAAGCCATTCACGTGATAACTGATAATGATAAACAAGGAAGCTTTATCACACTGTTATGCAATAGATTGTATATTTAGTGTAGGCAAAATCATGAGTTGTGACTTTAAAATAGAATGTAAGAACGGAAATGCGCCAGTCTTACATAGACATTGCCTGTGTATGTTGGTATAGAGTTATATACAACTGAAAAATGGATAACTATGCCCTCAACTGTTACTGTGATGAAAAGGTGTTGATGAAGAGAAACGAAACAAAAAGGAATGTCAAGGAAGTGCTTCCTCTTGTCAATGAGATATTGAGATACGTAAATGAACGAGACAAACGTTTTCTGATACAACCACTGAGGATGGGCAGTTATGATACGCACCTGAAGGTGGAGAGGGCAGACGAATTTTGAATATACATGTAGATATATCTCTTTTAATCAAGGATATCTGTAATTTAGATACAGTAGAGACATATATCCCTATATACATGTATATGTCTCTGGAAACAGGCATGCATATTGTATTTTGTCAATGAATACAAATATCTCTAATTTAGATAAAGATATCTGAATTAAATGGGTACCCATCGTACAATAAGTGTTTAGCACGCTAATTAATCAAATATTGGTATGACATTCTATGTAAACACACTCATTTGTCAAATAGGGATTGAATGGATTTTCATTCCGGCTATGAATAGCAGTAACTACATTGTATATATCCAGTGGCGCGCGTTAGCGGGGAATGAAATTTAACACCATATATAAAACACACACACATTCTACTTCGAACGGACCACGGACTTAGATATAGTGTTTTCGGACGACCTTAAATGGTAAAACCCACATTTTAAACATCACAAACATCTTTTTAATCAGCGCCCCTGTGCACCCAACTCCAAAACACTCCACGAAATCGTCATTATTGACGGAAGGGAGTTATCATAAGAAGAAGAAGAAAGCTAGATCAGCCCTTTGCTTCCCAAAATAAACCCGAAACGCTGCCCATTGTTTTCCTTTATCACCAACGATTTCATTACAAGGGAAGAGGGATTTGTCACACAGATGCCCGAGGACCCGTGACTACTTACACTTTAGACTAGGCGTGCACAACAATTTAAAGAGTGGCTTTTATGTACAAGACTGTTGAGGGAATGTTACAGCCATATCTCTGAACGAACACCTTACAAAACAACGACCAAAGTAAAGTTTTAAATATAGAAATAACGTTGGCTTTTACGTACATCACGTGTCACAAAAAAAACACCAAAAAAACAAAACATAAACCCGAAACCTCTTGCAGAACCAACACACAATTGTCATGACTCTGAATACCGGACGCTTTCTTTGGGATACAAACAGTTACATATAGTCTGGAGGAATCATTTAGATAAAATAGTGTGTGTGCTCGAAAATTGGTGGCTTCCAGAGGTGCAATAATGCATCAAAAGACTCTTATCCCCTGTGCACCACAAAAGAAACTACCAATATTTGTATGAATTTGGCTCTTTGCACGAAGTGCGATGCAATTTAACTATTTGTTACCTTGGTTACAGGAAAAATTATATACATGTATATAGAAAACGCAAACCACTCCGTACCAAAAGGCACAACTAGACCGCTAGATCAATACGTGAACCAGGTTTTGTGAAGTTACCTTATTAAAAGTTTAAATGTTTTGGAATTAAGTTTCGGAAACAGTAACATATAGCTGTCAACACTTGTTTCCGTGGTTACAAGATGATAAGAGAAATGCAAACATCCCCATACCAAAAAGCACTGATAGACCACTAGAGCAAAACGGTAGTCGGACAGGCGGAACCCGCTAACACGTTTCGCGGGGATAAACATATGCACATAGGAAAACAAACATTGGAAAGGGAAGAATTATATACGGTCTGAACAGTAGGACACTTCAGTCGACGTGGAAAGAAAGGGATATCAGAGTTTTTGTGGATGAAGACCTTACAATGGAAGATCTACAAAAACAAGGCAAAACCCCAGACACTCGCCTCCCGATCGCTATTCTTCATAAATTGGTTTCTACATTGTCAAACATATAGACTTGACACACTATGAACAATTGACTATGGAACAAGTTTATGTATTTGTTAACCGTTGATACTTTCTTACGGGTAGGTGAATCGGCTGCTGTTCAGGACAAACACAACCCTTTGAGCCTTGCTGACATTCAGTTTTTTTGACTTTTTTACCTCTGCCCTGTGAGTCGTGTAGAACTCCAATGAGATTAAAAATAACTTTAAATCTTATAAGGGTTATTATCTCACTGATCCGCCGGCATTCTCGTTGAGGAGTCGTTATGATAATACGAACTGCCAAGTGCTTGCACTGTAGCCCTTTGTACAGCTGCGCGGCTCATCCCCAGGTCCGAAATTGATCATTTCGTCTGGTAAGACATTTTCATATGCTTATTTCGTAAAGATAATGAAGCATCCTTTGTAAGTTCCAGTTTATAGCTCTGATTCCTATAGGATTCATAGTTTTAGGATAGGTGCAGCAAGCTCAGCTGCAATGATGGGGTCCACGAATGTGATATACAGGAAATGGGTAGGTGGTATCCAGGTGCATTTAAGCGTTACCCACATATTCTTCAATTTTATCATTTTGGTTTGGTGGATGTATGTCATCTGCATACCTAGTTTTTATTTGTTTGATCCTAATCTTCACAGTAGCCTTTGTGTATGATTAACTATTTGTTACAAGTTGTTCATGTTATTAAGTGCTCAATGGACTTGTATGAGCATACATAGGAATTTTCATTTACGAGGTTATTAGTTGCAACTGATAGGCATGGGAAGATGTAACTCTGCCTTTCTTTTGATGACCAGTCCGACAAGATATACTCGTACATCTGAGGTTGCTACCACTTCAGGATGCGAACATTTCTCCTCGCTTTCACAGTCTCAGACATAGTGTAACACGCTTCTGTGGTTCTGCATTATGATGAATATGCGGTGGACATCATTGGAACAGAGCTGCTGACGCTGAGTGATGCACCTCTGCCCCAACTTCCATAACAAGTAATAATAGATAACATTTTTATGAAAACAAATAATGCAAATTGGATACATGGGATGAGGCATCTCTGTTCTCACTTGTCTGCATCCTTTCTATGTTTGCTTTTAACCTATTTTTGATCTTCATCGGAATATGACACTTTGCATGGGATGACGCATCTCTGCTCCAAAAATATGAGAATTCGTGCATATAATGCACATGTACATATTGTTGTTTATTGCAGTGTTTTATAATATTTGTTGGCTACACTAATTTCGTCTGATTGTTCCCAGTCATACTGCGGCGGGTGGGGGATGAAGTCATTTTTCTCGTCGAGCAAGGGGACAACAGAATAAATGTTGGCAGAATTAACAAGATACTTTTGTTTTTCATTCTACACGATTAAAAAAATTGAACAAACAATAAATAATGTCATGTAAATAGAGGTTACAAAATTAGTGGTTGCTGTATATGGAAAATCTTTCACGCGAGTTAGTTATTTTTCAAAAGTTACAACAACGAGCTTCTCATTGAAGTGAATAAAATCTTGAGTAAATAAATAAGAAATAGAAAACCTCTTGCATTTTCTACTCAATGTCAATATTTGGCAATAAAAGTGGCATAGCCTTGGTAGAAAATGATCATAAAATTCCGTAACACGAACTCGTTCGAGCTATTGTGGTATAGAATATTTGAAGCAAGTTTCATATATATATATCTGTTGATAAATAGAGCTAAGAGAGTGCTAACAAAGAATTCTTAATGAATGAGCTTTACCTGAACAAAAAATATAAAATGTCGTTATGCCAATGGTTGAAACACGAACTAAAAACCGTAATCAATGTTAAACTTAATTGCTTGTAGTTGTATTTAGAGAATCTTCGAGAAAAAGAATAAAAAATAGAAAACTTCTTGCATTTTCTTCACATTGCCCATATTTGGCAATGAAAGGGGCATAACTCTGCTAAAAATAGTCGCGAAATTCTGTAATACGAACTCGCTTGAGCTATTGTGCAATATAATATATTCTTAGCAAGTTTCATAAAAATCAGTTGATAAATATAGGCTAGAGAGCACTAACAAGAAAAAGTTAACGGACGGACGTACGGACTGCGCAGGGTATACCATAATACGACCCGTCGATGGCGGGCGTATACAAAAGTAGTCCCGGTTATATCTCACCGTGCCAGCCAATCGGAACTCGTTTACAGCTTATTACACATGTCGTATAAAGTGTTTATTTATACAACAGTTGCAATGATTAATTGGTGCATTGTGAGTTGAATAACACCCACCTTTTGTTGTAGAAACTTAGGTTTAGCTAGCCCGAGTTCCCTCTGGCCCTGACACAGACATGGTGTCAGGGCCAGAGGAAACTCGGGCTAATGTTTAGCCAGCAAACCTTCATGTTTTAATTTCACTGTTTTTAACATGCATCAATGAAACGATATCACAAGGAAATAAAATGCTATGCATTATTTATTGTCATCACCGACATCCTTTACAATTGTATCTTTATATGGAGTCTGTGGAATAGGCAGAGGTAGAATCATTGTTATTAACCAGTATCTTCCGAAAACATCCAGGAAATTATCAATCTTTGATTTAGAAACTGTTCCACCTCCAATCGACGTGGCTTCATGTGTAGTCTGTCCCGCCATAGTGATTTGTAACTGCCAAAACCACAAGCCGGCGGCTATGAGTCCTGCCGTTAGACAAGCATACATGAGAAACAAAAGGAATATATAACCCAGCTCAACTTGACCATTCGTGGCTATTTTTCCAACCATGTCAATCAACAGGAATATAAATGTCTGTGGACCATGGAAAGTGACATTATATAACTTTTTTAAGTGTACCACAATCATAATCATTCCATAGAACGTGCCGACCATCATGTAGAAGCAGTACATAACGAAGAACTTCTGGTTGAAGTAGCCGACGCACACAGTCATAAAGAAACAGTGGTGATCGCGCTTTAGGATGCAAGTCTGACACAACACACAGTGATGTGACCTGGGAGGAGGAACTATGTGACAAATCTCACAATACTTCTGGTCGTTGTCCGCATTTTTACCTCCTCCGTCATTTTTCTTGCCTTTACTCTTTGTCTCACTTGTTTTCCTTTTCCTTGCCATGCTAGATCCATTTTCCACCAACCGACCCTTCTTGTCAGTATGTTTCACAGTGTGCTTTAGTTGACAACCTTTGTCGTTACATGGACTGTCAGGCTTAGCTAAGCTGTTAACTGCACTCACTTTCATGCTATTTCCGGATTTTACCGCACGTTTGATACTTGTATCAGTGAAGACACACAGAGCGAAGTTACCTACAGCATTGATAAATGTAAACAAGACGAACAATCTGTGTTGGCGTAATCGGCCTCTGTCACCCACATACAAGTCCGGTAGTATTTCTGACCAACATACCACAGTAACGACAAGGGTCATTAATGTAAAGTAGAAACAGAAGAACAAGTTTCCAACTGCCATCAACCGAATCCTGAATGGTACACGCCATCCAAAGACTAAGCCTAGCGACACCATGTCTATCTCGTGTTGAAAAGTGTAACAACACAGACTGGCTACACTCTGTCCGGACTTGAGCACACAAAGTTGTGTTAGTATACTAAGTATCTGGACTGTTGTATTTGACTTGCTGTCATACGACTGGCGATCAGTAATCCGATAAGTAGATCAACATTAGCGGTATAAAAAGTGTGTGTATTTGTTTGAACATATGCAGTGACACACAGTCGATGTTTACAGGTAAACCTATATTGTTCATATTGCCTACACAGGTAAAACACCCCGGCAGATCAATAATGTAAATTCCCAGTATTGATAAGCAAGTCTTACCGAGGCAACGACATGCCTTGCTGGTACGATTTATCATCCTACAATTTCCGTTGAACAGAAAGCGAACTTTTATTCCTTCAAATATTGTAATTTAACATTTTGGCTTGACAGGAGTAAGTCGATAACCATCCATGACGTTAGTCAGCATTTTGTCAAATAAGAACTCTCCAATCCTGAAGTGATTTTGCAATGCGTTCGAAATGTCTGGGTTTAAAAAAAACTTACTTACGATTTTAGGTATTATATTCGTGTGTTAAATTTAACTGGAACATACTTGAATTCACCGTGGGTTTGTGAACCCGGATGTGATGTACAATTTAGTCGTAATCTGCCCATGTTTCAATGTAATTAACGATCGAAGTGATAGGCTGACGTGAAAGAGACGTGGTCTACATTTTTTTTCTTTATACAACACTTTTTTGGATTTGTTAAGTGTCCACATTACGCTATCGTTCACTTTGGTGAAGCGGATGACAATTTTGACGAAGACTTAATTTAACAATGGGTCGAAACTTCAATAAAGTGATATTTTGGAATACAATGTAAACGAGACCCTACATCATTTAATGTGGTCTTGGCATCGAGATTGAATTATATTTTTAAGCTAATTAATATTTTGTGATGATGGATTTATTCCACTCCAACAGCATATTCCGAAGTTTCAAAACTTCAGTGCCTCAATAGCCGTTGGATCCTTGGTTTTTACTGCAAGTTTCTCTCATAATCAAAGACAACATCAGCTTTTTTTGAAATCATGTTAAGTAAAAATAAAAATAATTCGATTTACATAAACGCAGAACATCTAAAATTATCTTACAAAGGATACCTTTCTAAGCAAATTGAGAGTTACGTCAGTAGAGTCAAAATTAATGAGACTGCAGCATACATCTCGATATTCAGAAAAGTGTCAGTACACTGTATTCACATGAACTAAAACGTGACAAGAAAGTTAAAATGGACCTCGAGGATTGAAAATCAACTAGCAGTCCCCACCTGCAGTCCCAAAGAATTGTACCAAAGACACATAATACATTAGATAAAACTATAAAATGTGGTTTATTTCATTAAAGAATAATCAAGTACATTGTTTACAATGTTCAAAAGTGGATTTCGAAGTGTACACTATGTGAACATCATGCTTTTATTACATGTACGTTATTTTTTACTATCGTTAACTAAAGCACCTTACCTAATACACTGTCAATTTATAACTGTGGAGAAAAAAATATATATCAGTAACATCAGAAAGAAGAGGTACATGAATGTCAGTAAAAAGGGATACATAAAGGTCAGTAAAAAGATACATAAGTGTCAGTAAGATGAGATGCATAAAGGTCAGTAAGATGAGATGCATAAAGGTCAGTAAGATGAGATACATAAAGGTCAGTAAGATGAGATGCATAAAGGTCAGTAAGATGAGATACATAAAGGTCAGTAAGATGAGATGCATTAAGGTCAGTAAGATGTGATACATAAAGGTCAGTAAGATGAGATACATAAAGGTCAGTAAGATGAGATACATAAAGGTCAGTAAGATGAGATACATAAAGGTCAGTAAGATGAGATACATAAAGGTCAGTAAGATGAGATACATAAAGGTCAGTAAGATGAGATACATAAAGGTCAGTAAGATGAGATACATAAAGGTTAGTAGGAAGAGATGCATAAAGGTTAGTAAGAAGAGATACATAAAGGTTAGTAAGAAGAAATACATAAAGGTCAGTAAGATGAGATGCATAAAGGTTAGTAAGAAGAGATACATAAAGGTCAGTAAGATGAGATGCATAAAGGTTAGTAAGGAGAGATGCATAAAGGTCAGTAAGATGAGATGCATAAAGGTTAGTAAGAAGAGATACATAAAGGTCAGTAAGATGAGATACATAAAGGTCAGTAAGATGAGATGCATAAAGGTTAGTAAGAAGAGATACATAAAGGTCAGTAAGATGAGATGCATAAAGGTTAGTAAGGAGAGATGCATAAAGGTTAGTAGGAAGAGATGCATACATATCAGTAAGAACAGATACATACATGGGAGAGTATGCCAGTCCAAGAGATTATGTGTTCTATAACCAGTCATGGAGAGTGTGTGTTCTGTAACCAGTCATGGAGAGTGTGTGTTCTGTAACCAGCCCGGGAGAGTATGTGTTCTTTAACAAGCCCGGAAGAGTATGTGTTCCCTTACCAGACCGAGAGAGTATGTGTTCCCTTAACCAGCCTGGGATAGTATGTGTTCCCTTACCAGACCGAGAGAGTATGTGTTCCCTTAACCAGCCCGGGAGAGTATGTGTTCTTTAACCAGCCCGGGAGAGTATGTGTTCCCTTACCAGACCGAGAGAGTATGTGTTCCCTTACCAGACCGGGAGAGTATGTGTTCCCTTACCAGCCTGTGAGAGTATGTGTTCCATTTCCAGCCTGGGAGAGTATGTGCTCCCTTACCAGCCTGTGAGAGTATGTGTTCCCTTACCAGCCTGGGAGAGTATGTGTTCCCTTACCAGCCTGTGAGAGTATGTGTTCTTTAACCAGCCCGGGAGAGTATGTGTTCTTTAACCAGCCCGGGAGAGTATGTGTTCCCTTACCAGACCAAAAGAGTATCTGTTCCCTTACCAGACCAAAAGAGTATCTGTTCCCTTACCAGCCTGTGAGAGTATGTGTTCCCTTACCTGTCCGGGATATTATGCGCTCCCTTACAGATTTACAGTTGTACCATCAGACAAAGGGTTATCTATCTGACTCGCACATCTCGTGATTTACAGTTGTAGAATGGGTCCTGGCAGTAGATATTTTAACTTCGTACATCTAACCATTCATAGTAAAAGTACTGTACATTCCAGCACCCTTTTTCGGTACATACAGCTCACGATTCTGTTATAGAGTAAGTTATAACCGCTTAGTAAAGGCGAGACGATAGCTTATACCGTAAAGTTCTGTTCTCTTTCTTATGTAATTATAGACGTGATAGAATAACATACATTTGTATATGGCATATTAACATATATATTGAACTGGGAATAATATACCGAAACAAAGCACTTAAGTAAAACAATTGATCATTTTAAAGAGATATAATTTATTCAGATAAGGAATCGATAATGACATTGAAACAAATGTAATACAGAATGAATCTGGTCAACATCTACATTAAGATTATTTTCTGATTTTCTTATCATATATGACATAATTTTCAAATTAAAAATACAAAATATGTTAAAATAATATTAGATGTGCAGTTACTAGTATATTCATATTATATGTACATCAAATAAAACATATATACAGCTAATATACCGAAATAACCGTTGTCATGAGAACGTATAACAATGTAGTAAGCCGACCTTGTTATAAGTGCATATTAATTATCATGAAGCAAATACATTTTGTATATTGTTACAATGCATAAATCAATATCACTACATTAAGATATCACTTCATCATCTGTATCTGTATTTTGGTGCAAAAACATATGATGCAGAAGTTGAATAAGATTTATACTTCGATTCTCAGCATTACAAATTGTGTTTACGTTACAACTACTACATGGAAATGATACCTAATCTGGCGGGATTTATTGTTTTTTAATATTTTAGTAATTACCATACTGTAAGTCACTTTATACTTATACTCTACTGCGCAAAATATATGCAATTGTAGGATTCGTTCGCCTATGTTTAAATATCTTTCGAAAGAACTATATATATTCTATTATTAATATATGTTACCAAACTACCGGAAGTTATTTAAACTTTCGAGCGTAATTGAATAAATATTTCTTCTTGAAAATAGTGAGCTTTACAGGAGTCGATTGTGTGATAAAAACGTAGTTAAAATACTTTGTATTAAATTTCATTTCTGGGAAAACATGTACAACGCCCATGGGCATTACACCTACAAATATTTCTTTGGCTGCTCAACAAATGACTTGATATTATTTGCTACCTGCTGCAGTACGTCTTTATCCTTGCTGGAGAGCAGATTGACCCCGGTATGGAAGTACAGCGGAAGATTCCCTCTCTGGAGATAACCCAACAAACGATATATCATTGTCCTCACCCGGGTGGCCAGAAGTTCCTGCTGCCATTCGGTATCGAATGGGTGATCCTCACACTCCCAGAACAGTACGTTCTTCAGGTGGTATGATGTTAGACCTTTTCTGGCATTATCAGTGCACCATATTTTTTCTTTCAATGTCTTCAGAATACGAAGGCATTTCCTCCTGCATGTCCCGTTTTCGTCGATGCTTTCTAGAAGCTCCTTTTCACATGCAGCAAAAGACAATGTCCAATAAAATGGCGCTTTGGCTACTTCATGTATCCCGATATCCTTGATACAGGAAATCTTGTCACCTGACGGCCATTGAATACCCAGTCTTGGCCAATTGAATTCATTTTTAAATTCCAGTCTGGCTTCAATCATGGGGCACAAATCAATGCTGATTGGATAGCTAATATTCGGAAGTGTTATAGAAAGTGTTATTGCTGGGGACTCCGACAAACGATCTGCCGTGACACGGTTTCTCATCTTCGGCTGGTTCACCGCCTCGGCTACAAGAGCCTTGAATCTTCTCTTAACTTTGATCGGCACTATATCGTTATTAAACGTCATGCTCGCTCCACCATCGTTAAGTCCTTCGGAATCCCACCTTGCTACTAGACTGCCAATTTTAGTGAAACATTGACCAGTAGGAGGGTTTGGTAGAGCAATTGCCTTGCTCTCTATATTTTTCTTAAATTCATCAAAGCCATAGTTTCTTGGATAAGAGTTTGACCAATACAGTTTCCCTACATCGACGACTACACTGAAATCAAACTCGTCAGGCCTCTTTACTTTGAGATGTGTGTGGTAGCTCCCAACTTTCTCTGTTTTTATCAGAAATCGGCTGTCTCTCTGATTAACATACCTTAGTAACTCGTCCACAAGTGGTAGCACCTCTTTAGTAACCCTCTTTGTTTCGTCACGTCTCATTTTCACATCATTCTCATAAAAATGGTTCAGAATTGTGTTATCCATTGCTATTTAGTAACGTTCATACAATCTGCCGAGGTATACCTTCACAATTCGGGAACAGACCGGTTGAATGTGAGTAGCAAGCACTGCGATAGCTAGGCCTATTGATATCCCGGGATTTCCGTCTAATTATAGAGCTGACAACTAAAGTGTATCTATTTTTAGCTCTTCTCTGCTTTCCAGAAACATGCAAGTACACTTTGTATATTGATTCAGTCAAAGTTTTTAATATAGACTGTCATCCGTAGGAGGTGTAGAAGTACGGAATGGTATCAATCTGTTAACAACGTGTTAAACCGTTGAATACAGCGGTAAAGTCCCGTTCTGATCGTTTATATGAATATCCTCCTCTATGTTGAGGTCCCATTACAAAAGTATCGAGTTCCGAGAAAATCAAGCGGTTACTTTCATTTTCGCTTTTGGTAAATTCCTAACGAACGCTTACTATCTGGTCAATTATTACGTAGTTAACATATTAAACACGAAATAAACCCTTTCTTGTTTACCTGGTTAAACACGAGTTAAACCCCGTCGCGTCAAGTGATTATTACTTGGTTTAACACGCAGACACGAGGTTACATTGTTTGTGATTATGATATCAAAATAGTAAATTGTTCACAAAATGTCCCAACCCATATTGTCACGAAGACAATATATATACAACTCAACTTTACCGAAACGTAGCTAAATTAGATCTATTGATAGTTTGGCCAAGCTAACCTGCAAAATGTACACAATTCATGTATAATTGGTATGATTTCATAAGTTTATACAAACAAAACGATCAAAATTGCACATAGAAAATCGCAAACATAAAAAAATGTAAACATGAAGGGGTTAGTAAGTTTCTATTTATAGGACTTCACCTATATAGAGATTTGGAGTTCTGAGTAAATCCGGTGGTTTTATTTTCGATTTATGCTAGAATACTCATGGAAGAGATACCATCCATAAGCATTTATTGATTTAAGCAGAAAACTAATTCTGGAATAAATTACAGGGATAAATTATTTGCATCAAAATTGACACATTTTTTTGCTATTCAAACTCATTTTCGCTTTTCATTTGTCATTACACAGACGCCTGCTTCTGATTTGTATTTAAAGAATTAAGAAGAAAAAGTATTAGGAGTAGGTGTTATTTTTCAATAAATACTAACCAGAAGCAGACGCCTGTGGTCATTAGCTCTAACTAGGTCACGGGCCCGACTATTACATATTACACCTTAGTCCGATACTTACAATTCATCATACCGCGTTCAATATAATTGTGATTTTGGTCAAATTCATTTCGCTTAAATCATAAAATGAAATTGAATAAAACACATATTACCAATTAAATAAAACGTATATTACCAATAAGATAAATCACACATTACGAATTAGATAAAACACATACAATGTATTACCAATTAAATAATACACATATCATCAATTAAATAAAACACATATTTCCAATTAAATAAATAGATATAACCAATAAAATAAAACACATATTTCCAATTAAATAAATACAGATAACCAATTAAATAAAACACATACATGTATTACCAATTAAAACATTTTTCACCAAGTAAATAATCCCCATTGCATGTTATTTTCTTTAGAAAGGAAGACAATCATTCACCTATTATGAGAATGCACTGAAGTGTAAAACTTTTTATCAAATTTTGAAAATCTCTAAGACATTATTGTCATTCCGTTTTCAATCAATAAAGAAATACAATTATTTTTTGGACTGATTAATCAAACTGCATTATATAATAGGATTGATAAATTACATACAGGCTTGATTATGCCTGTTCGTTAAAATGCTCATTCCCTTCTCCTGTTTTTCTCCATCCAGACATCTTCATCAATGCCTCTATCTATTTCTTCTTTATATGTTTTATTTTTCCTTTTCTATTTCCTCTTTTCTACTTTCCTTTTCTCTCACTAAAAAATGAGAGAGAAAATATGAATTTCGTGGTGTATGGATAAAAATCATTTTGTATATTGACACAAATATATTATTTTGTCATTGTTTAAAACTGTTGAAAAAAATAATAATAAAACATATTATCAATCAAATTAAAAACATTACCAATTAAATAAAACCTATTACCTGTAAAATAAAACACATATTACCAATTAAATAAAACACATATTACCAATTAAATAAAACACATATAACCAATTAAATAAAACACATATTTCCTAATAGATAAGACACATGGGTATGTGATTAAGTATATGTATTGTAAGGCTGTTAGAGTTATACTACTACATACCACTTACGGTACCCAGTAACTATTACTTACAGTTACAATACTTCATCTGCTTAAATGATATTCTACAAACGGTAAAATGGAAGACTTGTCCAGAACCCGTTGAGAAATTTAGCAACATTGTTTTTTAAGACATTTAAGACGGATTGGTACTAAACATTCTGTTACATTTTGTATGTATTGATGGAAAGACACAAAACAAAAGAGCACATGTTCCAAAACACGCCGCATTAAAAAACTCAACAAAGGGAAATCGAATGTTGTTATGGCCAGAATTACTCAGAACGGCTGTGCGACAAATGTCACGTGACTGCTTCGTGTCAAGGTTTGTTTTCAATGTTCTAGAAGCATGAGGTAAGATTTGAAAAATACATCGGAGTTTCAAGTCCAAAATTAGCCATTCACGTGATACTCCTGATAATGATAAACACGGAAGCCTTATCATACTGTTATGCAATAGATTGTATATTTAGTGTAGGCAAAATCATGAGTTGTGACTTTAAAATAGAATGTAAATCCTCACTAATTATATGGTATAGATATATGTTCTAGAACGTAAATACGCCAGTCTTACATAGACATTGCCTGTGTATGTTGGTATAGAGTTATATACAACTGAAAAATGGATAACTATGCCCTCAACTGTTACTGTGATGAAAAGGTGTTGATGAAGAGAAACGAAACAAAAAGGAATGTCAAGGAAGTGCTTCCTCTTGTCAATGAGATATTGAGATACGTAAATACACGAGACAAACGTTTTCTGATACAACCACTGAGGATGGGCAGTTATGATACGCACCTGAAGGTGGAGAAGGCAGACGAATTTGACTACAATGTCATCGTCGATGTCGGTAAGCTGATATGGGGATCTGGAAAGACCAGATACTACGGATTTAACGACACCAGGGATCAAGTAGTGGAGAAAAAAGGATACGCATTACCGAGTCCGTCAGTTGGCCAGTGTTTTATTGAAATCGGTTCCTTAAAGAAGAAATGGGAGGCTGATGGACTTGAAGACGGAGTGTCGAGCATGACATTTGACAATGACATAGTTCCAATCAAGGTCAAAAGAAGATTCAAATCACTTGTCGGTGAAGCTGTTAATCAGCCGAAATTCAGAAATATGATAACAACCGACAAAATATCAGCTTCTCCTGCTACCACACTTTCTGTGCAGTTCCCAGACATTCCATATCCAATCAGCATTGATCTGTGCCCGATGATCGAAGGTCAATTAGAATTCAAACCAGAGTTCAATTGGCCTAGACCAAATAGTCAGTGGCCATCACGACAGAAGAAGTCGACCATAGCTAAAATTGGCGTGAATGAAATAGCAAAGGCGCCATTTTATTGGACACTGTCGTTCGCTGCCTGCGAAAAGGAGTTATTGGAAGGAATTGACATTGGAGGAACACGTAGAAAGAAAAGCCAGCGGATCATGAAACGACTAAAAGACGAAGTATGGTGTCCACCTGGATTAAAGAAAGTCCTTACATCATACCACCTGAAGAACGTGCTGTTCTGGGAGTGTGAGGATCACCCATTTGATGCCGAATGGCAGAAGGAACTTCTGGCCACCCGGGTGAGGGCAATGACATATCGTTTGTTGGGTTATCTCCAGAGGGGAAATCTTCCGCTGTACTTCCATACCGGGGTCAATCTGCTCTCCAGCAAGGATAAAGACGTACTGCAGCAGGTAGCAAAAAATATCAAGTCATTTGTTGACCAGCCAGAGAAATATTTTTAGGTGTAATACCCATGGGCGTTGTACATATTTTACCAGAAATGAAATTTAATATAAAGTATTTTAACTACGTTTTTATCAACCAATCGACTCCTGTAAATCACAATATTTTCAAGAAGAAATATTTATTCAATTACGATCAGACTCGCTCGAAAGTTAAAAAATATTGAAATAACTACCGGTAGTTTGGTAACTGATATTTATATATTTATGTACATATAATATGAATATGCTAGTAACTGCACATCTAATATCATTTAAACATATTTTGTATTTTTAAGTTGAAAATTATGTCATATATGATAAGAAAATCAGTGAATAATCTTAATGTAGATGTTGAGTGCTGGTTGACCAGATTTCATTCTGTATTACATTTGTACTTGATGTTTCGATGTCATTATCGATTCCTTATCTGAATAAATTATATCTCTTTAAAATGATCAACTGTTTTACTGTAGTGTTTTGTTTCAGTATATTATACCCAGTTCAATATACGTGTTTTATGTTAATATACCATATACAAATGTATGTTATTCGATCACGTCTATAATTACATTAGAAAGATAATAGAACTTTATGGTATAAGCTATCGTCTCGCCTTTACTAAGCGGTTATGTCTTACTCTATAACAGAATCGTGAGCTGTATGTACCGAAAAAAGGTTGCTGGAATGTCCAGTACTTTTACAATGAATGGTTAGATGTACGAAGTTAAAAATATATACTGCCAGGGCCCATTCTACAACTGTAAATCACGAGATGTGCGAGTCCGATAGATACCCCTTTGTCTCACTCTACAACTGTAAATCACGAGATGTGTGAGTCCGATAGATACCCCTTTGTCTCACTCTACAACTGTAAATCACGAGATGTGTGAGTCCGATAGATACCCCTTTGTCTCATGGTACAATTGTAAATCACGAGATGTGCGAGTCCAATAGATACCCCTTAGTCTCATTGTACAACTGTAAATCACGAGATGTGTGAGTCCGATAGATACCCCTTTGTCTCGTGGTACAATTGTAAATCACGAGATGTGTGAGTCCGATAGATATCATGCCATATCCTTTATCTAAAATGTAAATCTAAAGTGTATGTCGTTAAAAAGACACTGACATGTACCATCCTACAACTGTAACAAATCACCAACATAACTTTCTTTTCAGTCTAGCACTCGGGAAATACTGAAGAGACTTTTCAAAAACCGACAAAAAAAAAATAACGAAACGTAATTTTAAGTGGAAATAGATAAGACGAGCGGAAATACTAACAATGGTATAGATTTTCCTTGATAACCTTGAAAAAACACACGAAAAGACACCGTGTGTTCAGAAAGGTAAAGCGTCTTCTGCTTCATCGACGACGCCCGTCATACAAATCTAGGTCACGGCGACACCCGTCATACAAATCTAGTTCACGACGACGCCCGTCATACAAATCTAGGTCACGACGACACCCGCCATACAAATCTAGGTCACGACTACGCCCGTCATAAAAATCTAGGTCACGACGACGCCCATCATACAAATCCAGGCAAACTCGAGGGTAACTTGACTTGCACTTTCTTCAGAAAATTTTTATTATTTTATCAAAGCATCTTTAATAAATATGTTTTTTCACGTCGCCTTTCGTCTGATGTCAACCAACAGTCATTCTATTAGATTTTGCATATTCCTTTTGATGCTAGTTGTGCTATATTTCCTTTATTTTTATATCAATTAAATATGGTCGCTTTCTAACGTTCTGACTGTGGCTGTGTCTTCTTACAAATACTGTCGTACTGTGGTTCCGCTTTTATTCTGGTTGTGCAACACCACCTTGCTGTATTGTCAAGAACAGAGGTCAATAGCACTGTTTTTCAATTTCCGCTTCCACAAACATTGATCCTAACACGAGATAATGAAACCAATTTGTTGAAAATAATAGCAATTGTTTCGCAATAATATAATGTGTAGGGAATATGGTGAAAGGTCAAGGTCGTCGTGGTAAAAACTGTCTAGCATAATGATCCAACGATTCAATGATCCTCCAATGATGCAATGATCCAACGACCCAATGATGCAATGATCCAACGACCCAATGATGCAATGATCCAACGACACAATGATACAATATTATGATACAATGAAACAATGATCCAACGACCCAATGATGCAATGATACAATGATCCAACGACCCAATGATACAATGAAACAATGAACCAATGATCCAATGACACAATTATACAATGGAACAATGAAGCAATGATCCAAAGATCCAATTATACAATGTCCCTTGTTCAAAATCCAATGTTTATCCCTCTCTGGTTGAACACTGTGACGTAATATTATTGAGACTTAACTCCGAAAGGAACACTTCATCTTATCTTCTACGTTTAGATATTTATCTAGTTACATGTAGTTATGTATTTAGTACAGTAATTGGCATTTGAACAAGTAATGTATGCCATATCTAGATATGCTGATAAATCGTGTATTCTTATACATGACCAATGGTATTTCCCGTTCCAGTCTCACAAATGAATTTTTGATTTCAAAGTCAAACAGAATAAACGTCATAAACACCGTATTGTCACCTCTTAGCTACACCGTGGAGAAGGTTGACGGACATGGAGGGCACAGGACGTGCGTTCCCTTGCATCATGCGACGCGGCGACACACTCTGGAGAGAAGCGTGAATATGGCGAGAGATACAAGCAAGAACTTTTTTTCAATCAGATCTCAGAGAGAGATATCGTTTGCTTGTCTAGTTCTGATCAATTTATTTTCGCACGTTCAGTTAAAACAAATCGTTGTACAGTGTTGATTTCAGCGAAGAGTTCGCGATTTTCTCAGGCTAATACACGTTAATGACGCGATTGAAGACGAAGGATGGTTGTTTACGTTTTCACTGCTAAAAACGGCGAGCCTGTGACGGTTTCCCATACTTTATTAACTTCGTCTGTGATATATATGGCTTGGTCGATGTCCCCAGAATATTTCTGTTTGTGTTATTTGTCTGTTTTCTGTGTCAAAGCCATGAAATAGCGAAAAAATTGGGGAAGGAGTAATGAGGGAGAATAGCGGGAGCTGGCGACGGTGTTTGTTTGGATTGAGGTATTTGCCGAAACGGAAATGAATAGAAGTGAAAGACGTTTATCGCAGTAATTATAGCGTTTATATAACTCTTTCCACTAGGTTTGACAGGTTAACATATGCATTTATTGCCAAGTCTTACATTTGAAAATCTATCCATTCACAACAAATTGTATGACGTTACAGAAACTAAAAAAAAAAATACAAAAAAAAACCGTAACGTCGACTATGTGTTGTATTTGTGCAATGTCAATGATCTTTAAAACCAGTGAATGGATTGATCATCTAATTAAAAAAAAAAAAAAACGAAAATTTCTTCTCAAATATCATGGAAGATACATGTATGACAGTCAGTGGAGATACATTTTGAGGATTCATTTGAAAATGTCATCAATGTGATTTCAAAATGGAAGACGAGAGATATTGTTTATGACATTGTCACCGCTACTGTGTATGAACACCATGATGATGACCAAGAAAATGTATAGTAATTATGTTTTACATCTTTTTCTTTTTCGTGACTGATAACGAACCACGAAAACTAACACAACAAATGTTATCTCTAAACTATTAGATTATGTGGAGCATCCACGGAAGTCTGTACCACAAGCTATGCCTATTTAACAGCTTGGTAAACCTTTAACAGTTCGTATCACGCAGTAAGAGGCTGTCACGGCGCATTACCTATACATTGTTAGCATTGTCATCAAATTCCAGTATCAGTCATCAGAAGAACCGTTTTCTTTTAGGCTGACGCCATTTAAGGAGAAACTTTAAATAACGTGTAGCCGATTTGTTTCTGATCAGGTGAACGATGGCAATCAAGTGCTTAAATGATTGGGACAGACAGTATTTTCAAAATCAAAGCTGTAGTCCACCTTGGTACTAAACAGTTTGTTACATTTTGTATGTATTGATGGAATGACACAAAACAAAAGAGCACATGTTCCAAAACACACCGCATTAAAAAACTCAACAAAGGGAAACCGAATGTTGTTATGGCCAGAATTACTCAGAACCTCTGTGCGACAAATGTCACGTGACTGCTTCGTGTCAAGGTTTGTTTTCAATGTTCTAGAAGCATGAGGTAAGATTTGAAAAATACATCGGAGTTTCCAGTCCAAAATTAGCCATTCACGTGATACACCTGATAATGATAAACAGGGAAGCTTTATCACATTGTTATGCAATAGATTGTATATTTAGTGTAGGCAAAATCATGAGTTGTGACTTTAAAATAGAATGTAAGAACGGAAATGCGCCAGTCTTATGTAGAAATCGCCTGTGTATGTTGGTTTATAGTTCTATACAACTGAAAAATGGATAACAATGCCCTCAACTGTTACTGTGATGAAAAGGTGTTGATGAAGAGAAACGAAACAAAAAGGAATGTCAAGGAAGTGCTTCCTCTTGTCAATGAGATATTGAGATACGTAAATGCACGAGACAAACGTTTTCTGATACAACCACTGAGGATGGGCAGTTATGATACGCACCTGAAGGTGGAGAAGGCAGACGAATTTGACTACAATGTCATCGTTGATGTCGGTAAGCTGATATGGGGACCTGGAAAGACGAGATACTACGGATTTAACGACACCAGAGATCAAGTGGTTGGGAAAAATGGATACGCATTACCGAGTCCTCCTGTTGGTCAGTATTTTATTGAAATCGGTTCCATAAAGAAGAAATGGGAGGCTGATGGACTTGAAGACGGAGTGTCGAGCATGACATTTGACAATGACATAGTTCCAATCAAGGTCAAAAGAAGATTCAAATCACTTGTCGGTGAAGCTGTTAATCAGCCGAAATTCAGAAATATGATAACAACCGACAGAATATCAGCTTCTCCTGCTACCACACTTTCTGTGCAGTTCCCAGACATTCCATATCCAATCAGCATTGATCTGTGCCCGATGATCGAAGGTCAATTAGAATTCAAACCAGAGTTCAATTGGCCTAGACCAAATAGTCAGTGGCCATCACGACAGAAGAAGTCGACCATAGCTAAAATTGGCGTGAATGAAATAGCAAAGGCGCCATTTTATTGGACACTGTCGTTCGCTGCCTGCGAAAAGGAGTTATTGGAAGGACTTGACATTGGAGGAACATGTAGAAAGAAAAGCCAGCGGATCATGAAACGACTAAAAGACGAAGTATGGTGTCCACCTGGATTAAAGAAAGTCCTTACATCATACCACCTGAAGAACGTGCTGTTCTGGGAGTGTGAGGATCACCCATTTGATGCCGAATGGCAGCAGGAACTTCTGGCCAAACGGGTGAGGGCAATGACATACCGTTTGTTGGGTTATCTCCAGAGGGGAAATCTTCCGCTGTACTTCCATACCGGGGTCAATCTGCTCTCCAGCAAGGATAAAGACGTACTGCAGCAGGTAGCAAAAAATATCAAGTCATTTGTTGACCAGCCAGAGAAATATTTGTAGGTGTAATACCCATGGGCGTTGTACATGTTTTTTTCCCAGAAATGAAATTTAATACAAAGTATTTTAACTACGTTTTTATCAACCAATCGACTCAATTACGATCAGACTCGATCGAAAGTTAAAATATATTGAAATAGCTACCGTAGTTTGGTAACTGATATTTATAATAGAATATATATAGCTCTTTCAAAAGCTATTTAAACGTTGGCGAACGAATCCTACAATTACACTGTACATATATTTTGCGAAGTAGAATATAAGCGAAGATAAAGTAACTTACAGTATTGTTAATTTAACTTCTGCATCATATGTTTTTGAACCAAAATACAGATACAGATGATGAAGTGATGTATTATTGTAGTCATATTAATCTATACATTGTAACAATATATAGGCTTCATGATAATTAATATGCACCTATAACAAGGTCGGCTTTCTACATTGTTATACGTTATCATGACAACGGTTATTTCGGTATATTAGCTGTATATATGTTTTATTTGATGTACATATAATATGAATATACTAGTAACTGCACATCTAATATCATTTTAACATATTTTGTATTTTTAATTTGAAAATTATGTCATATATGATAAGAAAATCAGAAGATAATCTTAATATAGAGGTTGAGTCCTGGTTGACCAGATTTCATTCTGTATTACATTTGTACTTGATGTTTCAATGTCATTATCGATTCCTTATCTGAATAAATTATATCTCTTTAAATGATCAACTGTTTTACTTTAGTGCTTTGTTTCAGTATATTATCTCCAGTTCAATATACGTGTTTTAATATACCATATACAAATGTATGTTATTCTATCACGTCTATAATTACATAAGAAAGAGAATAGAACTTTATGGTATAAGTTATCGTCTCGCCTTTACTAAGCGGTTATGTCTTACTCTATAACAGAATCGTGAGCTGTATGTACTGAAAAAAGGTGCTGGAATGTCCAGTACTTTTACTATGAATGGTTAGATGTACGAAGTTAAAAATATATACTGCCATGACCCATTCTACGACTGTAAATCACGAGATGTGTGAGTCCGATCGATACCCCTTTGTCTCACTCTACAACTGTAAATCACGAGATGTGTGAGTCCGATCGATACCCCTTTGTCTCACTCTACAACTGTAAATCACGAGATGTGTGAGTCCGATCGATACCCCTTTGTCTCACTCTACAACTGTAAATCACGAGATGTGTGAGTCCGATCGATACCCCTTTGTCTCACTCTACAACTGTAAATCACGAGATGTGTGAGTCCGATAGATGTCCCTTTGTCTCACTCTACAACTGTAAATCACGAGATGTGTGAGTCCGATCGATACCCCTTTGTCTCACTCTACAACTGTAAATCACGAGATGTGTGAGTCCGATAGATGTCCCTTTGTCTCACTCTACAACTGTAAATCACGAGATTTGTGAGGCCGATAAATACCCCTTTGTCTCATGGTACAACTGTAATTCACGAGATGTGTGAGTCCGATCGATACCCCTTTGTCTCACTCTACAACTGTAAATCACGAGATGTGTGAGTCCGATAGATGTCCCTTTGTCTCACTCTACAACTGTAAATCACGAGATTTGTGAGGCCGATAAATACCCCTTTGTCTCATGGTACAACTGTAATTCACGAGATGTGTGAGTCCGATAAATACCCATTTGTCTCGTTGTACAACTGTAAATCACGAGATTTGTGAGGCCGATAAATACCCCTTTGTCTCATGGTATAACTGTAAATCACGAGATGTGTGAGTCCGATAAATACCCCTTTGTCTCACTCTACAACTGTAAATCACGAGATTTGTGAGGCCGATAAATACCCCTTTGTCCCATGGTACAACTGTTAATGACGAGATGTGCAAGTCCGATAAATACTCCTTTGTCTCATAGTACAATTGTAAATCACGAGATTTGTGAGTCCGATAGATATCATGCCATATCCTTTATCTAAAATCACATAATGTATGTCGTTAAAAAAGACACTGACATGTACCATCCTACAACTGTAACAGATCACCAACAGAACTTTCTTTTCAGTCTAGTACTCGGGAAATACTGAAGAGACTTTTCAAAAACCGACAAAAAAGGCATAACGAAAGCGTAATTCTAACTGGAAATAGATAAGACGAGCGGAAATACTAACAATGGTATAGATTTTCCTTGATAACCTTGAAAAAACACACGAAAAGACACCGTGTGTTCAGAAAGGGTAAGCGTCTTCTGCTTCATCGACGACGCCCGTCATACAAATCTAGGTCCCGGCGACACCCGTCATACAAATCTAGGTCACAACGACGCCTGTCATACAAATTTAGGTCACGACGACGCCCGTCATACAAATCTAGGTCACGGCGACACCCGCCATACAAATCTAGGTCACGACTGCGCCCGTCATACAAATCTACGTCACGACGACGCCCGTCATACAAATCCAGTCAAACTCGAGGGTAACTTGACCCGCACTTTCTCTCAGAAAAAGTTTATTATTTTATCAAAGCATCTTTAATAAATATGTTTTTCACGTCGCCTTTCGTCTGATGTCAACCAACACTCATTGTATTAGATTTTGCATATTTCTTTTGATGCTAGTTGTGCAATATTTCCTTTATTTTTATATCAATTAAATATTGTCGGTTTCTAACGTTCTGACTGTGGGTGTGTCTTCTTACAAATACTGTCGTACGATGGTTCCGCTTTTATTCTGGTTGTGCAACACCACCTTGCTGTATTGTCAAGAACCATGGTCAATAGCACGATTTTTCAACTTCCGCTTCCACAAACATTGATCCTAACACGAGATAATGAAACCAATTTGTTGAAATTAATAGCAATTGTTTCACAATAATATAATGTGTAGGGAATATGGTGAAAGGTCAAGGTCGTCGTGGTAAATACTGTCTAGCATAATGATCCAACGATTCAATGATCCTCCAGTGATGCAATGATCCAACGACCCAATGATTCAATGATCCAATGTTCCAACGACCGAATGATGCAATGATCCAACGACCGAATGATGCAATGATCCAACGACCGAATGATGCAATGATCAAACGACCGAATGATGCAATGATCCAACGACCCAATGATACAATGATGCAATGATCCAATGATACAATGATGCAATGAAACAATGAACCAATGATACAATGATGCAATGATCCAACGACCCAATGTCACAATAATGCAATGAAACAATGATCCAATTATACAATGTCCCTTGTTGGCGAAAGATCAAAATCGAATGTATATCCCTTTATTGTTAAACACTGTGACGTAATATTATTGAGACTTAACTCCGAAAGGAACACTTTATCTTATCTTCTACGTTTAGATATTTATCTAGTTACATGTAGTTATGTATTTAGTACAGTAATTGGCATTTGAACAAGTAATGTATGCCATATCTAGATATGCTGACATGACCAATGGTATTTCCCGTTCCAGTCTCACAAATGAATTCTTGATTTGAAAGTCAAACAGAATAAACGACATAAACACCGAATTGCCACTTCTTAGCGACACTGTGGAGAAGGTTGACGGACATGGAGGGCACAGGACTTGCGTTCCCTTGCATCATGCGACGCGGCGACACACTCTGGAGAGAAGCGTGAATATGGCGAGAGATACAAGAATTTTTTTTTTCAATCAGATCTCAGAGAGAGATATCGTTTGCTTATCTAGTTCTGATCAACTTATTTTCGCATGTTCAGTAAAACAAATCGTTGTACGGTGTTGATTTCAGCGAAGAGTTCGCGATTTTCTCAGGCTAATGCACATTAATGACGCGATTGGAGACGAAGGATGGTTGTTTACGTTTTCACTGCTAAAAAAGGCGAGCCTGTGACGGTTTCGCATACTTTATAAACTTCGTCCGTGATTATATATGGCTTGGTCGATCGATGTCTCCAGAATATTTCTGTTTGTGTTATTTGTCTGTTTTCTGTGTCAAAGCCATGAAATAGCGAACACATTTGGGACGGGGTTATGATCGAGGGAGTGTTGGGGTATTTGCCAAGCGGAAATGAATAGAAGTGAAAGACGTTTATCGCAGTAACTATAACGATTATATTATTCTTTCCAACAAATTGTATGACGTTACGGAAACTTAAAAAAAAAAAACAACGTAACGTCGACAATGTGTTGTATTTGTGCAATGTCAATGATCTTTAAGACCACTGGACGGATTGATAATGTCATAAACTAGAAAAAATAAGCATCTAATTAAAAAACCGATAATTTCTTCTCAAAAATCATGGAAGACACATGTATGACAGTCAGTGGAGATACATTTTGAGGATTCATTTGAAAATGTCATAAATGTGATTTCAAAATGGTGGACGAGAGATACTTGTTTATGACATTGTCACCGCCACTGTGTATGTTCTTATTTTTCGTTGCTGATATCGAACCACGAAAATAAATACAACAAATATAGTCTCACAACTATTAGATTACGTGGAGTATCCACGGAAGTCTGTACCACAAAGCTATTTAAACAGCTTGGCAAACCCTTAACATTTCGTATCACGCAGTAAGAGGTTGTCGCGGCGTATTACCTACAGATTGTTAAACATTGTCGTCAAGTTCCAATATTTGTCACCAGAAGAACCGTTCGTTCTGTACATTTTCTTTTAGGCTGTCACCATTTGAGGGGAAACTTTAAATAAAGTGTAGCCGATTTGTTTCTGACCAGGTGAACAATGGCAATCAAGTGCTTAAATGATTGGGACAGACAGTATTTTATTTTCAAAATCAAAGCCGTAGTCCAACTTTAAGACCATGTAATATAGAAGGTGCTTCAAGGGCAATAGATTGTGGGTTCAAATTAGTTCCTGACCCATGGTCCATATCATTATATACATGTATGCATTTATATGTAATAAATGTACATTAATTATATAGATACATGGCCAATATATAATGGACCTAGAATTTGGAGTGCCAAGTTGATGTGGTATAACTGATTGACGCTGACAAAATATAATTTTTTATTAAAAGAAGAAGATGTCATTTAAAAGGCGATTACATCCTCTCCGGTGACATAAAATGGTATCCAGTTAGAATCCAAGTGTCTGACAAGAATTCATTGGATATCAAATCCGTCAACACGATTTGTAAGCGTACGCGCGCCACATGCGGTCATTTACTCACAATTACTGACTGCTCCCTGTGATCGGTGTGGATTCGCTACAAAACACTACCAGATGGTTATAAAAATAAGGGTTCTATTTTTTCTATCAGCTTTAGGATTAATTGTCGATAGGAAAACATCGCTTAAACAAACACACAACTTAATCATGTGATACAAGTAATAATAAATGCTCCCCACACTAGGAGAAAAATAAGATGGCGGAAGGCGTACGTGACATCCCGAACGAACACATCGTGTGTCAGTTGTGTGGGTCTCGCGATGACCTCCAGTTATGCAGTAGGTGTAAGACGACTTGGTATTGTAGTAAAGAACACCAAAAATATGATTGGAAGTATCACAAGAAAATATGCAAGAAAAAAACACACAACGACACTAAAACTAATGGTAGAAATGACGGCTTCAACATGACAAGCGCGGAATTACAAACCGGAGTGGGCGAGGTCAACAACCCTGGTATGGAATGTGTAGGACGTGACAATATCAGTGTATCACATTTAAAAACAAACACATCATGTGGTTCATCAACACATGCGATAGAAGTTGCCAAAGATGTCAAAGACTGGACTGGTGAATCGGATTCTGCATCTCGTGGACCAAAATTAAATGTTAAGCTGCCTATGGACTCTGATGGGCAAAGTGGTGTACGTGAGAGCTCGGACATAGACGACAGGGATGTGGAAAACATGTCATTCCGTAGCATGGACTTGTCTGATAAGGTTGTTTCTACAGGTTCTTATTCGGAAAGTAACGATACATTTATCACAGAAGGTAGTTCGGAAACCTTTATTTTAGAATCTGACGATTCAGCCTTGTGTAAGCCTGATTATAGTTCAAACAAATCCCAACATTCCGAGAGTGCAATGTACCCAAAAAGTGATGTAGACACCCGACAGACATACATTTCTATTATTGAAAGCAGAAACAAGGCTGTGGCCCAGTATGTTGTTAATTGTCTCAATAAATATGGTATATGTGTGGTTGACAATTTTCTGGGTGAATCCAAAGGACAAGAAATCTTGGAAAATGTGCTGTCATTGCATAAGTTGGGGACATTTTCGGGGGGACAGGTTATAGACCAGTCCACAAAATCTACGAAAAGAATACGTGGTGACATTATTACCTGGGTAGATGGAACAGAACCAGGCTGTGACGATGTCCAGTTTTTAATTTCCTCTGTGGATGCTGTGATTTTACAATGTGCTGGACAACTTGGAAACTTTGATATCAATGGGAGAACAAAGGTAATCAGTTTGTGGTTTTAGCAAAAACATAGCATCAAAACATATGCATGGGATTTAGGCCTAAAGATTTTAATGGGGAGATGAGTTCTTTAAAAAATAATAGTTCTTTAAATTGTAATACATAATTATTGAACATTATAAGCCTACAGTAAATATAAGTGCTTTACAAAATCTAAATAATTAAAATAACTATTACATTTTTACGGTTCATCAACAAAAGTCATCAGTGCCAATAAAAACATAAAACAAATTAAACTAAGTACACTCACTTTTACCAGGTATACTATTCAATGGGGAACATTAGTCAGTTACCGCCCCTGAATGGTATAATAGGTGGCGCTCTAGTTGTTGCGGTCCCAGTGTATTTCCGGTAAGTACACTTGAGATTGGTAAGAGAGTGGACGTAAAACCCGTTAAATGATCCAGCGGAGAGGATATGCCGAAAACGTGTTGCTGTGTCCCGTATTGTAGTGAAAGAGGGGGGCATGCATTCCCGAAGGATGAAAGACTCAAGTTATTATGGTTGTCGGCTATCAAACGAAACTCGTCGGAGAAAAGATTCCAGCGGTGGACCCCAACAAAGTCGAGCGTCGTTTGTTGCGGTCACTTCAGTGATGCCGACTACAAAACAGAGACCTCATACGGTGAGTCATCGGCTTTGATGTTTCGATTATTGTTAATTTTGACGAATTCATCATGTTTCTGTAATGTTAAAGCTAGATGGTTTTGAAAACGCATACCCGTGTTTTCCCACCTAGGGTCTGGGTCGTTATCAATATCGGTACTGTGGCTATTATTAAACCCGTACATATGTATACAATGCAAGTCGAGTAACAAGCAATAGCAAAAGCAGTCATCGGTATTCTTATAAGCGTGTCCGCTTCTTGACCATCTGTTTTTTAATTATTCTATTTACAGTACGCATGCTCAAATCATGTATCAAGTATAGTAGATTCCTCACCCATTCATAATGACCCAGCAAAAAAAATCTTTCACTTGTTTAATTTCAACATATATGCTGTTTACTGTTGTTGTTGTTTTATTTTCTTTTGTTTAATTTACTTTTGTTTTGTTTCATGTCATGGCCGAGTCTAATGCAGCAACTACTAATGATCAAATCAAAATGAACTATATACTAGCCAAGCGTTCTGATAATATTGTTTGGATATATGTATAGTCATTTTGTTTGATTGATCTTACAACATTCAAGCTGCCGAAGGATGGATAGTATCATCTGATGGTGAATCTATTTGTAAACAATGATTAAAGGGTAAGTTTTAACAGTTTGACCTAGAAACTATATCACGACAGCAACACTATAATCTTTGGCCTTTGTGAGGCATCATATCTGCATTATAATGCTTGAATTATTGATATTACTCATGCATAAGCACACAATTTGATTTTGAAAAAAAAAATATTGGCTATGTTTATATTGTGTTGGATTTGATAAAAACAAACATTTCTTAAAAAATCATTTTAATCAGTGGATGTATTACATGATTATAGCAAAAACTCAATCTTAGATGCCTTACTTTTAACTCATTTGATTAGCAATGAATGAATATCAAATATTACAAAGACAATATCTTTTATACCAGGTACTTTACCATTGCGCAAGCAACTGAGGGATGGAGCTGTCCCAAGCATTTTTGCATGGAAACCAACAGAAAATTCCGGTCCCAGAGCAAAACGTCTGTGTGTACGAAATGCAGAAAAAGAATCTAATGGTAGATTTGTAATGAATGATTTTTTATATGATAGTCGCTGTCCTTCTTCAGATGATCAAGAGGTGGAAATTGATCCTTCTAGTGACTTGAATGTTGCTTATGAGGAGTGTGTTACTGACTCATCTCTATCGATCTACATTGAAGAAGAATGTATTGATATTGCAGAGTCACCGTTGCTGACAAATGCATGTACACAAACACCACATCTACCTGTACTTTCCATTGAATATTTTGTAAGTGATGATGCTGGAACCATGTTTTACACAGGATTGTCTTCGTACAAGGATTTTAAGTTTGTGTTGGCATGTCTCGGAGATGGTGTGAATCATCTGAATTATCTGTACAATCGGGTAGAAAATGTTTCTATTGAAAATCAACTCTTTTTAACTTTAATTAAGTTAAGACAGAACAAAACAAATTTTGAACTCAGTCGTCTTTTCAATATTTCTGAGACATCTGTTGCTAACATTTGGATCACATGGCTTAATTTTATGTATCGACAATGGCAAGAGATACAATGGTGGCCTGAACGAGATCTTGTAAGATATTTTTGTCCAACTGATTTTTTGTCCAAGTTTCCTACTACCAGAGTAATTGTTGATGGAACAGAGTGCCCTGTGAAAAAACCTAGGCCTCCTGTTGCTCAACAGTCAACCTATTCAACATACAAAAATAGGAATACGATTAAAGTGTTAGTAGGGACAACTCCAGGTGGATTAGTCTCCTATTTATCTCCTGCTTATGGAGGGTCAGTCAGTGATCGTCAGATTGTTGAAAGGAGTAATTTGGCCAGTATTTGTGACCCAGGAGATTCTATAATGGCAGACAAGGGATTTAATGTTCAGGATTTGTTTGCTGTTAGAGATGTAGCTATTAATATACCTACTTTCTTTAGAAAGAAAAATAGGATGACAGGCAAAGTTGTGCTCAGAGACAGGAAAATATCAAGTAAGCGTGTTCATGTTGAACGTTTAATTGGCCTAGCAAAGACTTATAAAATACTAGCAATGCCAATGAACAATACGCAGACAAAGCTTTCGAGTGAAATCACATTTGTTTGTTTTATGCTTTGCAACTTCAGAAAATGTATTGTTCCAAGACATGCATGAAAAGATTGACATCAAAAGTCAGATTACCGGGTATATAAAAAGATATTTTGTCATAAAGATTTTACTTACAGTTGTAGATTTTATGTATAACTTCATTGGCAGTTCTATCACTATCAAACTTTGATATTCCATATCTGAACTACTTATCTCCTATCTTCACACAGTATGATTAATATCAATGGGTCATTTATACAAAATCTGTTAAATAAAAAAACATCATTTAATTTTGGTAGGCAAATAACTTTATGATCAGGAAGTAGTGTTGATTAATTTAAACAAGGCTTTTTGAAATATATTTTTGTATTTCAAAATCAAATTCCAACATTACAAGTAAAATGAAGATAATACAAGTCCAACTTTTAACTGGCGGTCATTATCACAAATGTTACACACCTATATATGTACTGGTAGGTTTGGTTTATAATATTTTACATCCTATTAGTATAATTACTATAGCAGCCATGGTTATTAAAGGAATTGCCGGGCTAAGGTGGATGAGAAAGCCAGTGTACCCGGAGAAAAACCATGTTTATATGCCCTGCATTTGTTTTCAAACTGGTAACCTAAAGGTAGATGGCTAGTGATAGCATTCAGCCACCAATATCTATACATATAATGTACACATTTATCATCTTTGTCAAATATAGAGTACATACCAAACACAATTGTTGATCTAATTCAAAGAAAGAAGACCAAAAAGAAGTAACTGATATCAAAAGTTCCATCTTATTTCATTTTTTTCTGTTGTGTGTTTACATTCAAGATCTTATACTTTTTAAGAAAATCTTCTGTCCATATATGGTACCCGTGTAATTATTTTCATGAACCCCAACTTAATGTATTCAATTTCCTTACAGTTTGAGAAGGTTGAACAATAGTATAGTTTATCATCACTATTTGTCTTTGTAGTCATGGATTTGAGATGACTACTAGTAGGTAATCAATGTAACACATAATTGAGAAACTCTAACTACGGACTTTTTGAGTAAAATATCTTTCCCATCTCTGGACTCGGTATTAAATATGGGTACTATGGATATATATCCATATTAAGTATACTTACATAGAAGGGAAATCAACCCTTTGATATAAAGTGATTTAGCTTCGAGTCTATGGTAAGATATTTCGATTGAATAGTCCTTAGTTTAAGTTATGATGTCTCTAGTTTTGAAATGAATATCTGTTGTAATCTTTGAAGTAGAACCTTTCCAGAACAGCTGCTTTAAAGTTAAGGTTGAAAAAAATCTCAAGTTCTGTAATCATGTCCTCTATAAATGTGTCATCACGAGGGACACTAATGATCTTTGTGTCTTTGAAGGTGTACACAACTAGTTTGCACAGATTACGTCCTGTACAGAACAGCTGCCCCTGAATTTGGTAGTAGTAGTTGTGAGTTTGGTCAAGTACCAGTTCTCCACTAACAAAGTCTAGGTAAGGAACAGTTTCAGGAGTGATCTCACTGTCTTTTGCACTGTATGGACATTTTATTTCAACTAGTTCAGACTCACCTAGCAGTGCATCAGGAGAAGATGCTAAGAAAGGATAAGATTTACTAACAAATAAACCACATTTCTGTGTTTGCACACCAGTCATATCCTCAAATTTACTGAGGGCAAGTGATTCATATGTCTGTCCATGATGAATAGGTGCAGGGGATGTTGATGTTTCTTGGTCATTGTGTACATGTGAAGTGTTGCTATGTTGTGTCAATGTCCTTGCCAGTTTTACCATGTTGGTCTTGTTTGTTGCTTTACTGATTCTGCCAAAATTCGATGAGGTAATCCGTATGCATCTTTCTTGAAACCAACTCTTACTTGAAGCTTGATCGCGAGTGTTTTTTTCAATTTGTGTTATCTCGTCAACAGTTATTTTTGTAATTTTCATTTTCTGCAACCAAATGTCGGAGGATGTTAATTCAAAATAGTCATGATCTTTATCAAGGGCATATGGGTTTGCTGGTTTGAAAAGTTGTGATACAGGATAGTCATTAACTTGATTGTGGTTCATCCAAATTGACCTAAAGTGATCATTGTATCCTGGAATATTTCGGTATTGCTGTGGACGTGGATCAAAATTTACACATTTAACAGACTCTTTTGCAAGTGGAAGTTCACTGGCCTTGATTGGGCTTCCATGGTAGGGCTTTGTTTTGTGAAATGATTGTAGTTTTTGAGTACAAGTTTCCTCTGTAAATACTTCCTTAGTAACTGAAAATCTATGGCATGCAAAAAGAACAGCACAAACATGTTTACAGTGGGCTTTCGGACCCATGCCAGCTGCACATTCACACTGTCCCTCAACCACACAACCCTTCTTGTCAATACATACATCTACAACATATGATACACTTTTCTTCATTTGCGCACGGCATTCAGATCTTATGTAAAAGCTGTCAGCCTCTGATGCCAAACGTAAATATTTGAGAAATCGATTTGAGTACAAATCTTTAGCGTCACTGTCTATAGTCTTTTGTAGTGGAAGGAGATATGACTCTACTGCCTCTAATGTCAAGTTTGTGAAATCTGTGTCTTGGTTAATATCTCTATAACTCTCGAAACCTGGCACACTCATACTAAATTCAGGCTCTAACTCTTCACGACCAAAATCTTTGTTTCTATCATACGCCTCAAGTCTGAAACATGCAAATTAGAATATATATTATACATGCAACTATGTATAGATTTTTATGGCTCACAAGCTAAAAGTTGACCCTCACATGTCTAATGCTATTTTCATTTGAGCTGATACATGATCCTATTTGAAGTATAAAAATAATCTAAATAAAATTTAACAATGTAATTAAATTATCTTCACTTTACTGGAGTTGGTCATCAGTGTTTACAAGTGTTGAAGTAATAAAACAATATCAAACACAAATATATTGTTTATTTATATTGTACAGTTATCAGTATCCTGCAGTGAAATAGGAAAAGTGGTTGGAACTCAATGACGATTATTCCGGCAAATTCATAGGCCTTTCAAATAAGACTAGCTCACAAATTTAGGCCTATAGTATATAATCGCCTTAGGGCCACGCCACTATCGTATCGTTTTGTAAACACGTAATATGTCTACCCTACGATAGATTATAAACATGTAATTTTTTACAAAACGAATTATATTGACGTGGCCCTGTGAATCGACGAACGAGAATCCGTTATTTGTTTACATTACAATAGGAATAACGGACTTTACAGGATGACGGACGGACACTGGACTTTCATTATATAATTTTACATTTATATTTGAAACCATTAAACGATGACCGATCACAAAAGATTTAGACCAGTGCGGTATAACAAACCGGGGCTTCACGGTAACGTAACGTTCACGTAATGGACTAGCCGATCCGACAGTTTACAATGCAACGTAAAATAAAACGAACCTCTCAATCAATTCATTCTTTCGACCAGATACACGAGCTCCACGGGTTCGCAACTCCTTCCTTAGCTTTGGAAGGTCCCACGATCCATAGGATAAGGGTTTACTCAAAGACATAATTATCGATAGATATATATGATCACTCTAGAGGTCGTTGACATTCAGATTTCGCGGAATGTCAGGACCGCAACGTACTGTGCGCCACCTATAATCAGGGGAGTTAACTCTAAATGAATTCCTACCGATGTTCCCCATTAAACTAATTGTAATTTGATGGCTAAACAATGAACAAAACAGAAATAACAATAAAATAATAAGATACAAATTATTCTTAACAAATAAGATCAATAAAAAAATCAAATGAATCATTTCTTTTTCTAAAAAATATATAGAGAGTGAAAAATGTTGAGTCTCTTAATTATGAAGACCAATTAAATGCTCTGTCCAAATTGCCAAAAGGGTTTTTGATAACCAGCTTTAGTGACAGAATATGTATATATATATATAACATCAGGTATTTTTCCTGGTTTAAACAATGTTTGTAATATAATTTGATAAACAGGCAGAGGATACTACACAGGTATTCACATCTAGATCCTGTTTCACGCTGTGAATATTAAACAGTAATTATATAATCTGTCCGTGCTGCTAGGTCTATTTCAGATAATTAAAAGATTTAAAGAAAGAAATATAGCTTTTGTCATTTCTGACAGAATAAAATTTAACTTGTACTTAATAATTATTAATGACTAGCTATATATATGTATAGGCTATGTAATTATATATGCCATACCATCAACACCATTCTTGCATGTTTGCCATATTTATTAGTTTCCAGAGATTCAAGTGTTCAGCTTCAACTTCCATCATCTTATCATTACATTAATCACTTCTGGAATCTGGTACTAGTGTCAGTACCAATCTGGAATCACTATCATTATGATCATGATCATAAGTGTTCTAAAAAATTTCGTTGTTTTACAGCCAGTACCATTTTGAAATGTATTGTTTATTGAATTATTATCAGCACCGTTCTAAATTTAAAATGTTTATTGCATTACTGTCAGCACCGTTCTAATTATAAAATGTTTACTGTATTACTGTCAGCACCGTTCTAATTATAAAATGTTTATTGTAGTACTGTCAGCACCGTTCTAATTATAAAATGTTTATTGTAGTACTGTCAGCACCATTCTAATTATAAAATGTTTATTGTAGTGCTGTCAGCACCGTTCTAATTATAAAATGTTTACTGTATTACTGTCGGCACCGTTCTAATTATAAAATGATTATTGTATTACTGTCAGCACCATTCTAATTATAAAATGTTTATTGTAGTACTGTCAGTACCGTACGGCCCGCGTTCTAATTATAAAATGATTATTGTAGTACTACCAGCACCATTCTAATTATAAAATGTTTATTGTAGTACTGTCAGCTCCGTTCTAATTATAAAATGATTATTGTATTACTGTCAGCACCATTCTAATTATAAATTTTTTATTGTATTACTGTCAGCACCATTCTAATTATAAAATGATTATTGTAGTACTGTCAGCACCATTCTAATTATAAAATGTTTACTGTAGTACTGTCAGCACCATTCTGATTATAAAATGTTTACTGTATTACTGTCAGCACCGTTCTAATTATAAAATGATTGTTGTATTACTGTCAGCACCATTCTAATTATAAAATGTTTATTGTAGTACTGTCAGTACCGTACGGCCCGCGTTCTAATTATAAAATGATTATTGTAGTACTACCAGCACCATTCTAATTATAAAATGTTTATTGTAGTACTGTCAGCTCCGTTCTAATTATAAAATGATTATTGTATTACTGTCAGCACCATTCTAATTATAAATTTTTTATTGTATTACTGTCAGCACCATTCTAATTATAAAATGATTATTGTAGTACTGTCAGCACCATTCTAATTATAAAATGTTTACTGTAGTACTGTCAGCACCATTCTGATTATAAAATGTTTACTGTATTACTGTCAGCACCGTTCTAATTATAAAATGATTGTTGTATTACTGTCAGCACCATTCTAATTATAAAATGTTTATTGTATTACTGTCAGCACCGTTCTAATTATAAAATGATTGTTGTATTACTGTCAGCACCGTTCTAATTATAAAATGTTTATTGTAGTACTGTCAGTACTGTCAGCTCCGTTCTAATTAAAAAATGTTTATTGTAGTACTGTCAGCACCGTTCTAATTTTAAAATGTTTATTGTAGTACTGTCAGCTCCGTTCTATAATTATAAAATGTTTACTGTATTACTGTCAGCACCATTCTAATTATAAAATGTTTGTTGTAGTACTGTCAGCTCCGTTCTAATTATAAAATGTTTATTGTAGTACTGTCAGCTCCGTTCTAATTATAAAATGTTTATTGTATTACTGTCGGCACCGTTCTAATTATAAAATGATTATTGTAGTACTGTCAGCTCCGTTCTAATTATAAAATGTTTGTTGTATTACTGTCAGCACTGTTTTAAAATGTTTATTTTATTACTGCCAGCACCGGTACCGTTGTAGAATGTTTGTTGTACATGTATTACTATCAGCACAAGCTGCGCAAAAATGTTTATTACATTACTGCCAGCACCGTTCTAAAATGTTTATTGTATATTACAGCACCGTTCTAAAATGTTTTTTGTATTACTGTACATATCAGCACCATTCTAAATTGTTTGTCTGTATTACTATAACTATGTCAGCACTGTTCTGAAATGTTTGTTGTATTAATGCCAGTATTTGATAGTGTGTATTTTAAAAGTTAGGATTGTGAACAGTAACGTTGTAAATTTCAAAATTGTTCCAGAATCTATCAACATTTTCTCAAAATCAATTTCTTCTCAATTCTGATAAAATAACCAATTGTGGAAGAATTTCTGTTACATTTCAATATACCGGTATATAATGCAAAATGTAAGATGAATACCTTACCAGTGAAATTAACTTGGGGAAATCACATTAATGATGATTTAAGTTAAATAGGATGTCCTTTTTTCAGTAGTCTGTTTATATAATTAAGATGAGCTGGGGATTGTTATAATGTACATATACTTGTTGTAGTTAAATTACACTAAAGGGGGAAGTTTTTGTTCAACTAAATAAAATAGATGGTTGGAGCAAAAGCAACAAAATTTTGAAATAAAATGAACCATATTTTTCACAACTGTTAATCCCTTTGTTACAGGCGATGGTAGCATGTTATCCAGGGAAGGGTTCTCATTACATGCGACATGTGGACAACCCTAATGGTGACGGGCGTTGTGTCACCTGTATTTATTACCTCAACAAAGATTGGGAAGCAAAGGTTTGCTGTTTATATCCATTCTAGTGTTTTTTATGTACATTTTGTACAATGTACCTGGTCCAAATACAGAGTTAATTATAGAAGAGTCATTACCATAAATTTAAAAGTTTGGTTAATTTCCCCTCGGGAAAGGCTTTTATATAAAAATTTAAAGTCTAATTTGAAAATGAATGATGTAAACTTTATTTATTTTGCAACAATTGCAATTCCAAAACAAATTATATCAACATAATATATTAATGATGCTTGTTGGCTCAGATGGAAAGCATGAAGGGCACTTAGTGTGGAGGAAAGCTTTTTTTCTGGAGGAAACTCAGTATCCTTAATTAATTTGAGAAGTTTTACCCCTTTTTAAAACAAAATTCCACTTACAAAGACTTAAAGTTACATATTATTAATTGATCAATGATCATGACAATAAAGTTAGTATTTAGAACATTTTAGGTCAATTTTTTTTTAAACCCATATGCCAATTTCAATGAAACTTTGCAGAAATATTCCATGGCCAAAGGTCAACCAAAATTGTGAGTTATATATGGTGCCAATTGATCCACAAGGTACCTAAGGGGCAGGGCAAAAAGGGGTCAAATTTGTTGAGATATATATATCAAAAATCTTGTTCACAAGACACAAATTAGGTAGAATCAAATACTCGATCTACATAGATGTAAAGGTCTGAATTTCATGACCCTGGGGTTCCACTTTTCCCCCTGGGAAGGGAGTAAGTTTTACTTAAGAAATAATTAACGATGACTCATGTATTGTTGCAGGATATACAACTCTGACTCGGATATTTTGCAATTTTAATTAATAACTCAGGCCGCAGGATATACAACGAGGACGAGGATATTTTGCAATTAAATTAATAACGAAGGCCGCAGGCCTGAGTTATTAATTAAAATTGCAAAATATCCTCGTCCTCGTTGTATATCCTGCAACAATACACGAGTCAAAGTTGATTATTTCTATTCTACCATGTACTGTTTAGTTCTGTGATCGACCTCTTTCTAATAGGAAAACAGCAAAGAAACCCCGGGAAAACCTTGTAATTTATTTCTTGAGTATTGCATTATTTGTTGATGAAATATACATTTCTTTACAGGCACTACAGTACTACGATCAAGAGCATCTATTATATGGCATTGATTATGAAAATTAAAAAAAAGGGATATAGAAAAGAAAAAAAAAGAAAAAAAGGGGGCCTCCGTAGGATTCGAACTCGCGTCGTGATAAAAATTTAATGAAAGACTAACCCATTAGCCCACTCGGCTATTGTAACCTTGTAAGAAATAAGTGAATATTAGATATATAAAGTTGTAACAGCCGTGACTCACGAGCGTGTATTATTGGCACGAGCGTGTATTATTGGAAAATAATACATGGTTTTAAACCAATCAAAACTGGCGTTGCAAAGCAAACATGGTAGAATATGGTTTATATAGGGATATCACATTTTTTAGCATCATTTGCTGGATTGCCATTGAAAATATTTCAATCTTGATTAGAATTTTCAGCATGGGATGACAATTTGATGATATGCACATTTTATCCCTGACTGACTCCAAGGGACCTAAATATTCTGTAATTGTACTTAATTTGAAAGACTCAAATTTTAGCACAAAATCAAATTAAAACATTACTGGAATGATAATTAATAGTGCACCAACAATATGATTGCCATAAAAACCAATGTAGATAAATTACCTTTAGCACAATCATATTTAGCAGAATGCTGCAAGCGTGGAAAATGTTAGAATATACAGTAAGGGGTGGGAACAAAATGGGTCAAACTGACTGAAATTTCAAAAAATCTTCTCAATACCCAGGTATGGTAGAATCAAATTCTCTTCAGATTCACAGATAGAAAGGCGTGAAGAAATTGCTTTACCAAAATTGTAAATTTCATGACCCTTAGTGAGGTCTCGTGTTTCCCCTTTAGAATAGAAGGGCTAAATTAACTTTAGTTTATTATTTGTTGACTTACTGTTGGAAATAATTAAAACTTAGTTAGTAATATCATTATTGGATGGCAATTTAAAAAAAAAATATATATTTTGCATGACTGATACCAGGGGTTGATGGGCAGGGTCAAAATGTGTCGTGTTGACCGAAATATTATGTGTATATTAGAGTTCAGGTGACCATATGATATAGGCCTGAGCCTCTTGTTTATGAACAAATATAAAATATAATGGGTCCTATTTTAAAATTCATATTCAGATTCATATAATACCTTTAAGTCAAAATCCAAATATATGCAGTTCACTCCTGAAAATCTCTTCCCCATTCACCACTTTTTTTCCCAAAATGAGACAAAAATAATCCTGTCCTAAGCAAGTAAAAAATCTCTGGTTATTTAATCCACAGTATTTTGTTACATATTCAATCACAGTACTAGTTTTGTTCATTACTATTTATTTAAGAGTTTAATAAGTGTTGGCACTTTATCCTGCATTGTTACACTTGGACAATTTCAATCTGAAAAAGACAGCTCAAATATCAGTTTATTGATTAAATGGTCAGCATGCCACTTAAAATTGTAATTTTGCAATATAATTCTTGTATTTTTTCCACAAAGGACAGCTGCCTGGTTGTGAAGTTTATTGTTTTGTTTTAGTGAAAAAACATTAGTTTTTCAATAAAAACATATATTAAATAATAATTTGATGACAATATGAAACAGCACTGTATTTTACATATGGTTCCGAGAATTCTGAGTAGTTATCGTCTAAGAGGCCTCATACCTTTATATCACTGACACCCGTTTTTTATCCCTAAGTTTTTGGTTAGACCTCAGAGCAATATGTCTTATATTCCTGTCGTTGCTTTTCTGTCTGATATTATCATCATACAGTATGATTACTTACTATTGTCATGTCACATCACATCACTCAATTTCACAACAATAATGTAGACTTACTGTGATGTTATCTTTTGTACTTATACTGGGTACACTCACTGTCATGTGATCAGGCATTGATAAGACAAATCTTAATGTCTTTACAGTAGTTTTCTCTTCAGTATCATAACCATTGGTATATATTTAAAATAAACCCTCTATCTCTTCATATAGGTTAATGGTGGGCTATTGAAGATTTTTCCTGAAGGGCAAAATTTAGTGGCTTCCATTGAGCCCAAATTTGACCGCCTGCTGTTCTTTTGGTCGGACAGACGAAATCCCCATGAAGTTATGCCAGCTTACAAAACACGGTAAGATATCAGAATACATTCATATAAGATATCTAATTGATGTTAGAATTAAAAAAAACTGGTGTAAATTAAATGCAGCGAAATTTGGGTCCAAAATATCCAGTTAAAATTTGTTTTCCCAATTGCTAATCTACCATTATGTCCAAAAATAGCCAAGTAGAAGGGCATCTCATAATAGATTGTAAATGGTCTTTACAAGGTGGAAGAGACAGATGGTCACAGTTTTGTTTACTTGACAGAAATTGTAAAAAATAAGAATGCACGATGCCAAAGTAATCAATGTTGTTTGTTTGGCTAAGAGTATCCTAGCTTGGTCAATGACTACCAATTTACTGTGTATTGTACAAATTTGAAGGTGTAACCAATAACAACTTCCAACTCCCAGCACAAAAAAAAAGTTTTATTTGTAAGTAGTGTGGTGAGATTGGGTCCAAACTACCGGGAAAATAAATATGATTATGGAATCTTATTTTTTAAAGTAGGATACCTTGAATTGATAGATATCATTTTCTGAATTTTTCAGTTCTTCTTGATACATTTCCATTGTTTTAATCTTTTTGATACAGGTATTTACATCACATTGGTGCTTGGTAAGGACATACAATATGCCATTGGTTTATATTGACAGGTATGCCATAACAGTATGGTACTATGATTCTAAGGAAAGGAAGAGAGCTGTGAAAAAGTTCAAAGGTAAGAGTTCCTTAGGTAAAATATTTTTTATCTGTATAATTGATGTGCATTGAGGAAGACAGGAAGCCAGACTGGCAGACTCTATAGTAGTGTGATCATACTGTGTTGATCATGTGTCTTGGAAGACTGCAGTCTCCTGTCCATCAAAATCATCTAATTTTTAGCTCGCTCAGACGAAGCCCCCTTGGCATTGGCATTGGCTGTAGATAACTAGGTTAAAGTTTTGTGTCCATACTAATGAGGATGCAGGTTAGGTATTTGACATGTGTGTGGACCTGCAGACCTTGACCATGACCTTTGACTTACTTAAGTAAAGAACTGATTTTGAATTTCAATCCACTTAGCAAACTACAGTCGAACCTGTCATATGTGACCTTCCAAGGGAGTCAGTAAAAAAGGTCACATATGACAGGTGGTCTCTTAATCCAGGTTCAAAGAAAATGACCCGAAAAGGAAAGTTCATAATTATTCTGCCACATGTAATATTTATCAGCTACAAGTATTAGTACATACATGTATATGAAAAGGAATTACCTCAGTCATCAATTAAGATTGTGAATGTAATCAAATCTGTAAGAGACCTCTTGAGGAAAACGAAAGAAAAAAAAGAAAAAAAAGAAAAGTCACCATTCACTTAATGAAATAAAATGCTTATAATAATGGACAATATATAAAAATATCCCCATTTCTACATATGTAGTACAATATTTATTTTTTTTAATTTAATTCAGTTTCTTTTATTTTCATTAATACATGTATATATATATAAATTCTTTTAGCAGGTTACAATAAATTTATTTTTTTATTTTAAAATACAAAAAATAATCAAAGAATTTGAATGGCTAATTTGATTATTTCCAGTACTGGATACATTTACATAAAAAAAAAAAAAAATGATTTTTTTTGCGTTCCTGAATTCCTGGCCCGGACTTCCGTCCGGATTATTAGTCACGTAACTGCATTTCCTTCATAACGATGGAGACGTTTTTAACTGGCAAATATCTGTCCTAATGTCTCAAAAAGAACATAAATTTCAGTTAAACAGTAAGTTGACTGTTTATTCACTCTTTTTCATACTTCCCAAGCAAATGTTTTTATTTATATCTATCAAAATTTCGTGAAAATCGTCTGAATGGCGAGGACGTTTTTTCGCCATATCCCATCTCCTTTCATTCTTTAGAAGTTAAGTACAGTTTCGTTCGTTTTTGGGTGTTATCAGGGCAAAGATAATAAATTCAATAAATTTTTTGAGACAGAATCAGACATTTCATGCATTTCTGAAGTATTTTTTAATCTTTAAAAGCAGACAAGTTCGTCCGGTTTCTTCTTGATTAGGACTTCTGCTTCCGTTTTAAAACTCGGAAAGTCGCTGAAAAAAGTCGCTTTTCAGCATTTGGGACACGGAAATGATGGTCGTTAGTCGCGTCTGACAGGTAGTCGCTTAATCCAGGTCACTAGTATAGTAAATAACGTTGGGAGGAAAAAATACGGTCGCATATGAAAGGAAGTCGTTTAATTCAGGTGGTCGCTAAGGCAGGTTTGACTGTATGTTGTCTTCTGGCAACTCTTGTTTTAGACTCGTGAAACCAGAAGTGTGAACGAAAAATATTATGTAATCCCTATCGCTGTACCGCTCAACCTGTTCATGTGTATCAGAAAAGGTGTAGGCACAAGTAGCCTTGCATTTAAAACGAGAGCCGTGATCGTTTGAAACGAATGCTGTGATTGGTCGATCGCGAGTGTACACATATGTGCAGATCCAGTTGACACTGCCAAGCACGTGCAAAATGAAGGACGATCCTGATAAGCTTTATCAATGTTTGAAAGGAATCAACCCTGGATTGTCTTAGTTTCGAGATGAATTTAAAAAGATCGCTTTCTCAGACCACAAGAAGTATTTAATATGAATTTACCCCTGGTGTTTAAACGGCTACTGGTGGATCGCATTGTTAATCTGCAGACGCCAGAAACAAAACAAAAAATGAAAAGGTCAGCAGAAAAAGATGACGACACCACAGTTCATGATACTCGAAAACCTAAAAAAAACTGTGAATGTTAGCAGGTAAATGCAAAATCCTGCATCCCAGTGTATTTAACGAAAGATTCATACAATGTTTACAAACACATCATGCACCCGTACCTTCATTTAGGTTAGTGACCGCCCGCCCGCTATCGAATACACTTGTAACTTTATTGACATGTAGGCCTACCTGTGACAACATGCACTCCTGCACACATAACTTGCAATTCCGACCAATCACGGCTCTCGTTTCAAACGCACCTCATGTGATTGGCCTAGCAAAGTTACTGTACACCTTTCTGATACACCTGAACGGTTAAGCAGTACAGCGATAGGGATTACATAATATTTTTCGTTCACACTTTTGGTTTCACGAGTCTAAACAAAATTGCAAATGAATTGAACATGCCTATATGTACATATTAAATCTGTTCATGAGAAAAAAGATGGAATTAAGATATTTAGTTTAGAAGGTTCAGTTTTGTAAGGAATAGAAAAAAATACTGAAATGAAATATGTACCCTGTATCTATGAATGATTTTGAAAATATTTACAAGATTTCTTTTTTTTAATTTTCAGGTAATAAAAGCCCTGAACAGTCTTCTGTTCCTCTAATTAGCAGTCAGAAGTGATGACATTGTGATGTTTGGTATTTAATTGTGATTGCTGGCTTACTGTGACCTCATTTGCATTAGTGACTGATATGTGGATGTGTCGGCTATTTGATCATCAAAGTAGGTCAAACCTATACTGGAGAGGATTGAATCGTACATCTCATTGTGGACAGGCAACTTGCTGCTTTGATCGGTTCACTGTACAATTTACAATTGTTTACTGTTTGTCACATGACCTCCCTTTGACTTAACCTAGAAAAGTAGCTCTTAAAAAGGGACAAGCAATGTAGACGGATCATGTTCATTCCTGCAGTTCACTATAGACTGGTAATGTTCCTACACCTCATTGTGGACATTGTTCACTTTCTACAGCTCACCGGTATGGTAGACAGGTCTCATTAATGGCTATGGCTCACTGTATACAGATTCTGATCATTCCTGCAGCTCACTATAGATTGGTAATTTTCGTACACCTCACTGTGGACATATGACTTTCTACAGCTCACCAGTATATTAGACAGGACTCATAAATCATTGGATGACTATAAGCTCACTGTATACAGATCCTGATGATTCCTTATAGCTCACTATGGATAGTTAACTCCCAATTGACTTTGACAAAGGTCTGATTAAATAATCTATTTTGCTTGTTTGTGGTTGATTTTGTAAAATTTACCATCAGCAGGCTGTAAAAGTCTTGAAAAGTGTTGAATATTGTCCCATGGCCTTAAAAAGTATTTTAATGTGCGATAAGTGTTCCTTGAACAGACATAAATATGAGGAAGTTGAAATCTGAAATTGGAACAGCAAACTTTTGGGGGCAATAAAAGGTGACAGTTCAATTGACAGAAATTAGCAAATAAGTGCAGAAATTGTGCATGGAAGATGTCCTGCATCAGGCATTGTAAATGCAAATTTTATTTTTTTCTGTATGAGAAGACTTTATAAAGGGATAATCTGTACAAGTTCAGATTTAATAAGATACTTTTTATAAAAATTGTACATAAGTATCTACTTATGCTCTTATGGGGATTGTTCACCTTAATTTACCATATGAATAATCAAAATATGATTTGTGGAAATCTTTATAGATCTCTATCTAAATCAATTTACTTACATGGCATCATGACAGGTTTGCATTGTATTAGCTGAACAGTATGAAATAATTGTGAACATTATAAATCAACCATAAATAAGCCTAAGGAAGCAATGGAATTGGCATCCCAGCAGACATTATAAGTGATCATGCAGTGTACACACTTGTGTAGTTACTGAATACTTTGCATGAAATTAGTGGCTGGGTGGTTAAGGTGTCCCAACACTTGATCACTAACCTTCCACCTCTGGGTTGCCAGTTCGAAACCCATGTGGGGCATGCACAGTTGCCTGGTACTGACCGTTGGCCGGTGGTTTTTCTCTGGGTATTCCGGCTTTCCTCCACCTCCAGAACCTGGCATGTCCTTAAATGACCCTGGCTGTTAATTGAACGTTAAACAAAATAAACCTAAATGCATGAAATCTATGATAAAGCCCTCAGCTCTATTTTCCCAATATACTCTATTTAGGTAGTCTTCCAGTTAATTATATCTGTAGCTCTGCCATAGACAGGACTTTCTTAAGTCAGAACACTGTCCTACATCAGTTTCCAGCAGCTAGGATTTGAAGCTGTGTCATATATAGGTCTTTCTATAGTCGGACAACTGTCCTACATTGGTTTGTCTGTTTGTCCAACAGCTAGGATTTGTAGCTGTGTCATATATAGGTCTTTCTATAATTAGACAACTGTCCTACATTGATTTGTCTGTTTGTCCAACAGCTGGGATTTGTAGCTCTGCCATAGATAGGACTTTCTATAGTCGGACAACTGTCCTACATTGGTTTGTCGGTTTGTCCAACAGCTAGGATTTGTAGCTGTGTCATAGATAGGTCTTTCTATAGTCGGACAACTGTCCTACATTGGTTCGTCCAACAGCTAGGATTTGTAGCTGTGTCATAGATAGGTCTTTCTATAGTCGGACAACTGTCCTACATTGGTTCGTCCAACAGCTAGGATTTGTAGCTGTGTCATAGATAGGACTTGTTACATATCCAGAACATTGTCATACATCAGTTTTCAAGATCTGCCATAGACTGGACTTGCTATAGTTAGAACACTTTCCTACAGTAGTTACAATGTTAAGTTTCCGATAGCTAGGACTCGTAGTACTCAAACAATGTAAGAGGTTTACTCAGCGAGAAACTTGTGACTGGTACCCGTCACTGATGGCACAATAATGTCATGCACCACTTCCTATAGTCAGAATACTGTCTTAAATCAGTTAAAATGTTATATTTCTAATAGTATGACTAGTCTTAAAATCATTCCATCCGACAAAAATGTCTCAGTGAGACTCTGTTAATGTAGCTATGTTTCCAAAAGCTAGGACAATTACAGATTTTTAAATGAACATTAATGTTCCTTTATTTCAAATGCACGATTTAAATTTGAATCCATATTGACCTTGAATAAGGTCATTAATTTATAAAAAGTGATACATGATCATGTTCAGCAGCTGGTATGTGTGAACCATCCTTACTCCTTCAACCCATATGCATGCTGGGCCTAGTTTCCTCTACCTAAGTAAACTCCTAGGAAAGCATTATTGGATTTTAGGGGAAATCCTTAGACAAGGATCTTAACTTAAAATCTTTAATGCATTCACATAAAAAATTTCTGTTAAGGAGAAAGCTGGTTTAGAAAGGTTACACTATATTGATTGGATATTAAATATAACAGCATGTGAACATTTTGAGCCATTATAATTAGCATATAATGGGTTATTTTAGCCAGTGTAATATCTAGTTTTAACATAAAAATTCAAGAGTTTAATTTTAGAGTGTATGGTTTTAGCTATTGTCCTACCTAAGATCTTATTCTAGCATTTAAGAAATAATGTACTATGTTCCAACATTTTCCACACTTTTGACTTGTCTGTTCATAATTGTTTGAACATTGTTATTAATTACACTCAAAACATGTGGTCCAAGAATTTTCTCTAGATGTAAGGGAGGTAACTTAGGCTGTACCTATTTTCAAGGCTTTCCATTTACCTGGTTGCTATTCTTCCATGTTCTATTTTCACAGCCATCGTCAGAAAATTACATATTACAATGACGTTAAAACCCCTATCATTACATTTCTTGTCTAACAATGAAATACAATGTACATTTACGTTAATAACAATGACTGGCTTTGCAGGTAATTCAGTGTTGATGCCTTTAAACTTATCATACCTTAGGTATATACCATTGTTTAAGAGTTCATGTTTTTACTTTATACAAATTTGTTGACGAATCCCATAATAAATTCTTATTACATGATATGTTTTGTTTGTTGTGTTTGGATATTCTAAAGGAAGCAATATTTAACACATTTATGTATATATTGAATGTGCATATGTATATTTTGACACTGTACAACTACGACAGAAAATTTAAATAATTAACTTTCAGATCTATCATCAAATAGACAAAAATAAAATAAAATTTAGTTAAGATAGCTCTGTTAATTGTATATGTTGGCTAATGGTGACCAATGAAGGCAAATTTAATTCCTAATTTGTTGTCTCAAACATTAACCATTACCAAAACAAAAGGCCCAGATGGCATGAATTGCTCACCTGGATAATTCAGTAATTAAGGCAAAATAATCCAATTTTAAGTTATACTAGGTATTTCAAATATTTTCCTACTTTTTAACTGCCTCTCCAAACAATGGTTCCAACTACAGGTGGACCAAATCCTGTTATTCTTGAAAATAAAGTTTTAATTTTTTTTTTTGCTATACTATCCTGATTAGGCCCCTTTTGTCCCACCCTAAGTGGGTCACATCCTTCGTTTAAACAACATAAGATGTCATTTAGCCAATTATGTGCCAAACCAATTTTCATCAAAATCCATTCAGGACTAGTGGCAATTTAAAGGATTAACCTTAATTTCCCTTATTGGGCCCGGCACCTCCTGCCCTAGAGGAGTCACAACCTCCGTTTATACGTTTGCCAATAATGCTCCAGACCAAATTTCATCAAAATCCATTCAGGCATTCAGGACTAGTAGGGATATAAAGGAAATGGTGACGGACAACAGATGCTGCACCATGGCATCTTCGGGCCAGGTGAGCTAATAAACTGCTAACAAAATCACATGGTGTCCTTCACTGCCTAGAATATAAAATATCAACATGATCATGTGAAAAATGTCCTATTTCACAGCAGTTTGTATTACAGTTCCTGTGCTATAGGATGTAACAGTGTCTTTCCAGCCTAATTGTACCTATAAACAGATTACATGTATATCACCCTTGTACTTGTTTGTAGTAAGAAATACAAAAGTACTGCAAGTCATATTTAAGAACAAACAAGAGGCCAAGAGGGCCTGTATTTCTTGCCTGGTTCACCTGGTTGGATTTGACCAAACATCAAAATAATGTTCATGTTCAATTCGATAATCGCTTTACTTGTTGAATTTGAATAATGTTCTATATGGTTATGGGGTGGGGATCTCAACTTCTTTCAAGGATATAACCCAGATATGAAGTCTAGACTCCCTTGGGGTGTGAAAAGAGGGATTTTTTTTTTTACATATTGTGTTTCAAGAAAATAAGTCCCTTGGGGTGAGGAAAATTCCCATGGCCTACTTTTACATCAGGATTATGTTTATCTCTTAATGCCCAGCAATGTTATTGCTATAAGTCTTCAGGGGAAGGGAAAGACCACAGGGCCTATTTTTACAACAGGATTGTGTTTATCTCTTGATGTCCATCAATGCTATACAGAGCAACCCGCTTATTTGCATAGCCCTTTTTCCATGACAAAATATGCAAATAACCGGAGTATTCGTATAGGCGGAGTTGGGTTTTGGCCCCTCTAATACACATGTAGATCGTCAGGTAGGTACTCAAAACGGGCGCTATGATTGTTTACGTTATTTGCATTAAACATATATTAAAACAAAATATCTAAAATATAAGAGTAAATACGAAATACATGGGTTGTTATTCTTTGTAAATGTACAAATAAAAATATTTGCATACACTTCATTGTTTACTAAAGTTACTTTTCACTCTGGGTCCTGGCCAGCCCCACAACTTGTAGCTTCTGAATCCCCACCACCTAGGGATGCTACCAGTAAAATATGGGCAATATCTATAACTTAGTTCCAGAGAAGAAGTCATTTTTAGCAATATAGCTTCGGACCAGATGAGCTAAAAATAAATCCTTTAGTAGGCTTCTTAAAATAAACTTATCATGGCATTTGGTTGCTTTAAGACTATCTAAAAACTTAACACTGTTATGGTCACATATATAGAGTTTTTTAAAAGGAAACTCCAACATGAGTAATCCCAGTACAAATTTGAGGGATGAACAAAGCACTTTCTATCGGAGGATGTGCTACAGCATTGGACTGGTGTGAAGATCCAAGGTGTGTGTTTCCGAAACCGAGATCACATACCATCTAGTGTTGTCCTGGTTGAGCCCTTGGAAAGACTTTACCCCAGTCAGAGATGATCTGCATAACATGTCACAAACCCCCCATATATCATTCGGTGAAAGAAATCACAATCTACTACAAAGAGACCCTGTCTCAAAATGTTGAGCAAACAATTGATCTTTTTACCCAGGTAATTGACTGCTTACTTAATGACACAACATTACTGATAATGCTTTTTTGTAACAGATCCTGTAAAAAAAAATTTAATTAAAGATGTTGTTGTGCTAGAGCATTACTGGCACATTGCTAAAACTGTAGTATCATCTGTTCCAAAAAATATGAAAAAAACAACATTTTGGATATTGGTAAGACATACAAAAATGTAGATGTTTCATGATTTATTGCGTTGATCAGATAGATAAGATAACAGTTGTATTGGCATTTTCATTTTATTTTACATTATATATATAAGTACACAATGAAAGAAGCTTTACACAACATAAAAATTGTGCATTTCATCAAATTCAATATCCAATGCAAGTCATCCCATATGACTTGTATAACATAAACACCATGTAACTACAATCTCATTATTATGGAAGATTGTATCCTTTAGAGATATCCAACAGTTGTTCAAAGTTCTGATAATCAAACAATATAGTTGTGATATTGGAATCAACAGATCCACACCTCACCATATGAATACTCTCACAGCAATATTGAATCATTCAAAAGTTCTGATAATCAAATTATGGAGTTATGATTTCAGACTTCACAAAGTGCCACACTTGGCAAAATAAAGCTGGTTTGACATCAGGATGTGCTATTTTTCTGCAGAGATGTGAGTTTGCTGTGCCAATCCTCCTCAGAGATATTCTTGGCCCATTCAGGAATATTGGTCGCAGGAAGGTGGATAGAAGACATAGCGGCCTTCACACTCTCTTCTTGTCCTGTTTAACATAAACAACTCTGATTATGTTCATCTTTTATTCAGAGGATTTTACAGAAGAAATACTATACAAAATAAGGAGAAAAATGTAAAACTATTTAGTTCTACAGTTCACTGCCTGGCTCGAGTATTTGGGACGGCCTTTGTATCACTACATGACAGATAAACAAGAGGCACATGGGGCCTGTATGCTCACTTGGATATTTCTAGCAAAACACCAATGCTTTTCCCATATTCAGATCCCCTTTAACTAAAATTTAACTGTCATTTTCCAAGGAAGATTAAAAGCAAGTTCGGAAGCAAATCACTAACATAATAACCATTTTTGACCATTTATTCAAAGCTGATTTCACTTTCCCCAAGTATTCTTCTGACCAAATTTGGTTAAAATCCATTCAGCCAATTTTCATCAATTTCTCTTAATTATAACAGGACATCGTGATGAAATATTAAGGGGAGATAACTCATCTTTACTTTCATGGTAAAAGTAATGTTTTTATTCTTTCATAATTGAATATTAATTAATCATAAGCAATGACTGCATGAAAGGTTATCTGATTTCCATTCATGACAAAATAGTTTCATTGAAAAAAATGTTCCAATTTCCGTATCTTGGTGCAATAAAATGCAGCCAAAAATACAATTCTTACTTGTGATTAAAATTTCTCAACTAAAACATGATTCTCCTTGAAACACTAAACATTTACAGAGAAATGTGGTCTTTTATCATCCTTATTTGAAATAATCACTTTTTTGAAAATTGTATGTTTTCTCTAAAACATTTTGATACATGTATTGAGAAAATGGTGGCACAAAGATCACTCATGTCAATTTTTATGACAATGTGTTCAGTATTTCCTGACCGTGTCGTATCCCCTTAATTACTTCTATTTCCCCTATTGGACCCCCACTCCTGCCCAAGGCGAGACCTTTATCCCTATTTATCAGATGCTATTGGTAAGTAGATTTCCCCAGTGGAACACTATTAATTTGTAAGTAGATTTCCCTGTGGAACACTATTTATTGGTAAGTAGATTTCCCCAGTGAAACACTATTTATTGGTAAGTAGATTTCCCAAGTGGAACACTATTAATTGGTAAGTAGATTTCCCAGTGAAACACTATTTATTGGTAAGTAGATTTCCCAGTGGAACACTATTAATTGGTAAGTTGATTTCCCAGTGAAACACTATTAATTGGTAAGTAGATTTCCCCAGTGAAACACTATTTATTGGTAAGTTGATTTCCCAGTGGAACACTATTTATTGGTAAGTAGATTTCCCAGTGAAACACTATTGATTGGTAAGTAGATTTCCCAGTGAAACACTATTTATTGGTAAGTAGATTTCCCAGTGGAACACTATTTATTGGTAAGTAGATTTCCCCAGTGAAACACTATTAATTGGCAAGTAGATTTCCCCAGTGAAACACTATTTATTGGTAAGTAGATTTCCCCAGTGAAACATTATTAATTTGGCAAGTAGATTTCCCCAGTGAAACACTATTTATTGGTAAGTAGATTTCCCAGTGGAACACTATTCATTGGTAAGTAGATTTCCCCAGTGGAACATTATTTATTGGTAAGTAGATTTCCCCAGTGAAACACTATTGATTGGTAAGTAGATTTCCCAGTGAAACACTATTGATTGGTAAGTAGATTTCCCCAGTGAAACACTATTTATTGGTTAGTAGATTTCCCCAGTGAAACACTATTTATTGGTTAGTAGATTTCCCAGTGAAACACTATTTATTGGTAAGTAGATTTCCTGAGTGAAACACTATATATTGGTAGTAGATTTCCCCAGTGGAACACTATTTATTGGTAAGTAGATTTCCCCAGTTGAACAATTTTTATTGGTAAGTAGATTTCCCCAGTGAAACACTATTTATTGGTAAGTAGATTTCCCAGTGAAACACTATTTATTGGTAAGTAGATTTCCCCAGTGAAACATTATTTATTGGTAAGTAGATTTCCCAGTGGAACACTATTTAAGTAGATTTCCCCAGTGGAACACTATTTATTAGTAAGTAGATTTCCCTGTGGAACACTATGAATTGGTAAGTAGATTTCCCAGTGGAACACTATTTATTGGTAAGTAGATTTCCCCCAGTGAAACACTATTTATTGGTAAGTAGATTTCCCAGTGAAACACTATTTATTGGTAAGTAGATTTCCCAGTGGAACACTATTTATTGGTAAGTAGATTTCCCAGTGGAACACTATTTATTGGTAAGTAGATTTCCCAGTGAAACACTATTTATTAGTAAGTAGATTTCCCAGTGAAACACTATTTATTGGTAAGTAGATTTCCCAGTGGAACACTATTTACTGGTAAGTAGATTTCCCAGTGGAACACTATTTATTGGTAAGTAGATTTCCCAGTGGAACACTATTTAAGTAGATTTCCCAGTGGAACACTATTTATTAGTAAGTAGATATCCCTGTGGAACACTATGAATTGGTAAGTAGATTTCCCAGTGAAACCCTATTTATTGGTAAGTAGATTTCCCAGTGGAACACTATTTATTGGTAAGTAGATTTCCTCAGTGGAACATTATTTATTGGTAGTAGATTTCCCAGTGGAACACTATTTATTGATAAGTAGATTTCCCTGTGGAACACTATTGATTGGTAAGTAGATTTCCCTGTGGAACACTATTTATTGGTAAGTAGATTTCCCAGTGGAACATTATTTATTAGTAAGTAGATTTCCCAGTGGAACATTATTTATTGGTAAGTAGATTTCCCAGTGGAACACTATTTATTGATAAGTAGATTTCCCCAGTGGAACACTATTTATTGGTAAGTAGATTTCCCAGTGGAACACTATTAATTGGTTAGTAGATTTCCCAGTGGAACACTATTAATTGGTAAGTAGATTTCCGAGTGGAACATTATTTATTGGTAAGTAGATTTCCCAGTGGAACATTATTTATTGGTAAGTAGATTCCCCCAGTGAAACACTATTTATTGGTAAGTAGATTTCCTGAGTGAAACACTATTTATTAGTAAGTAGATTTCCCAGTGGAACACTATTTATTGGTAAGTAGATTTCCCCAGTGAAACACTATTTATTAGTAAGTAGATTTCCCAGTGGAACATTATTTATTGGTAAGTAGATTTCCCCAGTGGAACATTATTTATTGGTAAGTAGATTTCCCCAGTGAAACACTATTTATTAGTAAGTAGATTTCCCCAGTGAAACACTATTTATTGGTAAGTTGATTTCCCAGTGGAACATTATTTATTGGTAAGTAGATTTCCCCAGTGAAACACTATTTATTAGTAAGTAGATTTCCCCAGTGAAACACTATTTATTGGTAAGTTGATTTCCCAGTGAAACACTATTTATTGGTAAGTTGATTTCCCAGTGAAACACTATTTATTGGTAAGTAGATTTCCCCAGTTGAACACTATTTATTGGTAAGTAGATTTCCCAGTGGAACATTATTTATTGGTAAGTAGATTTCCCCAGTGAAACACTATTTGTTAGTAAGTAGATTTCCCCAGTGAAACACTATTTATTGGTAAGTTGATTTCCCAGTGAAACACTATTTATTGGTAAGTTGATTTCCCAGTGAAACACTATTTATTGGTAAGTAGATTTCCCCAGTTGAACAATTTTTATTGGTAAGTAGATTTCCCAGTGAAACATTATTTATTGGTAAGTAGATTTCCCAGTAGAACACTATCTAAGTAGATTTCCCAGTGGAACATTATTTATTGGTAAGTAGATTTCCCCAGTGAAACACTATTGATTGGTAAGTAGATTTCCCTTTGGAACACTATTTATTGGTAAGTAGATTTCCCCTGTGAAACACTATTTATTGGTTAGTAGATTTCCCAGTGAAACACTATTTATTGGTAGTAGATTTCCCCAGTGAAACACTATTTATTGGTAAGTAGATTTCCCCAGTGAAACACTATTTATTGGTAAGTTGATTTCCCAGTGAAACACTATTTATTGGTAAGTTGATTTCCCCAGTGAAACACTATTTATTGGTAAGTAGATTTCCCCAGTGAAACACGACACTATTTATTGGTTAGTAGATTTCCCCAGTGAAACACGACACTATTTATTGGTAAGTAGATTTCCCATTGAAAACACTATTCATTGGGCAGTAGATTTCCCAGTAGAACACTATTTAATGGTATGTATTGGTAATAGAAATTCAAGCTTGAATTCTATTCTTACCTGGCTCCATTTGTATGGAAGATGTTCTCTGTTTGTTCCATAATAAATCTTTGGATTCAGGTTTTGGTAATTCAGGTAACTGTAAAATAGAAGTACATATGTAATCCTATATACCCAGTACCAGCTGGCATACTGTAATACAGCCAGTGTGTACATGGTTTGTTCTTTACTTGAAGTGGTACATACATGTATATGTATGGATGATATGGAGAATAGTCACAACTACTTTGTTGATGAATGTATAGCTATCAACATTGATGTAAACAATTGACAAACATTTCATCATCCTAAAGACCATTGTGTTAAACCCCATCTGGCTAATATCACCTGACAGCTTAAAGGGTATTTTATTGAAATACACGATAAGAAGTAAATAGACTAGAATTACAATATTTTACTATTCAGCAAACAGATTTACTGAATTTTAAAATGTTTTCTGTAAAGTGTCTAGGAATTTGTGGATGGCAGTGTATTTTAATGTTACCTTGCAAATGAATATGTACAATATACCTTCATATAACCTGCTGCCTGTCCGCCAGTGTTTTTGTGTAGCACATAGTGATCGAGCTTATTTAAATGTTCTGAATTGTCTTTATCACAGTCAGCAGAGTTAGGGCCCTCAGCACCTGCCTCAGTTGAGCTCGCACTGCTCTGACTTGATTGGCTGTGGTCATCTGTGTTCATTACACTTGTGCCTGGCACATCATTAGGTATATCATCAGGTTCCTGTGGCAACATCTGATATCCATAGTAACTGTCCCCATCCTCACTTTCGCTCTCGGAATCAGAGTTAGCATTGTCAATGACAAACTGGGGGGTGGGGATGTTTTCCACTTCCTGTTCGTCCTCGTCTGAGGGGGGTCCCTTGTCTGTTTCACCATCTGGCTCAGGCTGGGGAGACATTCTATTAGTCTTTTGGTGTTCCTGTAATTATATTTATATAAATATCAAACAATTTTATCATAAGTAAACCTAGACACAAACTTAAGAGTTTAATAGGTTTCAAAATGATGTATTTCTTACATTTTATTTGAGCTACATACAAGGAAATATCGAAAATATCATTCTATTTCCAACTAAGCTTACATTAATTAATTGACCAAGAAAGGAATTAATACCAGGGGACTAACTTTCTTTTTTACAGCTTACAGACTTCCATCATTAGTAAAGGATATATCATAGGTTTTTATTTAACAGACTGCTCAAACTCTAATCTCTGATCTCCCTGTGACCTATTCCACCACCTTGTATAGGTTATATATGCATGCACTCTATCAAAAAGTGCAAATGCAAGGGGTTCCTGGACAACATTATGTAAAAACTATGAAGCGATTATATTTAAAAATTTGGTGTTTCTTCTTGACTTCATGATCAGAACATATGTAATATATATATTACGAGGGCTGATTGATAAGTTATCAGCCTCGTATTGAAGGAGGTTCTCAAGGATGTTATTTTTAAGTCCTACTATTATTTGACTACCGGGTATATAGGACAGTGTTCCCAAGGACTGGTCTCATTTGGTTAGTTTATATCATCGAGGTAGCACTCTAAAAAGTAAACAAGACAAGTGGCTTTGCAATATGGACAAACTCAGTTAGGGTGAAAGAGTCTGTCATTGCTATGGCTGCCATTCACGATTGTGGCTTTAAATTGATTGAGTATCTACCTTATTCACCTGATCTTGCTCCATCAGACTTACCATCTTATAAGTCATGACACATTCTTATAAGGCATAACACCATAATGATCTTACAAGTCATAACACCATCATACAAGTCATTACACCTTGTAAGTAATAACACCATCTTTTAAGTCATAACACCATCTTATAAATCATTACACATTCTTATTTGTCATAATACCATCTTATAAGTCATGACACATTCTTATAAGTCATAACACCATCTTATAAATCATAACACATTCTTATTAGTCATAATACCATCTTATAAATCATAACACATTCTTATTAGTCATAATATCATCTTATAAGTCATGACACCTTATAAGTCATGACACCTTATAAGTCATGACACATTCTTATAAGTCATAACACCATCTTATAAATCATAACACCATCTTACAAGTCATAGCACCTTATTTGTCATAACACCTTCTTATAAGTCATGATCATAACACCTTATAAGTCAGAACACCTTCTAATAAGTCATAACACCATCTTGAAGTCATAAACCTTCTTATAAGTCATGACACCTTATAAGTCAGAACACCTTCTAATAAGTCATAACACCTTCTAATAAGTCATAACACCATCTTGAAGTCATAATACCATCTTATAAGTCATGACACCTTATAAGTCATGACACCTTATAAGTCATGACACATTCTTATAAGTCATAACACCATCTTATAAATCATAACACCATCTTACAAGTCATAGCACCTTATTTGTCATAACACCTTATAAGTCATAACACCTTATAAGTCAGAACGCCTTCTAATAAGTCATAACACCATCTTGAAGTCATAAACCTTCTTATAAGTCATAATAGCATCTAATACAGTAAATCATAACACCTTATATTTACTGTTCCATGTCATACAATATAGACATTGCACCACCTTACATTGTTATCTGATATATTTCAAGTAACATCATCATATACTGTCTTGTGTCATTACAAGACATAACCCCATCTTATATTGATCCTTTATAAGACAGGACACTATTATAGTTCATATGTACCTTTAATTAAAAAGTAATATATTAAGCTCTTTATTTGAGGACCCGATTGGAAATAATTATAAGC